>NW_028234414.1:14373492-14383492 GCF_977035675.1 Penaeus japonicus
AAATAACTGTTTCGTTTACTTATTCATTTATTCTACGGCCTTTGATTGCTCCTACGTTTTATCTTGAGTGAATTTACGATTACATTTTTCTTACTTACAATGCATGATTTGTTTTTCTGTGCGTTAGTTAGGTAAATAACTGTAAATCACATTCATATTCTTATGGCAATAACTTCGAAATTTCTTATATAGAATTTTAATATCTGTGTGATTTTCTTGAAGTCTTTGCTTCCCCCATTCCTATGCGAATCAAATTTAACCATGACGCTATTTCTTCGAACAAAAAATATATTATCAAAAATGTACATGACTCAGATTCGTCATTTGATCTCGTGTGATAATTTTTCTTGTGAACTTAGATACTTTTCCTTTATTGAATATTGGCTTTATACTATGTATTCGTGGAAATGTAATTCACTTTGCGTTAGCATATTTATTATATTAGCCTCTTTTATTATGGGACATTAATATAAATTTCTTTTCTTTTTGCTTTAATATACATTAAAATAAATGTATTTTGCATATGATGACCTCGTTGACCCGTGCCCGTTCGTATGGTCAATCTGAAACATAAAACTTTTGACAATGTGTAATATTTTCTCGGCGACCATTCTGTCCCTTGTGCTCAAATTTCATGAACGTGTGATATTGGGGAAAATAGCATCAAAAACCCCCCCCATGTGACCCTCGGTCACTTCATGACCGCGTTTCCTGTATGTGACCTACCTATGTCATTCTTGCACGTGTGAATTCGTTAAGAGAAAATCGTTTGCGAAACAATTAAGAATTTATAAAATATTATATATCTTAACTATGATTTTCTTTACATTTTCATTTATTTTATTGTCTGCATATATGTTGTAGCTATATTTCTTAATGCATGACTTATATATCTGCATCTCCTGTAACATGGACATACTTTGTCATTTGTGATTCGTTTAATGGTCACACTACTGACCTCACTCGGTCACAAATTGTAATCCGATAATTGGATTTACAATTTAAACTGTCTTTGTGATTTTTTCATATATTCTCAACATTCGACAGTTGTTTTTATAATTGTGTTTCACTTTTATGACTTGTTGTGGACTTATGTTTGTTAATTTCATTCCATCTCTATGCCAATTATTTCATTTTATCATAACATGTTTCATCACTTGTATAGAACTATAATCATCACAATTTAGCTAGAAATGTTGGCAGTAGAAGCATGTCTAGGACCAGAAAGATCGAAATGCAATTCACATTGACAGATGCATGTTCGTTTCTTCTAGCTTTATTCCTATTTTCATTGTATAGTCATATTCCCGACTATCTTTGCATTTTTCATTGCATTATTGATATATTGTTACTTCCATATCTCATTATCTTAATTTGCATGCAAGTAACTTTGATCATCGTTAGTATTATGATATGATTGTCATTTTTTTTTAATTTAAGCAATTGTCGACTTCGACAACATTAAACATATATGTATATCATCATAGGGCCCACCCCTCTCCGAGTTTCGACCTTTCGAAACATTTCATGGGTCTATCGGAACGCCACCAAATATCTTATCATGTTATTACTGAACGAAACGTTCATTAGGTCAGTCAGGAAAAAGGTTTACTTATCAAATTCATATTATTTAAGCTTTTCCAGCTTAATTTGCCTTTCTCCAGCTACTGCTACCTCATTTATCGGGCCTTCATTGCATGACGCCCATTGCATATGCATCTCACACCCTAATTCGCGTATCTATGGTTCCACAATTGAATAAACCGCTGAATTACGGGTTATTTTTTCGCACTCCGGTGCATCGCGCCTCGGAAGATCTCTGACAACCTGACGTCACAATTAATTCTCTCAAACAGAGATAGCGCGCTTATCACTTATCAGACGTTCAGGCTTGCTACTCCGCATTTTATTAGCTATGCACATATTAAGTGGTATTTCTTTCAGTTGCCCCCGATCTTGGCTATTACGCGCACCTTATTTCAGAAGGACGAGTTCGGCCACCGGCAATTGAAATATCCTAGCATAGTCTAATTCATCATATTTATCTTTGTTCTCGAGCTAAAGGGGGGGGGTGGGGGGGGGACAGCGTTTCCCCACGGGACGAGTTTCATTTGGCGCATGATCTTACCGACCACTAGCATGGTCGATTCACGGTAAATCACCTATTCTCGTAAACGGAAACGACCTCCAGGTCATGTTTTGTTATATTAATAATATATATTAATTTTTTCTCTTCAGCTCTCATTAACATTTATTTTTTCCAAGTCTCATCCAATCTGACTCAGGTCGTGCCTTCTAATTAATTGAATCTGACTGGGATTCGGTTGATATTTGGATTAATAGTTTTTTTTTTTTCATATGCATACTCATGATATTTTTTTACACCACTTTGCATCAAATCTTGACTCTCCGGTCACGCTATTTAAAGGATTAGATATGGGGTGGTAATTTGGTATCTAATTATTTTTTTTTACGATGCAATCATACACATTTACATTGCTTCTCCCTAATTTGCTACTGACCTTGGACTCATAATGCACGTGCCTTCACTCCCGAAGGACTAGACTCAGTTAGTAATGGAAGAATTACATCTTTAACTTATCATTTTTTTCATACTCATCACTTATCAAAAGGCAGACACATATTTTTTCACATAGTTCATCCCTCGATGAAATCCGGTCTGCTACTGCAGTAAGTATTGTCCAGCACAATAACATGAACTCAGGTAAATACTTCCCTAATTCCCTTGTTATTGCAAATCATATAATATGATTTAATGTTGCATATATGATTATTTTTCAATACTGTAATACTAATTTCGCTATACCTTGCAGATAGTTTCCTGATGGTACCTTACCATATCCTGTCGATACCAGGACCCCTTCAATGCTGTCTTACGGTTCCTGATGCAGTCAACTCCTTGCATTGTTGCACAACTCTCGGGTTCATCCTGAAACCCGGGACTCCTAATGCCTTTTCCCCAGTCTGATCTTAAACAGATACCGGATCTTTGCACGGCCTCATGATTCGAGCTTGGTCGGTGTTCCTCTGTGTTGGTTGCATCGCACTACGCGCAAGTTACCGCATCATCCCGATGCCTATTCGCAAGTCGTAATACTCCTTGTATTTTTTGTACTATATTTTACCATTACTGGTTATCATATACCATGTTTATGAGTATATACTATAATTTAGCATAACTTACTTGCTAATTTTTTAATTGTTTTTAAACATTATAACATAATAATATGTTTAATAATTATGCAATGCACTTCTTGTATACATACTTTTGATTCTTTTCAATTTCATAACCGCATGTTATTTTCAGCTAGTTAATTGTATAACTACTTATTATCAATTATCTTATAACATTGCATCTTCTGCATAATTTTGCTCCTACGCCCTTTACCCTGTCCCCTCTACAACTATCGTTATGCACTCAGTTACGTGTATAAAGTTTTTCAGATACGATAGTGATTGGATGCAGAAGGGCATGTCAACCAGACGTGTCAATCTGTAACCAGCGCAGCCCCATCTCGAAGCCTGCACTGATTGCACAACCGTGTGATAACCTTGTGCAATAATCGAGACGTTGCCGACGGCATATTCTGATCTCTTCGTACATTTTCAAGAGCTCCACTGATCACGGATCTCCTGTTTATATCTCTGCTTAAGTATCGCTGATTTTGGCATTCTTATTTCGTTATACCTAATTTTCTTACCAAATCGGGACGATTTGGGGTAACGTTGGCTTCGAGCGATATAAGGTCTTATTTGTCTACGAATATTATATATACTACTAGAAATGAAAGGAGTTATAACATTATAAAAGCTTAAACCTCCATGTTATATGATTTTAGTGACTCCCCTCTTGATAATATTTCTTCTTAGGGCCCCGAGCTGCATCATCCCTTGGGCATTCGGACCAGTTGACCGCGGCCTTAGGTCCAGCCCTCATTTACCGTGTGGACAATCACCGCCGGAGTCGGCAGCTCCCTGACCAATTAGAAGAATTGTCGCTGGCCCCTCGTACAGACCCGGTATCCCTCCTCAAAATTACTTAGGTCATTGATAGATTAAGACAGAATTAGTTCGACCTTCTAGTCGAGGGGACCTTCTCTCCCTCACCCCCTCAAGGATTCCAGGTATAGACAGGTGTTTTTTTAGTGGCCATTAGTGACTTAGGCTTATTTCATATACTCGTTGCATTGGTCTGTGTTTTCCTTAGGGTCTGTGTTGGTCCTTAGTGTTGTGGTTTATATTAGTGTTATTGAATATACTTATAGCTTAGGATTTACTCGTTAGTTGGACGATTAGGCTTAGCTTCCCCTTTGCGTGTATATCATTGGTGCCTCCCTTGTAATTATTAATATATTTATATCTTGGATTTATAAATATATTGTTAATGTTTTTTTTTTTTATAGCTACCGTGGTTTCACGTAATCCCTTTATATATTATGTGTAGGGAATTTAGATCAATCCTCTGCTCGCCACATATTCGGGTGCCAGAGGGACGGGACCCGTTTGGCCCGTTAACAAAATAGTGTTAGTATTTAGGATATATACCCTTTTTACAACATACAACTAGTAGTTATTTGACACATTCTTATACCCATCACTAAACTGGTGGCCAGCGGTGGGATAAATTCTGGCTATCACATAATATGTTGCCAGGAAATGGGATTAACTTTTGATTATCTTGCTCGTCACATAAATTAGGAGGGAGATTCGCATGATAAGAACCTCCCACTTTTTTTCCGGTAATTAGATTTAAATAACGTACTTTGTTTTTAAATATTCGTAGGCGCTCGAACAAATATTTTTTTTGTATCTGATCGGTTAATAACAATTTGTAGGGCCAAGTTTCTATTTTTTTGCAACAATTAGGCTAAAGTGGCTCTTCGTATTATTTTTTACTACGTGACTAGTTAGTGAATCTGGAGAAGTACCTCTCTTTTAGGGTTAAAATTGTGAAGAATGTTAACCTAATATTTATTTAGTCGTTGTGAACGCTCGCAGTATTAAATTAACCCTTTTTCTATCCCACTCATACGTTATGGAGGGGGACCAATTTTCGCACGTTTAGTCTTGTCAAAGTGTTTTGTATTATGTGATTGTGACTAGCATACGAGGAACAACAATGCGTGAAGCTACTTCTCTTCTCTCAGCAACAACAGGTAAGTCACTTGAAGGTGCTAGACATGTATTCTGTGTTTCACTACCCCCACTCCCATAATCATTTTTTTCTCCTGTTAATGTAAAAATCACCCTGGTTTTTTCCTTCCCCCACCCACTTCAGCTTTTTTATCTAATCTCAATTTGTTATTAGTGATCATTTTGTTTAACGAAAGTTTCGTTAATTTCGTAAATCAACTAATCGTTAACATTCGGAAATTAATATATCAATATAACTTTGAGTCTTCGATATGTACGTTAATAGATTTTTACTATGATACGAAATATTAACAATTATTTATGTTATTAAACTGTTTGTTATTAATTAATAGTTCAACGATATTCGTATTCCTTTAGAATTCCATCAGGTGTGACGTTAGTCATTTACGAAAACCGATACTAAAAAATGTTTGTTTTATTATTCAGTTATTCTAGCTTTGAGTTGCTCTACGTTATCTTGATTGAATTACGATTACATTTTTACTTTACAAAGGCTATGATTTTTTTTTCTGAGGTTAGTTAGGTAATAATTAAATCAATGCGTTTATGGCAATAAACTTGAAATTTCTTATAGAATTCAGTATCTGTGTGATATTTCTTAAGTTTACGTTCTATGCGAAATTAACATGACGTATTACTTCGAAAAAAATATATTCTCAAATTAATGATTTCAGCTTTTTTCATTAGAACTCGTGTGATAATTTTTTCTGTTGAATTTACATACTTTCCTTTCTAGATTAAGGTTTATACTATGTATTGTGAAATGTAATTCACTTTGGTTTACACATTTATTATAAAGCTTTTTATTATGGACTTTAATATAATTCTTTTTGCTTTTACTATACATTAAAATAATGTATTTTGCATATGACCTCACTTGACTGGACCGTTCGTCTTGGTCAATTGAACATAACACTTTGACATTGTGTTTATTTTCTTCGCGACCATTCTGTCCCTTGTGGTCAATTTCATGAAGAGTGATATTGGGAAAAAAATAGGCATCACAAGTGGACCCTTGGTCAAACTTATGACCGCGTTCTGTATGTGACCTATCCTATGTTCATTCTTGACGTGTGATTCGTAAGAAAAATCGTTTGCGACAATTAAATTTATTTATCTATATTCTAAGATTTTTTAGCATTCAATTATTTTATAGTTGATAACTGGTTGTACTTAATTCTCATGATGACTTATATATCGGCATCTCTGTAACATGACATCTTGTCATTTTGAAGAATGTTTAATGGTCACATATGACCTACTCGGTCAATTTGAAATCCGATTAATTGGATTTACAATTTAAAACTGTCTTTGTTGTAATTCCATTATTTTTCTCAACATTCGACAGTTGTTTTTAATAATTGTGTTCACTTTCTGCTTTGTGGAATTATGTTTGTTTTAATTCATAAAATCACTTTGCCAATTATTTTCAAATCTTAACATGTTCTACTCACATTATGACTTATATCAATTTAGCTGAAGAAATGTTGGGCAGATGCATGATCGTTTCTTCGCTATATTATATTTATAGTTATAAGTATCATATTCGACTATCTTATCATATTTCATTGACTAATATCTTATAGTTCCAACCAAATTCATTATTTACATCACTTAACTAAGATCATCGTTATGATATGATTGTCATTTTTTTTAATACTAAACAATTGGCGACCTTGACAACATTAAACATATATGTTATCATCATGGGCCTCTCCGAGTTTCCGACCCTTGACAACATTTCATGGGACAATCGGAACGCCAAATATCTTTTCAAGTTATTATGAACTGAAAGTAATTAGGTCAGTCAGGAATAGGTTTATTATCATTTCAAATTACAGCTTATCAGCTTAATTTAGCCTTTCTCCAGCTACTGTTACCTCACTTATCGGGGCCTTCATTGCATGTCCCATTGCAATATGCATCTAACACCCTAATATCGCGTATTATGGTACCACATTGAATAAACGCGAATTACGGGATAATTTTCGCCACTCCGGTGCATCGCGCCTTCGGAGATCTTTGGTCAACCTGACGTCACAATTAATTATCTCAAAACAGAGGACAGCGGTTATCGATTATCAGACGTTTCCAGGCTTGCTACCTCACATTTTTATTAGCTATGACATATTAATGTATTTCTTTCAGTTGCCCCGATCTTGGCTATTACGCCCGCACTTATTTCAGAAGACGAGTTCAGCACGAAATGGAAATATCTAGCATAGTCTAATTCAATCATATTTATCTTTGTTCTCGCGGCTAAGACAGGTTTCCCCACGGGAACGAGTTCAATTTTGGCGCCATGATCTTACCGGACCACTAGCATGGTCCATCAGGTAAAATCAACCTATTCCGTAACGGAACGACCTCCAGGTCAATATTAATAATATTTTTTTCTTTCAGCTCGCATTAAATTTATTTTTTCAGTCTATCCAATCTGACTCAAGGTCGTGCCTTCTAATTCATTGAAGGACTGGGGATTCGGTTATTTGATATTTGGATTAATATTTTTTTTTCTTCATATGCATATCATGAATTTTTTTTACCAACTTTGCCTCGAATCTTGACTTCCGGTCACGCCCCTTTAAAGGATTAGATATGGTTGGTAATTTGGCGAATTATTTTTTTTTACATGCATCATACACATTTACATTGTTCTCCAAATTTGCTACTGACCTTGGCTCATATGCCGTGCCTTCACTCCCGAAGGACTAGACTCAGTTAGTAATGAGATAGAAGAATTACATCTTAACTTATAATTTTTTCATTACTATCACTTTCAAACAGGACACATATTTTTACTTGTCATCCTCGATGAATCCGGTCTGTACTGCGTAAGTATTGTCAGCAAATAAACATGAATTCAGGTCTAAATACTTCCTATTTCTTGTTATTGCCAAATTTATGTTTATGTTGCATATTGATTATTTTTCCAATATGTAGGATTACTAATTTCGCTATACATTGCAGATAGTTCTGCTGGTAACTACTATCTGTCGCCTACCAGGACCATTCTATGCTGTTATACGGTTCCTGATGCAGGTCAATCATTGCATTTTGCAACTCTCGGGTTCATCCTGGCCAACGGGACTCCTAATGCCTTTTCCCCAGTCTGATCTTAAAAACAGATAATGACCTAAAACGGCTGATGATTCGAGCTGGTCGCGTGTTGGTTGCATAGCACTACGAGCAAGTTACCGCATCACCCGATGCCTATTCGCAAAGTCGTACTCTTGTCTATTTTGTAATATATTTCCATTACTGGATATACATTTTATGAGTATATATATACTTAGATAAACTTACTTGCTCATGCTTTTAATTGTCTTTAAACATTATACATTAATAATATGTTAATAATTATGCAATTGCACTTATTGTATACATAATTTTGATATCTTTTCAATTTATATGCTAGTTATTTTCAAGCTAGTTAATTTATAACTACTAGTATCAATTATCTTATAAACATGCATCCCATAATTTCTGCTCCTACCGCCCTTTACCCCTGTCCCTCTACAACTATTCGTATGCACTAGTTACGTGTATAAAGTTTTTCAGATACGATAGTGATGGATGCAGAAGGGCATGCAACAGACGTGTCAATCTGTAAACAGCGCAGTCCTCTCGAAGCCTGCACTGATTGCAAACCGTGTGATCATTGTGCAATAATCGAGACCGTTGCCACGGCATTTCCTGATCTCTTCGTACATTTTCAAGAGCTCCACGATCACGGATCTACTGTTTTCTCTGATAAGTATCGCTTATTTTGGCATTATCTTTTCGTTATACTAATTGTTCTTACAAATCCGGGACGATTTGGGGGTGGTAACGTAGGTTCGAGCGATATCAAGGCCTTATTTGTATACGAATATATATATACTACTAGAAATGAACGGGAGTTATAGCAATTTAAACTTAAACTCCCATGTTATATGATTTTAGTGACTCCTCTTGTTTATATTTCTTCTTAAGCCCGAGCTGCATTCATCCTTGGGCATTTCGGAACCAGTTGACCGCGGCCTAGGTCATGCCTCATTACACACGTGGGGACCAATCACCGCGGGTAGGGCAGCTCCCTGACCAATAAGAAGGAATTGTCGCTGCCCCTCGTACTGACGGTTACCCTCCTCAAAATAGGTCATTGATAGGATTTATACAGAATTAGTTCGTACCTCAAGTCGAGGGGACCTCCTCTCCCTTCACCCCTCAAGGATTCCAGGTAGACAGTGTTTTAGTGCTTTAGTGACTTAGCTTATTTCATATACTGTGCATTGTCTGTGTTTTCCTTAGGGTTGTGTTTTTCCTTGTGTTGTTGTTTTTATTAGTGTTATTGATATACTTATAGCATAGATCTCGTTTAGCTAGGCGTAGGCTTAAGCTTCCCCTGCGTGTATATATTTGCCTCCCTTGTATAATAATATATATATATCTTGATTTGAAATATTGTTAATGTTTTAGCTACCGTGTTGCACGTAATCCCTGTATTATTATGTGATGGGAATTCAGATTCAATCTCTGGTCGACAACATATTCGGGTATGCCAGGGCGGGAACCCGTTTTGGCCCATTTACAACAATAGTGTTAGTATTTAGGTATATACCTTTTTACACTTACAACTAGTGTAGAGGACTCATTTATACCCAATAACATATTATACATATATATATATATAATATATATATATGTATTATTATTTATATATCTATATGTATTTATATATAAAAATTATATATATATATATATGTATTTATATATATATATTTATTCATCATTTTAATCACCATCATCATCATCATCACCTTCACCACATCATCATCATCAC
>NW_028234414.1:14390992-14395992 GCF_977035675.1 Penaeus japonicus
TTTCTTGCTTAGGTCCGAAGCTGCATTCATCCTTGGGCATTCGGACCAGTTGACCGCGGCCTAGGTCATGCCCTCATTACCACGAGTGGACCAATCACGCCGGGGATTGGTAGGGCAGCTCCGCTGACCAATTAGAAGAATTGAAGTAATTGTCGCTTTGTATTTTGACTACCTAGAATCCGTACGTTTATGACCCGGGGGGGGGGCTACCCTCCTCATCAAATAGGTCATTGATAGAATATTTATACAGGAATTAGTTCGACCCCTTCAAGTCGAGGGAGGTGGGACTCTCTCTCCCTTCACCACCCTCAAGGGATTCCAGGTAGACAGTGTTTTAGTGCCTTTAGTGACTTAGCTTAATTTGCATATTCTGTGCATTGTCTGTGTTTTCCTTAGGGTTGTTGTTTTCCTTAGTGTTGTGTTGTTATATTAGTGTTATTGATATGCCTTTTAGATAGCTTAGATCTCGTTAGCTTGCGTATAAAGTCGGGATTAACTTAGCTTCCCCCTTGCGTGTATATATTGTGCCTCCCTTGGTATGTAATAATAATATATATATATATCTTGATTTATAATATATTGTTAATGTTTTAGTACCGTGTTTCACGTAATCCCTTTATATATTATGTGTGGGAATTAGATCAATCTCTGCTCGCCACATATTTCGGGTTCCCTCCCAGGTGCCAGGGCGGGACCCGTTTGGCCCATTACACAAATGAAGTGTAGTGTTAGTATTTAGGCTATATATATACCTTTTACACATACAACTAGTAGTAGAGACACATCTTATACCCATTTCACATAAACTGGTGGCAGCGGGTTGGGGAGTGGGTGTGGTGGGATTCATTCTGCTCACCACATATTCTGGTGGCCAGAATGGGATTCATCTTTTGATATCTTTGATTTGCTCGTCACATAAATTGGTGATGTCGCAAGATAAGAACCTCACGTCGTTAATTGATTATAAATATTCGTAGGCCGCTCGCTACAAATATTTTGGTTCTGTTTGATTAATAACAAATTGATAGGACCTAGTTTAAATTTTTTGCACAATTTAGGCATACTAGTGGCTCTTCGTTCTATTTTTTCACTACGTGACATAGTTAGTGATATCTGGAGAAGTACCTCCTCCTTTTAGGTTAAAAGTGTAGAATATTAACCTAATATTTATTTAAGTCGGTGATGTGAAACGCTCGCTCGCGCGAGGCGCCGGGTAGCGGTCCGCGTACTTAAATAACCTTGTCTATCCCACCTCATACGGTAATGGTTGAGACAATTATCGCCACGTTGGTATTGTCTAAGTGTGTATTTTGTGATTGTGAAAACGTCAGCACTAAGAGGAACACGACAATCGCAGTGAAGCTACTTCTCTTCTCTCAGCAACAAAAGGTAAGTCACTTTAAGGTTGCTAGACACTGTATCTCCTGTGTTTCCCTGCCCCCCCCCCCCATTGCATTTTTTTTTCTCCCTGTTTGTTGTAAAATCCTCCCCCGTCATTCCCCACCCTCCCACCCACGCTTTTTCATCTATTCTCATTTTTGTTGATTAGTGATATTATTTCTACGTATCGTTTCGTTAACTTCACTAAATAACTTTTCGTTAACATTCAGTAACGCAATATTTCACATCATTATCTTATGTGTCTTCCGATGTGTACGTTATTCGTTCTTTTTACTATGATACGAATGTTTAACAATTATTCTATGTTATCTTACGTTTGCTATTATTAACGTTTCAACGTTATTCGTATTCTCGTAGACATTCACATAAAGGTGTGACATTAGTCTTCCATAGGAAGCCGATAAAGTAACTGTTTCGTTTACTTATTCTATCATTCTACGCTTAGATTGCTCTACGTTATCTTGTGTGATTTTACGATTACATTTTACTACGTATAATGCATGATTTGTTTTTATGTGCGTTAGTTAAGTAAATAACTGTAAATCACATCATATTCTTATGGCAATAACTTCGAAATTTCTTATGTAGAATTTCTAATATCTGTGTGATTTTCTTAAGTTTTCGTTCCTATGCGAAATTTAACATGACGTATTTCTTCGAACAAAAATATATTATCGAATGACTTGACTCTGATTCGTTCTTTGATTTAGTGTGATTATTTTTCTTGTGAATTTATATATTTTCCTTTATTGAATATGGTTTATACTATGTATTCGTGGAAATGTAATTCACTTTGCGTTAGCAATTATTATATTGGCTCTTTTATTATGGGAATTTAATATAATTTCTTTTCTTTTTGCTTTAACATACATTAAATTAAATGTATTTTGCATATGACCTGACCTCGCTTGACCCTTGACCCGTTCGTATGGTCAATCTGAACATAAAACTTTGACAATGTGTTATATTTTCTCGCGACCATTCTGTCCCTTGTGCTCAAATTCATGACCGTGTGATATTGGGAATAGCATCACATGTGACCCTCGGTCACTTCATGACCGCGTTCTGTATGTGACCTTATCCTATGTCATTCTTGCACGTGTGAATTTGTAAGAAAATCGTTAACGAATATTAAGAATTATATGTGTCTTAACTCTGATTTTCTCTACATTTTAATTTATTTTATTGTCTGCATATACGTTTGTATATTTCTTAATGCATGACTATATATCTGCATCTTCTGTAACATGACATACTTTGTCATTAGTGATTCGATTAATGGTCACACTACTGACCTCACTCGGTCACGTTGTAATCCGATAATTTGATTTACAATTTAAACTGTCTTTGTGATTTTTTCTATATCTCAACATTCGACAGTCTCTGTTTTTATAATTTTGTTCACTTTTATGACTTTGTGGACTTATGATTGTTAATTCATTACAATCTCTATGACAATTATTTCATATCATAACATGTTTCATTACTTCGTATTATGATATATCATCACATTTAGCTAGAAATGTTGACAGATGCATGTTCGTTTCTTAGCTTTATTCCTGTTTCATTGTATAGTCATATTCGACTATCTTTGCATTTTTCATTGCATTATTGATTATTGTTACTTCCATATTTCATTGTTTAGTTGCAAGTAACTTTAATCATCTTATGATATGATTGTCATTATTTTTAATTTTAAGCAATTGTCGACTTCGACAACATTAAACATATATGTTATCATCATAGGCCTCTCCGAGTTTCCGACCTTTCGAAACATTTCATGGGTCAATCGGAACGCCAAATATCTTATCATGTTATTACTGAACGAAACGTTCACTAGGACAGTCAGGAAAAGGTTTACTTATCATTTCATATTTTACAGCTTTTCAGCTTAATTTGCCTTTCTCCAGCTACTGTACCTCATTTATCGGGCCTTCATTGCATGACGCCCATTGCATATGCATCTCACACCCTAATTCCGCGTATCTATGGTACCACAATTGAATAAACCGCGAATTACGGGTTAATTTTTCGCACTCCGGTGCATCGCGCCTTCGGAGATCTTGACAACCTGACGTCACAATTAATTATCTCAAACAGAGACAGCGCGCTTATCACTTATCAGACGTTCCAGGCTTGCTACCTCCACATTTTTATTAGCTATGCACATATTAATGGTATTTCTTTCAGTTGCCCCGATCTTGGCTATTACGCCGCACCTTATTTCAGAAGGACGAGTTCAGCCACGCAATTGAAATATCCTAGCATAGTCTAATTCATCATATTTATCTTTGTTCTCGAGCTAAGACAGCGTTTCCCCACGGGACGAGTTCAATTTGGCGCATGATCTTACCGACCACTAGCATGGTCCATCAAGGTAAATCACCTATTCCGTAACGGAACGACCTCCAGGTCAATATTAATAATATTTTTTCTTTCAGCTCTCATTAACATTTATTTTTTCCAGTCTCATCCAATCTGACTCAGGTCGTGCCTTCTAATTCATTGAAGGACTGGATTCGGTTGATATTTGGATTAATATTTTTTTTTTCTTTCATATGCATACTCATGATTTTTTTTTACCCACTTTGCCTCGAATCTTGACTTCCGGTCACGCCTATTTAAAGGATTAGATATGGTTGGTAATTTGGCTAATTATTTTTTTTTACATGCATCATACACATTTACATTGTTCTCCATAATTTGCTACTGACCTTGGCTCATATGCCGTGCCTTCACTCCCCGAAGGACTAGACTCAGTTAGTAAATGGAAGAATTACATCTTAACTTATCATTTTTTTCATTACTCATCACTTATCAAAACAGACACATATTTTTCACATAGTTCATCCCTCGATGAATCCGGTCTGCTACTGCGTAAGTATTGTCAGCAAATAACATGAATTCAGGTAAATACTTCCTATTTCTTGTTATTGCCAAATTATATGATTATGTTGCATATATGATTATTTTTCAATATGTAATACTAATTTCGCTATACCTTGCAGATAGTTCCTGCTGGTAACTACTATCTGTCGACTACCAGGACCATTCTATGCTGTATACGGTTCCTGATGCAGTCAACTCATTGCATTGTTGCAACTCTCGGGTTCATCCTGCAACCCGGGACTCCTAATGCCTTTTCCCCAGTCTGATCTTAAACAGATACCTGACTTAAACGGCTGATGATTCGAGCTTGGTCGCGTGTTGGTTGCATCGCACTACGAGCAAGTTACCGCATCACCCGATGCCTATTCGCAAGTCGTACTCTTGTATCTTTTTGTACTATATTTACCATTACTGGATATACCAAATTATGAGTATATACTATAACTTAGCATAACTTACTTGCTAATTCTTTAATTGTCTTTAAACATTATGACATAATAATATGTTAATAATTATGCAATGCACTTATTGTATACATACTTTTGATATCTTTTCAATTTATAATGCATGTTATTTTCAGCTAGTTAATTTATAACTACTATTATCAATTATCTTATAACATGCATCCCCATAATTTCTGCTCCTACGCCCTTTACCCTGTCCCCTCTACAACTATCGTATGCACTAGTTACGTGTATAAAGTTTTTCAG
>NW_028234414.1:14533492-14535992 GCF_977035675.1 Penaeus japonicus
TGTTCGTCTTCGGTCGGACTGGCTCTTGATGCTGGACTGGCGGCGGAAGTCTGTATTCTTCGTCGCTCTCTGTTGCCCCTCGCAGCCTTGATTCCTCGCTCGCCGTTTTCTTTCTTCGGCGAAGTTTCTGTTTATTTTCTTTATTTTTATTTTGTCGAAACTATGTTAATGACTATATCTTTCTTTATATACCTTGGTGGTATAGACTGATGTAATTTCAGTATTCCTTTTCCCAAGGCTTTCTTGGCCATTTGGGTTGTTTCTAACCGTACTTTGATAATGGTTGTTGCACTCGGTATTTTAATTACCTCTATTTTTGCCCAACAATTCTCTCTGTCAATGCTCTGTTTTAATTCGTCCAAGTCATATTCGGTAATCTGTCGGTCAAGTTTCTGATGTTTACAGTCCTCATCGCGTTATATTCTGGTGGATCTTGGATTTCAAATTTATGCCATTTGAAGACCTCTTTGCACTGCCTTGTCATGAGTCGTTCGATCGTTCCGTCGCTGGCAAGGGCCTAGTAGGCATTTTTGCTGTCGTCTACTTTGAGGACTGTAACCTTGATAAGTCCGAAATATTGCCATAATTTTGCACGTCTGTTTGATGAGTTAGTGTCGGCTCGTCACAAGGCTGGTGGTGACTCCACTCTTAGTGCCTAATAAAAGCCAACTTGTAGAGGATGTTTGATTGATCCCTAATGCCTATGCTATTCCGACACTGAACGGGTGTTAAGAGCCGGGACGTGGGCGTTGACCTTACACCAAGTGAGGAGTTTTCAGACCACAACGGCTACCTCACGATAATGTCAATGCGGGTCATAGGTCATAACGGGAGCGTGTTAACGACGGTCCGGGTGTTTTGAGATTTGTGATTTTTAAGTGTCCTTTCGAGCTGTCTCTGGGGGTGATTTCCTGTATTGCGGGGGATGGGAGGCGAATTCTCCCGAAGGTCAGTATTATGATAACTTTGATATATATATATATACATATATATACATATATATATATATATATAAATATGTAGATATATATGTACACATGTAGATACATGTGTGTGTATATATATATATATATATATATATATATATATATATATATATATATATATACATACATACATATATATATACAGTATATATATGTTCGTATGTACATATATGAACACATATAAACAGAAAGAGAAAGAGAGAGTGAGAGAGATACATACAGTCCTGTGTACAAATGCACGCGTACGCACAGGCATACACATATATGTATGTATGTATATATATATATATATATATATATATATATATATATATATATATATATATATTTATACTGCACATACACAAGCACACACATACATATATATACTGGTCACACACATACCTTTCTTTTTTCCTTTGTCTCTCCCCTCTTTTCAGTATGAAATATCATTGAACCAAGGGAGATGGAGCGCTCCGTGCGTGAGGCGTCCGATATTGTTCGAGATTACGATATTTTCGCCCACACCTTTTCTCGCACGCCCAGCAGCATGTTACGCCCAGCCCTCGTCACTAGAAACTAATTGCAAGTCTAGACGCTGCAGATAACGTCTATCATGCCCTAACAGAGATTTCCTTACATTTTCATAACGAAAATCTCAGAATAATTGGTTATCTGATAATCTTACAAAAAGTGGGTAAATATTTAGAGGGCATTCATGCATCGGTCAATGTCGCGTCAACCGGCGTGGCCTTGGCGCCGCTTCAGTAATCAACAGACCTTCATCACGTTTATTTCTTTGACCTTCCTGGCTTTATGTCGTCGAGAAAGGAAGTACGCCAGGTTCAATTTTGCTAAATCTAGCGCCTCCGGGCTGACAAGGAACTTATGTCTGTCGCTTACTCGAAGTGAGTTCGAAGGGAGTGAAGGGAAGCTTTCACCAGCTATGGTCCTTTGAGTCTGCTCTGGATAACTGAAACACGCCGGGTCGCACACGATGTGGGTGGTAGGAGTTTGTCCTTTGCCAGAGGCCGTGGTGATCGATCGGCATTCCGCCACTATCGGATAGTGTTGTCGCGTTGTGGAAAATCGCTTTTTGTGAGAATGAAAATCGAGTTCATGATTAAATGTCGAGAAAAAGTATGAATGAAACTGAATAACTTACAACACATAAAATGTAACTGACTTGTTTCGAATTACATTATCAATCACAAGCAGCTGACAGAATCGCCAGCACTATGCTTGACAACTCATTCCATTACCCAAATATGACTGTGAAATTGTGCGTAAATATATGGTCTTTTGGCAGAGGAGGAATACGGACAGACCTCCTACCCCCTCCCCCCTTATCCTGTACCACTCCCCCTCCCCCCCTCCTTTTCCTGATCCTCGCCTTTATTCCTTAGTCCCCCTTTCACTGCTTTCCTCGCCCTTACCTCTTTTTCATAGTTTCCCCTTCTGTAATAGTCCTATCTAACCCTATTCCACTCCACCTTATAGCTACATAACTTCCCTCTCCTTATCTCTTATGTCCA
>NW_028234414.1:14545992-14550992 GCF_977035675.1 Penaeus japonicus
TCCTTGCCAGGGAGGCAATTGCTGGGTCAGGTCAGGTTAACTTTGATTGATGGATAATTCACGCATAGGCGCCTTTCCCAAGTGCCTAGACCCTCAAATGAGCTTATTGCCACGCCCCTATTACATTCCACACTGCCTTTCCGAGTAGCCGCCATGGGGACAAGATTCGGGGACGTCGGATGCAAACATCCTGCTTATATGGACAGGGTGTCCATATAAGCAGGATGTTTGGAACATACCGACAGACAGGGAATCGACTACGCTACCGTTGACACCTGATTTCCCGCCTGTTTACACGTGTTGCGATATTGTTTATTGCTGTTACCATTGTGCTGTAGTGAATATTTCTATCGTGCACCATAATGTCAGACTATCTGCGTTATGGAATAAACCTGTAATGTTCAAACCCTGTGTCTGGCATCACTACCTATTTGTGCTGGGTTCTTAGTTGCGTCAGACTAAGACAGCCCTCACAACTGGTGCCAGCCGTTGGATGCCACGATTTTGCTGGTTTCGGACTCAACTCCGAAGAAGCCGCTACGCCGAACATTACCATTGATATCGAGAGAATACGCGGAAGTTCCTGTCCGCCCGCCCACCCTGTTCTACCGCTACCGTCACAGAATGATGTCAGCCAGGGATAGTGCTCGCTCCTAATTTCTTAAAAATCGTGGACCGCTCGCCACATACTTACATTTTTTTTTACTCTCACATGATCACAGCAGTAAATACGTGTTAGGCAGGGAAATCAAGGTAAGTCAATGGAAGTGTTGTCCCCCTTGTCTCAATCTGACCCTATTTTTCTCCGACTATTTTTTCCACTCTTAATAACCGATTTTTCCCTCAGATTTTTTTTTCTCGATGTGTGTGTAACGAAAGGTATCTTTCTTGCATTAAATGTATAATCAGTGATAGAATTCTTATTTTTTCTTTTCTTATTTATCGTCATATTTTGATGTTTATTTATTGCATTTTTTCAGCTATTTCTCATGATTATTTCTTTCTAGGGCAGTTATTTCAAAGTGCGTGATTTTTATTAATTCATATTAATTAGCTAAATCTATTATCAATCTCAATTATTTCGTATTTGGTCTATTTAAAATCATCTCATTTAAATGGCAAATTCTAATTTTATTAATTTTTCATGTATCATATACATTAGTTAAGCTTAACTTCGCCGGTCAAACGCACCAAAACGGATTCCAAAGCCACAGATGCTAAAAGGTTGCATAAGACGTTTGCACTTCCTGCGAGTCAACTATCCAATTGCAGATTGAACGGAATAATGTCAATTCGGATCAGTTAATCATTTTATCATTATTATTCGCATATATCTAGTGCGAATCTTTCATAATTTACGAGACTGATTTTATTGTACCAGCTAAATATTATGAAACCATTAACAATACCTTAATTTCAGTAATGTTTCATTTTTTCTTTTCTTTAACAAATATCGTATGTATTTTAATAAGAATATCTATATGTATATTTGGAATTACTTTAACAGAATTTTTACTAGGTCACTTGGCTAGATCATTTCGTACTCTAGCAGGTCATTTACGGTCATTCAGGACCTCACTAATATAAATATTGCATGTCTGCGATGATCAGACCTATCTATCAAGACAAAAGTGTTAATTCAACGATCTACATATAAATACTTTTTGTAATATTTTTTTTTCGTTTGTTACATATTTTATTTATTTTCATATATATATACTTTTTACGTTGTATATTACTTTCTCTATTTTCGTTTTTTTTTCTTAGTTCATCATTATTATTTTGTCATAGTTAAGCTATCGTATCATCGTAATTGTCGTGTGAAGTAATTTTAGATTTTAGATGTTATTTCATCAATTCAATTAATCATTTTACATAACCTTGTATAATTCATTTATTATGCGATTTACTATCTTTTGCAAACATACACACAAAACTCACTGTAGATACACCATCTACCCTTGGCACTTATGCATTAACTATTCTTATCTTTCTGTTCACAAACACCCTTTGACACTGCACCTAGATTGTCATGGCATAAAACGGATATTTAGTAACTCGGTAGGACGACGTGTGTCACCCACAATAATTCTTTTATCGCCTTTGTTTTGTTGAACATTAAGTGAATAATTATTTGCACAATATTTCTAGCCTAATTCATCTTTCTAATATTCCTTCCTCTCCCAATCACCTATCTGATTGATTTTTATGTTGACGACTGAAAACTTTCGTAAAGATAATGCTTGTGGACTTTGTTTTAATTTTCATACACTCATTCATTTTTTACCTATCTTTGCTTATCAGCATCTCTGTTAATGAAAATTAACCACTTTGAGGACAAGATTCGGTTTTCATCCCATTTACCCTGTCTCGGCCTACCACAGCCCACCTCCACGAGTATGAGACCCAGGTGCTTCTTTTTTATTATTCATATCAAGGCCCGCCAGATCGGTCATTTAGTTTATAGTTATTCCGGGCCTGCCCCGATGTTTGGCTGATAGAGCCACGACGGTCTTACGAGAAGACGTCCATTATACCGACCTATAATACGGTCCGCTGCGAAGTGCCGCAAGCACGGTTACTTTCCGCCCGGCGCAGCTCCGGCAGTTTTTCGGCTAACAGAGCCATGAGTATTGCTCCCTGAAGCAAATTGACCTAGCGAACGGTCACGTGAAGAAGATATACCGCCAGCACGGCAACGTTTTTCGGCCAAGCAGCCACGCATCCCTTGTAGAACTTACCACGAGTACGGTAACGAAAATACCATCAGTAAGTACTGATATATTTAAACTTTCACTTGTTAATGCTAATCTAAGTCTTTTGCTTTCAGATTTCTTAGAATGTCGCACATGAGCAATGAATTAATTTTGTCTTGTGATTCCTTTTCTTCTTACACTGGATATTAATTTCCCTTCTTATTCCAGGCCTCTCATCACAATTCAAAATATCATGTGCATTCTCTGAAATCCAACTTGGTATACCCATATCTTCACTATATATGTAGTATACTTAATCTTCATTTTTTAGAACTAGACACTGTGACAGTCAAGGCCACGTGCTTTAGGAACTCACCCAAGATTGTCAACTCCGAAATGTCTGACGTTACCCACACTGGGGGGTCAACACTGAACCGTTTATTCGACGTCTTGACGACGCAGCTTAATGACCTCAGATTACACAATGGCTTCCTACTCTAAGCATAACTGCAGTGGAATATCAAACAGCTTTCTCGGAAGAATGCCCTTGCTCCACGCGATCGTGCATCCTCGAACTTTGACTTTGTCATGCTCAGGTAGAACTCTAACAGAGACACTGTTCGCTCTCAGATAACATCCCTTTGTGTTGCCCCTAGCGAAGGCTCCAGGAGTTTTTGATTAACCCTTGTGTATCAATATTCCCCTCTCCATTATTGCCGCCCCTGTGCATTGTGGGAAAGGTGTGAACTCCTAGCATTGAGATCCATATGGCTGGGGCCCCTCAATCTGTACAATGTGTAACATCACCCACTCTCTGTTTGGATCTTAGATATTAGCGCAGTCTGTGCGCTGCGACACGAGCCAATTCTCCATAGGGGAGACTCAATGCCCACTCACCCCATCCTGGCTCCCACGCGGAACCGGATGCGACAGCTATCACTTAGCCCGTCTCATATCATGCCCCCGAATTGCCTCCTTCAACAACAAGCCTAGCACGTTGGCGGGGGTCCTTGACCTTACATTTGTCTTCTGCGCCTGGGTCGAGAGATTCGTTGGTCTGTGGACAACCAATGCCACGAGCATCACTAGGATATCACTCACCATCTGAGCTGGCCTGCCCCCCATGGCCCCAGCACAATCCTCGTATGGAAGGTGGACAGGGCCAACTGAAGCTTCCGAGGAGCCCTGGCCAGTGCCTCAGAACCAGTGAATTCTCACATAATATAATGTTATACACTTGAGCAATACTAGTTAATGCCATAGACAGCAGCCTCAAGACCTTTCCCAAAACTCGTCCGTGGTCATGGTTATAAAGACGCCTGGTACTACAATGATGAGGTTAAAGAGGTCAACCCACAGAATCCAATATGTCATGACATTTCCGACAACATGAAACCCCTGAGAAACACCACGCTCTTTTGTGAGAGCTCTCAGCATGCTCAGGAAACTGCTAAGAGGGTTCAAGCAGAAAATTGGCTGGAGTGGTGGAGTCCTTTGCCACCAAACCTCCCTTACAGAGCTGTGGAACATCAATCAGACGGGCCTCAAATCGCTCACCCCCAGAATGACCCCCCATGTCCCGCTCGGACAAGAAACTACGGGCAACACGAGTTCTCTGCTAGATCAATACGCCGGTCTACCAGAGCAGAGTTGGATGGCATGCCAAGAGAACTGCTTCCAGGCAGGCATGCCTCATCAAGAAAAGGCGTCGAGCCTGATGATGCCTGATTCCATGTTCTCTCTGAGGGAACTAAGGCGAACATAGAAACCAGTTTCGCGGTCAGCCCCGTTTTGTGATGAATCTCCTACTCCCATCATTTCCCACCTTGACTTGAGGTGAGCTTTGCATCTGCTGCATCTTTCAACCGTCCTGAGACTGATCTTCCTCACTACCACAGTGCTGGAAGAGGGCTTGACATCGTATTGCAATATGTTTCCATCTTCTCTGCATTACTCCATTACTAATTTTCATTTTCAAGTTTATTCCAGCAACATATTCTGATGTTACAATTGTTGCACTGGAATCCATGTCTCCCTTAGTACTCTTTAACAGATATACAGAGGTTGGTTACCATCTTATTACTTACTTGACCCATTCTGCGCTGCAATCTACGTATTTCCTGTCGAATGTGTCGGTTAAACTACATGCCGCATCATCTTTCGACGTGACACAGAGAGGAACAAGCAAGTTAAGTTAATCATCATTACTTTAGTTATCTCTAAATAATATTTTGCTACATCTATATACATGCAATATCTATAACTCTCTACCTCCCTCCCTACTATTTTGGCACTGCCAGTCAT
>NW_028234414.1:14578492-14580992 GCF_977035675.1 Penaeus japonicus
CACTGATTGGTCCCCACCAAAGAAAACAGGTATTTCTACACCATTTGTGAAACTATTCCTTCATAAGAAACACCAAGATACACAAACCCAACCTGAACCCTCCTTCAGCAGTCAAAATCTTATTGAAAATAAAATAGACTTGCTGATCGGAATGTTCTCCGAACAACAATCTGCACTAAACAGTGTGATTAAGCAAGGTGTGCCTCCCCAGACGCAGGAATGCGGAGAGGAGGCATCCGTCACAACAACCTCAACCTCCTCCCACCACTCAACATCCGATCTCCCAACCCCCACCCATGACCAGTCCACATACGAACCTTTCCCATTTACATCACCTCCCCCTACCAGAATGTCCTCTACCTCCATGCCACAAAATAAGCACACTCAAAACCACTCCTCCCCTACACCTTCCTTGACAATATCCATAACCAATGCATCTTCTAGCTCTCCCTCACCACCACCACCCTCTCCTGACACTCCATCCCCTCCTCCCCCACCTTCCATGGCAGTATCCACAACCAATGCCTCTCCTAGTTCTCCCTCACCACCTCCACCCTCCCCTGACACCCCGTCCCCTCCATCCGTACCCACACCGAGCAAGCAGACTCGCGACCTTGCTGACAGGTCAGCCGCCCCCCGCCCGGCGCCACGCAAGCGTTTGCCGAGGAACGCCGAGACATCAACAACTAGTGTGAGGAGCGAAGCTTCTACACAAGTAACACCAAGAAGAAGCTTCGTTAGAAACACTAAAAGGAAGAATAATCAAAAACCTCTTCCACCCAACCGCAAATGGGAAGAGGCAACACATCACCACGTGCCTGGAGTCCCTGCCCCCTCTAACACCTCTCCTACTACACAATCACCACCGCTCGTCATCAATAACTACGTAGAACGAGCGGAGACACATCAAACCCATCAGCAAGACGAGGAAGGTTTCGTCACCGTTACCTCGAGAAAACAAAAAAGAAAAACAAGGGAGGAACGCAATACAGCAAAACCCCTACAAGGTGCCGACCGTCCCAAGGTAGTATATTTATATATCACTAGCTGTCATCCGGATACAAACGAAGAAGATATTGAAGACTTCCTCGTTAGTAATTTTGACAGCATATCAAATGTTAAAGCCTTCAAAACTAAGATGACACATGAATATTATTCAAGCTTCACTGTTACTGTAAGAGGCAAAGAAATAAATTCAGAACTTTTTATAGAATCCGATGTGTTCCCTGACAACGTAAAGGTTTTCTTAAACAGAAACAAGTACAAAACTGAGCAGAATGTTTGACCGCGCAAAACCGTCAGCGCGGCCAGTGATTAGGTCACATAACATCTTAAAAATAGAACATATCAATGCACAATCTCTCCTCGGTCACCTTGAAGAAATTGTATTGTTAGTAAAGGAAAGAAATGTAGACATACTCTGTGTTAGTGAAACATGGCTCCACCAGGAAATGATGAGTAACTTTATCAACATTCCAAATTATCAAGTTTATCGATGTGATGCAGGGCGAGGAGGTGGAGTATGCATATTTTTAAGGGATACCCTTAAGTCAAATAGGATATCAACTACAACAGTTAATAATACTGCCGTAGAAGATGTCTGGGTTACCGTACAAAGCAACATGCTTCCTTCCTTCATTATTGGCGCCGTCTATAGGCATCCCCATGCAAAATCTGAATCTTTTGAATATCTTGAAAAGGTTTTTAGAGAAATGTCCTTAAAAAAGAAATCACTTTTTATCTTAGGTGACTTAAATGATGATTTAAATAAACCACATGCTAAGTTAGCAAAGTTAATCAAGAAAAATAAACTAGAACAAGTGATCAATAAACCCACAAGGATCACAGAAAACAACTCGTCTTTATTAGATGTAATAATAACGAATAGATTAGATACCATACTCCATACAGACGTCATTCCATGTCATGTTGCTGATCATGAACTTATTACGATGACGTTGAATATAAAGAAACCAAAGCGACCACCGGTTACAAAAACTTTTCGTGACTTCAATCACTATGACCCTCAGTCATTATGCGAGCTAATCATATCTAAAGAACCAACTCTATTAGATATTTTATCAACAGACAATGTAAATACCCAGGTAACCATCCTTACGGAAGTGATAAAAAGCAGCATAGATGCCTCTGCTCCCTATGTGACAAGAATCGTCAGACGTTTCCCTGCTCCATGGATAAATGACGACATCAAGAGAGCTATTGCCGAAAGAAATAATTCCCAACAAGCGCTCAAAAGAAACAGACTTGAGCCCGCCCTTCAGGCAACTTATAAAGCAAAAAAGAAAAATGTTAAGTCATCAATTCAATTGGCAAAGACTAATTATTTCAGAAATAAATTCGCAGAACATAAAAACAACTCTAATAAAACTTGGAAAATTGTTAAAACATTAGTGCCTAACAAACAATACACAGATAATTACACAAATTCTACACATAACACCGACCATTTCAATAACTTCTTTGCACAAATTGGAAAACT
>NW_028234414.1:14585992-14588492 GCF_977035675.1 Penaeus japonicus
GGTTTCTGCGTGGATTTTGACGGTCGCTTTATCCACTCTATATATATCCCTCTAATACATCTGCAGTATATTTTCCTCATACTCCTTGATTAACGAATTGCTATTCCAGTACTGCAGTTATCTTACCGAGTCGAATGCCTTTTCATAATCTACGAATGCCCATACTCAGGTGGCTTCCTATATTCGTTTCGTTTTCTCTCCTCTATTTGAGCTAGTGTTAGTCAGGATATGGTCTTCATTTGAGAATTCCACTGCGGAATCCCTGCCTGTTTCCCGTGTTGTTTTGAATCTAATGTATCGGTGGTACGGGCTGTGATGATTTTTCTTGAACAGTTTTATACTCGATTACTGAGAGGAGGTCTTATAGGTCGGTAATTCTTTAGACTTTTTTTGTGTCTCCCTTTTTGTGTATTAAAATTATTATTGCGTTTCTTCCAGCCTCGTAATTTTTAACCGACTCGTCAGACATCCGTTAAAAGACTGGCCATCTTTACTGCCTCAATCTCTCCCTGTGTCTTGAATAAGATTCTACACTTGAACTGCTATACTTCTCATCTCTGTTTGTGTTATTTTTCTCTTGTTTTCATTGCTTTTTATGTGCCCTATTTACTTATTCATCCTACCGTGATGTTTGGAACATCTCAATTGTTGTGGGTTTGTCTCCGTATGTGGTTTGGTCGTTTGAGTAGTATAGATTGCGGATAGAAGTTATCTTCTATCTACTTTGATAATTTCATTTTTATTGTATGTCCGCCTCTCTCCGTATGGGTTTCTTTACTGCATACATTTGGTATTTTTCCCATTTCGATCCTTCCTCTTTGTTGCCTTTAGAGCTGGGTGCGGCATTCAGAGCTTCGTATTATTTTTCGTATGTTAAATTCTTTATGCGTCTACATCCTCATTCTTCTTCTTGTTTATCGTCTTAGTCAGCCTGTTGATATTTAATCTGTCTCTGATTGATGTTATTTTCATTTCCCTAGTCTGTTTTCATACAGACTCTTTTTCGTTTCTCATCTCTAACCGAAAGCTTACTGGTAAACCTTTCTTTTTCGTCTTTAACCCCCCTATTTTTCAAGTGTCAGAGTTGCCATTAATATCTCTACTGAATTGGGTCGTTCTTTGGTTCTATGTCAATGATCATTCTATCGAGAGCTTATATATTTTGTTTCGGATGTTGATACTTCAAATTCCGTCGCCCTAATCTTTAGATGTTGGTTTAAGTAATTAGCGAGAGGCTTTTGTATGAGCTTGTTTTTCGTTTCCCTTCTTTTTAGCTGTAAATTACACTCTACCTCCTGATCCAGTCTATGGACTCTATACCCGACATTTAACTTTCTTGAAAACGGTTACGTCTTGTATCGATGTCACCCTATTGGTGATTATTGCTCTGTCAATTTCGTTTTTAATTGCCGATTGGTGATTTCCATGTCCATTTCTCTCCCGGCATCTCTTTTTCGGAAGAATTGTAATTCATAATTTTAATAGGATCGAGCTTTCGTTCGCGAATTCTATCAATCTTTGCCCTCTACATCATTTCTGGTGCCCTATTCTCCATGTTTCCCAACCGATAATTTCTCCATCTTACCCTTATTCCTATCTTGGCATTAAAAATCCCCCATAAATCACGGTAAAATGGTGTTTTTGCATCTATCGCGTAGCTGCATTGCACCTCCTTCTAGAAGCTTTCTAAACTCCTCCATCACTAATGACTGCTGGTTGGAGGCGTACACTTGGATATTTTTTAGGCTGATATCTGTTTGTTCTTAGTTTCAGTATTACAGAAACTACAATCATTCGCTCACTAACTATATGAATCCCCTAACATCTTTTTCAAGTCGCTTAGTTGAACTAAAGAAACCCCTATCACTCTGATTCTGTTTGACTATCCAAGGGTATTAACCGTCGCCTATATAATATGTGCCCATCATTTATTTACATTTCTGCATCCTTTCGCCTTGTCTACCTAACTCCAGTAAGTCCTACAATATCCCATTTAAAAAATAAATGACAAATAGTTCCTCAAAGCAGTTGTCAGAAAAATCAGATTCTGTTTCTCCGAGGTCATACCCGGAGACAATCTTAGCGCCACTCACAGCTTCCGGAGCGATCCTGATCGCCGCAGCCCGAGAGTGACCAGGGGCTTCCCTTTCTCGTTCCGGGGAATGAGGGGTCCATTGTCTATGACACTGGGAAATCATTATTTAAAAGAGGTGGGGTGTGGGACTCTGGTATCCTCCCCACCAGTCGGCTATCTCTGTCCCGGTGGGGGGATAGATGTTTATATATTAGTCCGGAGGTACCATTAATCTCACAATAACACTTTTGAGTTAGTCTCGCATGTTATTAGGAGATCTTTGTAACCACCGGATCTATCTCACGACCTTCCGGTCTATCAATCAATTGTGAGAATGGGCATTTGTTTTATATACGTGCATTAGGCCTACGCAACAATGACAATGTTTGCATGTTTATGCGCGCTCACCCGTGCCCACACTTATAG
>NW_028234414.1:14595992-14598492 GCF_977035675.1 Penaeus japonicus
TCAGCGGTGAGATTCATTCTGCTCACCACATATTCTGGTGGAAATGCAGGATAAGAACCTCACGTCGTTAATTAGTTTTATATGTCTTTGATTATAAATATTCGTATACCGCTCGCTACAAATATTTCGGTTCTGTTCGATTAATAACAAATTGATAGGACCTAGTTTCTATTTTTTTTTTGCACAATTTAGGCATACTAGTGGCTCTTCGTTCTATTTTTTTCACTACATGACAGTGATATCTGGAGAAGTACCTCCTCGTTTTAGGTTAAAAGTGTAGAATATTAACCTAATTTTTATTTAAGTCGTGAACCGCTCGCGCGTACTTAAATAACCCTTGTCTATCCCACCTTATACGGTAACGGCTGGGACAATTATCGCCACGTTAGTATTGTCTAAGTGTGTATTTTGTGATTGTGAACACCGCCAGCACTAAGAGGAACACGACAATCGTAGTAAAGCTACTTCTCTTCTCTCAGGAACTAAAGGTAAGTCACTTTAAGGTTGCTAGACACTGTATCTCCTGTGTTTCCCTGCCCCCCTCCCCATTGCATTTTTTTTTCTCCCTGTTTATTGCAAACTCCACCCCGTCATTCCCCCACCCTCCCACCCTCGCTTTTTCATCTATTCTCATTTTGTTAATTAGTGATATTTTTTTCTACGTATCGTTTCGTTAATTTCACTAAATAACATTTCGTTAACATTCGGTAACGTAATATTTCACATCATTATTTTATGTGTCTTCCGATGTGTACGTTATTCGTTCATTTTACTATGCTACGAATGTTTAACAATTATTCTACTTTTTCTTACGTTGCTATTATTAACGTTTCAAGGTTATTCGTACTCCGTATAAATTCACATAAAGGTGTGACGTTAGTCTTTCATACGAAACCGATAAAATAACTGTTTCGTTTACTTATTCTATTATTCTACGCTTTGATTGCTCTACGTTATCTTGAGTGAATTTACGATTACATTTTACTACGTATAATGCATGATTTGTTTTTCTGTGCGTTAGTTAAGTAAATAACTGTAAAACACATATTCTTATGGCAATAACTTCGAAATTTCTTATATAGAATTTCTAATATCTGTGTGATTTTCTTAAGTTTTCGTTCCTATGCGAAATTTAACATGACGTATTTCTTCGAACAAAAAATATATTATCAAATTACATGATTCAGATTCATTCATTGATCTCGTGTGATTATTTTTCTTGTGATTTTCTATATTTTCCTTTATTGAATATGGTTTACACTATGTATTCGTGGAAATGTAATTCACTTTGCGTTAACATTTATTATATTTGTTCCTTTATTATGGGAATTTAATATGATTTCTTTTCTTTTTGCTTTAATATACATTAAATTAAATGTATTTTGCATATGACCTGACCTCACTTGACCCTTGACCCGTTCGTATGGTCAATCTGAACATAAAACTTTGACAATGTGTTATATTTTCTCGCGACCATTCTGTCCCTTGTGGTCAAATTCATGACCGTGTGATATTGGGAATAGCATCACATGTGACCCTCGGTCACTTCATGACCGCGTTCTGTATGTGACCTTATCCTATGTCATTATTGACCGTGTGAATTTGTAAGAAAATCGTTAACGAATATTAGGAATTATATGTGTCTTAACTCTGATTTTCTTTACATTTTCATTTATTTTATTGTCTGCATATACGTTTGTATATTTCTGAATGCATGACTTATATATCTGCATCTCCTGTAACATGACATACTTTGTCATTTGTGATTCGATTAATGGTCACACTACTGACCTCACTCGGTCACGTTGTAATCCGATGATTGGAATTACAATTTAAACTGTCTTTGTTAAATTCCATATTTCTCAACATTCGACAGTCAATGTTTTGATAATTTTGTTTACTCATATGACTTTGTGTACTTATGATTGTTAATTAATTGCAATCTTTATGGCAATTATTTCATATCTTAACATGTTTCATCACTTCATATTATGATTTATCATCACATTTAGCTAGAAATGTTGACAGATGCATGTTCGTTTCTTAGCTTTATTCCTATTTCATTGTATAGTCATATTCGACTATCTTTGCATTTTTCATTGCATTATTGATTATTGTTACTTCCATATTTCATTGTTTAATTGCAAGTAACTTTAATCATCTTATGATATGATTGTCATTATTTTTATTTTTAAGCAATTGTCGACTTCGACAACATTAAGCAATTTGTTATCATCATAGGCCTCTCCGAGTTTCCGACCTTTCGAAACATTTCATGGGTCAATCGGAACGCCAAATATCTTATCATGATATTACTGAACGAAACGTTCACTAGGACAGTCAGGAAAAGGTTTACTTATCATTTCATATTTTATAGCTTTTCAGCTTAATTTGCCTTTCTCCAGCTACTGTACCTCACTTATCGGGCCTTCATTGCATGACGCCCATTGCATATGCATCTCACACCCTAATTTCGCGTATCTATGGTACCACAATTGAA
>NW_028234414.1:14640992-14650992 GCF_977035675.1 Penaeus japonicus
CAGCTCCCCTTCCCCCTTACCCTATGGCATTATCGCCTTCCAGCCGTTTCGGGAATCATCGGTGCGGGAGTTTGGCCAGTGGGTCACATCTGCTGACTGGACGGACGTGCTTTCCCGAGAAGAGGCAACGATCCAGGAAGGACAGCAAGCTATGGATCATGGCAAAGACCCTCAAAATGCTAGACAAAAGACGACGTGCGTGCAGTGCTGGGAACATGACACGGGGGAGAGAATGGTACACTCGAGTGAAACAGGAAATAAAAATGGAAAAGCGAAATATTGCGAACAAACTAGGAAATTATTCACTAAATTCTTTTCGTTTTTCTAAAGAGGTGAAACAAATCATGGGCAAAAGCAATAAACATGCGAAAATCGATTTCTTAGAACGTCTAAATAAGAGTGAAGCGAGCGAAAAAAAAAAAAAAAAAATCTTTACAGACACTTGCACTAAATATCCTCCTGTTGATCTTACGTACTATCAAATTTTCTGCCAATGTCTCCCCCACCTGTTCTTGACTTGAGGCATTCGTTGCCGAGTGTGCACTGGAAGACATCAGACCGAATCTAGACCAAAGACAATAGGGAAACTTGAAGGGCAATTTCTCCAGTCACTACTTAGTATATTTGCTAGACACCATTCTCAGGGGAATAGATAAACCTCACAAATTAGCTCAAATTGTCTTAATTGATTTTCAGAAAGCTTTTGATTATGTAAATCTTTCATTTTCTATTAGAGAACTTTTTCTGTTAGGATGTTACCCATCATTGTTAAATTTGGAACAAATTTCTTGACCAGTCGTAAATATGCAATTCATTATCTGAATGGGATGAAATTACATGTACCTCAAGAACCCCATCTTGGGCTAATTGTATTCTTAGCGGTAGTAAATAGTATATACAAAACTGTAAATTGCCATGCTAAATATGCAGACAACCTGACACTAGCAGAAATTGTAAACATAAGGAAAGGAATGAAGTACACCATGCAATAAACTTTGAAAGATTTCTCCTCTGAATGTCAAAAGGTTAGTTACAATCAATGTACCCTCAGTTGACACTGAATGAATCTATGTTATCCTTAGTGCATAAATGCAAATTACTCGGTGTATACTTGAACTCGTCACTAAATTAAAATGATCAGGTAGAATAATTGATAGAGAAATCGAATATGAGAATTTTCATTTTGTACAGAGCCAGGCACTTTGGGTTCAGTAAGGAGGCTATGTTCAAGATGTACAGTTGGTTCATTCGGTCTTCCCTAGAAATCGCAGCACCAGTATGGCACCCTGTCTTAATTCAAACCCAGCATAATTCACTTGAACGTTTTCAAAAATGCTGCTTTAGAATATTAGGCCAAGAATATGATAACTATGATGCTGCCCCAAGCTCACTTCACACTAAAACTTTATACAGTAGACGCGAGGAATTGACGGTGCGGTTTGGAAAAGATCTCCTTAAATCATCGAGGCATCGGCACTTGTTGACATCCATGACCGAAATACCAGGAAGAGCAAGAATCTGATACAAGTTGTCATATGTAAATCTGCCCGATACAAAAACTCTAGTATTCAATATTTAATATCCAAATTTAATGTTAGCATTACATGAACCCTAATTATAATATATTAACTCTTAGCCATAACTCTATTAATATTTCTTAATGTTTTTACCCAAGGTATATCTACATCTTTTAAATAAAGACAAGCCTGCACATGTATATAGGGAATGATATCGTAAATCAAGACAAAATGTTATATACTATGTAACTTTCTTAGTCAATAAACTATTCATTATTATTTTTAAAATTATCATTTTATTATGCATACACACACACACACACACACACACACACACACACACACACATATATATATATATATATATATATATATATATATATATATATATATGCATATATATGTACATATATATATATATATATATATATATATATATATATATATATATATATATATATATATATATATATATATATATATATATATATATATATATATATATATATATACATATATATGCATATATGCATACATGCATATATATATATATATATATATATATATATATATATATATATATATATATATATATATATATATTATATGAATATATATAATATAGTATGATATATATATTATATGAACATATATATATAGTATAATATATATATATATATATATATATATATATATATATATATATATATATATATACTATGAACATATATATACACAATATAATATATATATATATATATATATATATATATATATATATATATATATATATATATATATATGTTCATATATATATATATATATATATATATATATATATATATATACATATATATATATGTTCATATGATATATATATATATATATATATATATATATATATATATATATATATATATATATAAACTTAAAACGCAATCTCTCTCTCACTCTCTCTTTCTCTCTCGTTCTCTTCCTCTCTCTCTCTTTCTCTCTTTTCTCTCTCTCTCTCTCTGAGAATTATTTAAAATACTATATACGAAATTAAATACAAAATAAATGAAATACAAATACCATATGACTGATTGCACTCTAAGCCAGCGAGGCAATCGCCGGGTCTGGTCAGGTCAACTTTGATTGATAGCTAACTCACACATAAGCGGCTTTCCCAAGGACCTAGACCCTGAAAATGAACTTATTACCACGCCCCTACTACATTCCAGACTGCCTTCCCGAGTACCCGCCGTGGGGACAAATTTCGGGGACGGCGGATGTATACCCCGTCCATATAAGCAGGATGTTTGGAACTTACCGACAGAGTCGGGCCTCGCCTGTCGCACCTGCCTCCCTTACCTGCGCGGCACTCATCCTAAAAGGGTAAGAGTTATAGCAAACTTCACCTGCATACCGCACCTGCTCACAGTGCTCTTATTTTTTCATGCCAAGTGTGTTACACTTATGCCTGAGAAAACAAAACACGACTGAAACTCTTTTTGACTGCTAACTTCTAAAGAGCTCCGCCAAGCTACCCTGGTCTGCCGCAACCTTGACCAGGCTTTCTTTAGTAGGAAGTGCCTCTCCTTTACTGCTCTCTTAGTATACGGGGTTACAAATTCAGGTTGAGCCTCACGGTCTTCGGCCTTTATTTGGGATCCTGAGCTAAAAGCGATCTATCGGTAACTTTGCACTCCAACTCTCATTTTTCTCACTCACTTCCTTGTGGGTTCCTGACCTGGTAGACCGAGTGCGGTCCTTCATTCGTTAGGAGGCGGCCTCCAGCCCCACTCCCCTTATAGCAGCTTGGGAACAGGGAGGAAAACCACCACATAGCCCCAATACCCCAAGGAACGGGAAAACTCCGCCTGGGAATCTTTGTGGTGGGTCGGGAGTAGGATCAGGGACTCCCCAGGTCTCCATAAGTTTGAAACTTGTATTGGTTAGGTGATAGGAGTTGGTCCCGCAAGGGCTCCCTGGCATTGTCGTCCAACACCTCTATAACTGGCACTTTGCAAGCTAGTGCTGGGGAGGTATATAATTGCTCGACACTTATATGCCAGGCATAGACTAGAATCACTGACTGACCGCCAAACTTTCTTGACTTACGGACTGACTGACCCATGTGACAACTATGCCAAGAGTGCGACTAAAGTGTCATGGGAGTCTGTCTGACTCTCTCCGAACAAAACTCTCCAACATCATAAATGAGCAAGGCATAACCCTCCTCAGACTACGCACCAGCCAAAACAGATATGTCGCCCAAGTGGAGAGCGAGGACGATGTATCCCGATTCTTTGAGGAAGCAACCAAAACCAAGCTCCAGCAGAAGTCATGCTATGCCATCCTATCCCCAGACAAACGAGCCAAGCTTACATTGGTTATGAAAAACATTGACCAAAGCATCATAGACTGCGACCCTGATGAAATCTCAAGGGAGATTGAAAAGACTGCCCCCATGCAAAGGTAGACGAAGTATACGTCATGAAAAGGTTCAACATGCTCAAGGTACGATTTGACAAGATCAACACCGCTAACAGCATAAAAGAAAAAAGACCTGAGAATCTTTGCTTTCTTGATCACCACCCGCCAAATTGAGCACGAAAAGTTCATACCAATAAAGCAATGCATGCATTGCTACTCGTACGACCATGTTAAGAACAAATGCCCGAATAAAGAAGAGAGCTTCTGCTCAGAATGCGGTGAAAAAGGCCACATCTTCACTCAATGTATGAGCCAGACAAAGAAATGCCTAAGATGTTGTGGAGATCACAGGACCCTCGCCAAACGGAGTCCCGTGAGTAAATGCATAATAAAGGAAACAGAAGCTCAAAAGACCAAGAAAGAGAAGGAGCAAGAGAACAGAACTTTTAGTGAAGTCGCCAAACAGGCAGTAAAACAATCTCGGCTACCAAGGAAACGATTCGGACCACCATTATGGATGCAACACCTCAGAGTCAACCCATAATACAGTTACCTAATGACACCTCAATAGAGATACTTACAATCCTAATTAATGCCTACCTCACATGCTTGAGAGACCCAAACAATGACTATAACACCGTTGCCAATAGGGGCCTAAAAACTGCTGGTCTACCAGTAGTCACCTTTGAGCCAGTCAGGGACATAGTCAATATCTTGCGAGTGATTGCTCCTTCAGCAAAAACCAAGCCCACTAGCATGGCTGGGTCACAAGAGAGTGTGCAATCACACATCATAACACTTGAACGGCACGACAGATTACTTAGCCAATCTGAGGAAGAGGCAATGGAAGACAAAAACGGTGAACTAGAAATAGTTCTGCCCGACGAACCTCAGGAGGAAACATCTCATGATACTCCAAACAAGGACACTGCTGAGGAAGAGTCCACAGAAACCCTAACGGAAACAACAAAAAAGGGAAGAAAATCCTCCCAGAAAGCCTTTATGCCACCAACAACACCCATCTATCTATATGAGAAACAGGCAAGAAATCAAGAGTCAGCTACTGCAGATTACAAAAACTACATGATGGCACCCCAGGCGAACCAAAGACATTAGGACTTCGTCTTTTTGCAGCAAACCCTCGAAAATACCAAAAAAGCAATAGGAAAACCATTGGTGACGAAATCCACAAGGGCAACATCAAATACAATTGTTTCAATCAGCAGAGTTTGAGACCAAAATTTGGAAGCATCTTAAACTAGGGGAGCTCGAAATCAACTCTAGCATGATAGAAGAGGCAACAAACCTCAAAAAAATAAGAAACGGCTACGAAGAGACCAGAGAAAGGCCGGAGGATAAGAAAAAGAAAACGTAATGACAAGGCTCAATATAGTGCAAAATAATGTATGTCACTGGAGCACCGAACGATCGAGAGAGTTATCCAACACCTACAGGGAGATTGACCCGGAAATAATACTTATAAATAGCCATGGGAGGAAAGAAACAGGACTAAAACTCTTCCATTATAACACCTACACATCTAACAAATCAGAACAAAATGATGGAGTTGCTATACTCATAAAAAGAGATATTAGGCACCATATCTGGGATGAATTCCAATCAGAAATGCTGGTTATGAAAGTAGACACTACCGAGGGACCCATCATCATTGCTACCTCATACTTACCACCGAGAAGACCCTATCTTCCAACAGCAGACTTTATTCGCCTCCTACGGGTAAACAAACCTGTCTACTTACTAGGCGATCTCAATGCAAGACACCGCATCCTGGGTCACAGTAATAACAATGTTGGCAACAGATTGTCTATGTTCATAAACTCTGGGCAAGCCATAGTTCCGGGTCCTCATTTCGCCACCTTTGTGACTACTCCTGATCTGGTAGGCACTAATAAATACAGGCACCTAAACACCTACATCAAGCAAGGCTCCCTAACAACCAGTGACCATATTTCTATTCACTTGATCCTTTCAACATCACCAATCATGATCCCTTTACCACCACAGCCTGACTACAAAAGAGCAGACTGGGAAAGTTTAAGGAGCTACCGAGCAACACTCAAACAGTAAACCTCGACAACAAGCACTATTCTGAAATAGATGCAGCGACAGAGAGATGGCTCTCAGAGGTGAAAGATGCAAAAACAGATAGTACACCAACAAAAAACTATCACTTTCGCAGCAAAACTTGGAGAAATTAACAAATTAACTCAAATACGAAAGATCCTGCCACCTTCTGGTGGAAGATTTACAGACTGAGGGGAAACAGTAACTCGTTCTCCCCTTTCATCTACAATGCCAACAACACAAAAATTTATGAGGCAGAGGGCAAAATCAATTTTTTTTAGAATTTCTGAGGAAGAAACAGACAATTTAACCAACAATATGAGCAGGTGGTCCTCAGAGACTTACAGAGATATCCAAACAAACTGATCTAGGATGAGATTATAGATCTCAACGAACTTTCATTCAACAACCACCTAACAACTGAAATAACTGTGCAAGAGATTGAACAAACAATTGCAAGAATGAAAAATAAAGCAGCAGGGATCAGCAGAATCAATAAGACTGACCTCATGAATTTGCCAGATATCTCCTTCGAAAAGCTTAAAGACATCTTCAATGCCTCTCTAGCCTCTGGCTATTTCCTAAAGGCATTCAAAGTTGCCACAGTGGTTTTAATACCGAAACCAGACAAGCCACCTAATAAAGCTGAGAATTTCAGGTCCATCTCGCTTTTAGAAATACCCAGGAAAGCATTTGAAAAGATCTTTAATGCCAGACTCACGAACCATCTCAAAGAAAACAATATCCTGAATTCAAACCAATACGGGTTCAGAAGAGGAAAAGGCACCACCACCGCCATAATGATTACTTATGAGACGATAGCAAATAATTTAGCAGACAAACAGCAATGCAACATCATCCTCCATGACGTCTTTAAAGCATTTGACAAGGTATGGCACAATGGCATACGTCACCGACTTTCTGATACCCAGATGCCCGACCCTTTAACCAAACTTTTAAGCAGCTTCTTAAAGGACCGTAAAGCCTGCATTAAATTCGGGTCTCCTTGGAATCGAAATCCAACTTAAAAGTGGCGTCCCACAGGGGAGCGTAATATCTCATTCTTCATTCTTTACACCTCCCCCCTCCCTCCACCAACATTCCATCATACATACATTTCTTACGCAGACGACATTATGCAGTTAGTCACCCATCCAAGCAAGTCTAAAACAGCTATGACTCTCCAGACACACAACGCCATCACAAAAATAAACAAATTCGAGAGAGATTAGAAAAAAAAAAATGATCTCGGCTGTTAGACTTCCACCACTATCAATATCGATAGATAACACTGAGGTTCCCTTTACCCAGTTTGGCAAGCTCCTTGGACTCAACATCTGTAGAGGACTTGCTCCCCCACGTAAAAGAACGAGTAAGACTCGCCAATAACCAGCTCGCCCTATGCAAACGATTCTCAGGCTGCTCAGAAAGAACCAAACTACAACTGTACAAATCATTAATCAGACCGATAATTGAATACCTTCCTGTGCCACTAAACACAATCTCACGAAACATGATGCTAAAGCTACAAGCAATACAGAAGAAATCCCTCATCTGGGTAGCCGGATGTTGCTACCTTTCTGTCAGAACACTACATGACATACAAAATTATAACAATGAATATACGTATTCATAACTCAGCAAAGAGAGTCTGGGAAAAACTCGATATGATGGAAGATCATAACTTTCGACGAATCACAAAGTGTCTCTCCAACTCTCGTATCTCCTCCAGGGGTTTGAGGAGACAGCATGGGGGAGAGATATCTCATATGCCAACGGCACCAGATCCCCCAACAGTGGATGTGGTAACACTGCTGGAAAATCGAGTGCACGGGCGTGAGAGAGAGAGAAAAAAAAGTGATGGTATCTAACAATGATTTCGATCAATCCATCTCATATTAATATGTGTAAATAATAACCATTATGTCAAGAAATAAACAAATAGTACTATGTACTATAAACCCTTATGACTAGGGAATATGAGGATGCTGCAGATATTGACTATATTATATACACTATATATACTATATATATGTGTATGTATATACACTATATATACTATATATATGTGTATGTATATACACTATATTTACTATATATACTGTTTGTATTATATTTGTAAATATACAAATGTACAGATATGTACAGAAAAAGAACTAACAACAAGTATTCGTGTAAATAATATTACGAAACCACTTTTGTAAGTCATATCACCCGAACAAACTAATGTAAACTAATACCTCATACTAATCAAACAATGATTTTATATTTATATATGTAATCAAAATTACATATCCATAAAAATTATTTAAATAGCAACTCGGACGGTAACGAAAGACCAATCAAGGATCCACTCAAGCACTGGTAAAACACTGGCCACTGGCATGAATAGACTTGAGGGCGTGACTGTAGTGTATGAAAGAATATATAAACATATCAGGCAAGAGGGAAAACACCTTAAACTTTTATTTCTCCAAGTATTATTTCGACTTCTTTAGCTAGCTACTCCCCCCCCCCCAACCTCCTTTCCCCCCATGGACCTGGTCCATGTCCTTCTTACTATATTTGTATTCGTATACCGACAGACTGGGGATCGTCTGCACTACCACTGACACCTGATTTCCCCGCCTGTTTACACGTGTTGTGATATTGTTTATTGCTGTGACCATTGTGATGTAGTGAATATATCTATCGTGCACCATAACGTCACACTATCTGCGTTATGGAATAAACCTGTAATGTTCAAACCCTGTGTCTGGCTTCACTACCTATTTTGTGCTGGGTTGTTAGTTACGACAGACTAAGACAACCCTCACGCACTCTCTCTCTCCCTCCATCTCTTTTTCTCTCTCTCTCTCTCTCTCTCTCTCTCCTTCTCACTCTCCATCTCTCTCTCTTTCTCTCTCTCTCTCTCTCTCTCTCTCTCGCCCTCGCTCCATCTCTCTCTCTCTCTCCCTCTCTCTCCCTCTCTCTCTCTCTCTCTCTCTCTCTCTCTCTCTCTCTCTCTCTCTCTCTCTCTCTCTCTCTCTCTCTCTCTCTCTCTCTCTCTCTCCCTCTCCCTCCCTCCCTCCCTTCCCCCCCTCTCTCTCCTCCCCCCCCCCCCCCCCCTCTCTCTCTGCCTGGGGAAAGACAGACCCTAATTGATTGCGTGATAAGGTTACGCCATTGTAAACATCGTTGAAATTTGATTCTTAATTAAAATGGGTAAGGCATGAGTGTATTCTCCAGAGTAATAAATTGTACTTTGTCAAGTTTTAAATGAATCTGATCTTCTATAACCCTACCGAAGCCTGAGAGTATATCGCTTATTCCTTCTCCAGGATGTTCTATGACAACGGTCTGCAATCTTCGGATTTTTCAGGATGCATGTGCAATATTCGGCCCCCTACTTATAAAATGCCCCATTCAAAAAAGAAAAGGCCGCTTTGAACACCTTGAAACAGATACAACTATATTCAGTTTCCTTACTTTTCCAGCGGTGAACCGGAACTTAGATCTTGAATTAGCTGATTTGCAAGAAAAGGCTTTATGGTTTTCGAAATTTAGAGCGATACTTTCCGAACATTAAAATCTAGAGAAGCAACAGGCAATTCAAAACATCGGGACTGAATTTCTTGGGCTTCAAAAAACGGGATTAGAATGAATTTAAAAATATCTTCATTTCATTGTGGGATCTTTTTAGTAGGAACTTCAGAAAAAGGCGAACTACGCAGCCGACTGAGTGTGAAAGTCACACTAAATGTCACACTGAAGTCTGCCATAGGGACCAGACATAACAGAGGATGTTTAGTTAATATGCTGTTGAATTATATATACTATTATCATCATCACCATCATCATTATCATCATCATTATCATTAACATTATCGTCATCATCATCATCATTATTATCATGTCTGTGGGTATTTTTAACTCTCATATGGGATTATGGACGAAAAAATAATACTGGTTCGTATCTCCACTCAAATCCTACACTGCGG
>NW_028234414.1:14722215-14727215 GCF_977035675.1 Penaeus japonicus
ATATCATCATTGTATTTTTTTTCATTATTATTATTACTGATATCATTACTAATATTATTTCTATAGTTATTGTCACTATTACTATTATTATCATCATTACTATCATTATTATTTCGTTTATTATCGTAATCTGATAATCGGGGAGGGCGGGTTATAGGCGTTGTGGCTAGGGGGAGGGTGAGTGGAGTGAAAGTGTATATTGAGATATATTATATATATATGTATGTTAATGTATAATATATATATATATATATATATATAATATATATATATATATATATATATATAATATATATGTGGTGTGTTGTTGTGTGGTATGTATATATATATATATTAATATATATATTATAATATAAAATATATATATATATATAATATATATATTGTATATACGTAATATATGCATATATACATATACGTATACATATATATATACAATATATATATAGATATATATTATATATATATATATATATATATATATATATAAAATATATATATATATATATATATATATATATATACCTGTTATATATATATATATATAATATATATATAGATATATATATATTATATAGGATATATATTAATATATATATATATTTTTTAATATATGCATGGCAACATATTTATAACATATCTCGCTATACTCATTTAAGTACATTATATATAATATATAAATAATATATATATAATATATATATATTATTCTATATATATATATTATATATGCATACATACATATTTATACAATTTCTCTTAAACACATTTATGTACATTATATATATATATATATTATAGAATACTATATAATATATATATATATTATATATATATATATATACCTATATACATATGAATGTATAATAGGTATATATATATATATATATATATATATATATAATAAATATATATTTAATATATAACTAATATATATATACAAATAATATATATGTTATATATATGATAGTTATATTTGGGTATAATATGTGTATATGGGTGGTTATATATAAAATATATATAATATATATATATATGCATGTATGTATATGTATATGTACATACATAGATATATATGCATATACATATTACTTGCTTGTTTTTCTTTGCAACTCGCCTGTAGCGTGATGCAATAGCACGCTCCCAGGGTTATTAGCAACATACACATTCCGGCGACGGTAACGTATACGGGATGAACGTAGGTTGCGTGGAACGGGTCCCTGAAGCGGGGGTCAAGTTGCATCAGAGCTGTTGGCAAAGTAGGCATCTGTATAAAGGTATTATACTTAGGAAGAGAAATGTTATAGGATGCAAATGATACTGACATGGGTCTGCAGGTAGGAGGGGTTTTTATTCATTTTGGCAAAATCCTCCCTTGGTAGGTATGGGTGGCTGGAAGGAATAAAGGGATAAGGAAGTCAGTTCACATGAGGGCTGGAAGAAGAAAAGTACGTTGTAGAACAACATGCAGGGTTATGCTGTTACACATAACCTGTAAAAAAAGAAGTTGATATGTAGTCTTGAAGTAAAAATAGTGGGTAAATGTCGGGCAAATGAAGATAAGAGACGGCCTAACCGAACCACCGGGGATTTCGTGGGGAGAAACGTGCACTTTGACACGATAATGTTATGTGTTTGTAAAATGAGTGCCCTGGAGCAAGATGGCATGTTTTTTTGGTGTCAAAGTGCCAGAGGCGATGAAGTGCAAACAAATGTTGCCGAATGGAGTGGTCTTTGGGCCACATTGTATCTAAGAAATCTGCTGTGTGGGGGAAAGAAATAGACTGGCGTGATGAAGGATTTTAGGATGAAGTGAATGTTGTGTGTTTAAAGTGAAGAAAAAGTGTTATTTGTTTTGTATGGGAATGGTGAATGAAGATAAGCTTGAAGGTAGTTTGAGGGGAGAGTGGAGGGATGTGGGAAGGACGGAGAGTGGGAGTTGGGAATAGATTATAATACAGAGAAGACCTGAAATTGTGAAGGTAAGATTTTAGAGTAGAGTAGAATCATTGAATTCGTTTGCCATTAGAGGGAAAAAAGAGGCTTAGTAAACATTAACAGAGGAGATATTGTGGAGAATAGGCGTAATCATGTGGAAGTAATGAGTCTAGGAAGCACTCTATATTTTTCCGCGCCTGTAGTGTTGCTTAAATCAACGAGTTTGGTTATTGGGTTTATTGGAGGTTGTTAATATTCATAATCTTAGTAATTGTCCACTTGGGTAAGATAGCACGTTTTTTTAAACGCGAGCTCTGTGTAAATGATTAGAAATCTATTGAAACTTTGTGGAGAGGTTTTCAAAGGTTGAGTTTAACGCTGTGAAATGCTCTTCTGTTAACTCGTGTGAACATTAGTGGCAATAGTATTGACGGCATGAATGACGATGCGTGCAAATTCTATGTGAGAAAATTGTTCTGAGAATTATTCTTGATATTCTGAGAACTTAAGAAAGTGAAAGTATCATCACTACAATTTTGTGGGGGCCAAATAACGATGTGCAGTGGGGCAAAATCTTTTCCGACGGCTTAATTAATCCTCGTCGTGAACGATGTTTATGTTCTACCAAAAAGAAGAAATGTTGATTATGGATAGAATTAAGTGCACTAGTCAAGAACGAGAGAATTGCTGCTGCGTTTAACTGTTCACGAGTTTTACCTGCGCTTGAAGTGATTGCTATCTCAAACGTAGGTGGAAGGAGCCAGACCGGAGAAATGCCAAGCAATCGGCTGAAGCGAAATTTTTGAATTATTCCCCATCATCGTTTGTTATTGGTATTGGGTTAGACTAGCCCAGGGGTCACTCAACGAGTTAGGCTCCTGGCACCTGCGCGAAGGGATAGGGCATGGGGTTCCCGCAACAAAAACGACAAACGTGAAGAATGATATTTGTTTTTGCCCAAGATTAGTAAAGATCCTGGAAGATAAATATACAATTAGTGGTGTATACCGTTCGGGCCGGGGGAAGAATACTTTTGAGCTTGCTTTAGGACGTCGAAGTAGAGACCATGATTGTGTTTTCACCTTGACTGTAATGTTTGAAATGTAGGCCTTGTGAAGTTCTGTTTACACTAATATACTCTATAAGATTGGGGACCTTCAAATCGAGGAGCATGGCTTTGATCTTCAAAAATTTCTTGATTCGGCTCTTGGCTTTCGAAGTACCATCGCAATTTCAATAGGTCCGCCTAAAAGTCGGCCTTATGAGGATGATTATCTATGATCCGGAAATGACGAGATTATCCAGAAAGCGCCAATATCGCAGGTTGCTGCCTGGGAACGTGTCTTTTGTCCGATCCTCTGGGTGATATGCGAAACCCGGTAATTAAGAAGATATCACATTTGTGGCATAGTGTCTGATCATATTTTTTCAGGTCAGACATTTACGCTGTTAAACGTTAAATATAAATACTTTTCATAATATATATATATAATATAATCTATAATATATATATATACATATGTATACATATATATATACACATATATTTTTATATATACAACATATATATGTATATGTATATATATATATGTTTAATATATATATAGTATATATTTATTATATATATACATAAATATGTAATATGATTGGCATTTTGTGTGAATACATAAATATATTATATAATAATGGGATATGTATATTAGTCTATATATATATATGGTATATATATATGTATCATTATATATATTTATTTATTTTTATGGTTATATTGTGGGGGGTTTTTGGGGGGGGTGGGTGTGGGGGGTGGGTTGGTTATATATGACTGTACTTATTATATGTATAATATGTATTATATAATATTATATATATATATATATATACCATATTACTATACATACATATATTATATATATATTATTAATAGTATATTTATAGTTTATATATATATTGGTATATATATTTATATATATATATATATTTAATATATTATATATATTATATAGTATATATTTACTGTACTTTATTATATCATGAACACACACACACAACACACACCACACACACACATATATATATATATTATTTTATCTATATATATATATTAATATATATATATATATATATGTGTGTGTGTGAGCATGATGGTGTGTGTGTGTGTGTGGTATGTGTGTGTGTATGTAAGTATGTATGTATGTATGTTATGTTGTATTATATATATATTATATATATATATAAACTATATATAATAGATTTAATAATAATCATAACGTAACCACCCACCAGAATTCTTTCGCGTTTCCTTAGGCCTGGGTCCAGTGACCATATGTAGGCCTTAGTGGACTAACATTGACAGTCAAAAGTAGGTACGGTCCATATCTTGGAGAGGGAACCCGCAATCACACGTAGGGGACATGGCAAGACCCCATTTTGTTTAATTATCCCGTTTTTTCCGATATCGGATCAGGCGCGGTTAAGGGCGCTCCATTATTTCCTACCAAGGTTTGTACCTTTTGGTAATTCTTATTTCGGTTTTGGGATGTTAGGATGTTCTTATCCCAAGTTTTCCTCTTCTCTCCATTTATTTATTCTGTAACGTCAGGCAGCCTATCGACTATGGTGAAACTTTTCATGGATCTAAGTCTAGTCGGGGGTGGTACATGGAATAAAGGGGGTGACGATCCTCCTGCTCTTGCTAGCGTTTTATCCACTTTGGAGGTTTCTCTTCTCAGGGCTGAAGGTGGAATACCTGAGAGTCTGTGGACGCAACTCACTGGTGTAGGTCTCAATGCGCCAGTTATGACACGGCCAGTTATTGCTGGCATGTGAGGATCGATATATATATATATATATATATATATATATATATATATATATATATATATATATATATAGATATATAATCAGATAAACCCACTAAACCATTAAATATCGATTTATTGAACATGAGACGGGACAGTTTCAAGATCCATCTGGATCCCCCATCTTCATGGTCTGAGGAGGAGGAGAACAAGAGGGTAAATAAAATAAAGGGTAAAAGGATAAAGGGTAAAGTAACACGGTCG
>NW_028234414.1:14756994-14761994 GCF_977035675.1 Penaeus japonicus
TCTCTCACTACACATGGCCGTATGAAACACTGGTACATGAAATATCAGGAAAAGCAAGGCCATCGCTTGCCTAGGCAGTGCACTGCAAAGTCGGGGGATTTAGACAGATAAAACTCTTCGTAGGCAACCACTAAGATGTATGGATTACAACATACACACGTATGTTTGTGTTTATGTATATATTTGTGTGTGTGTGTATATGTATATATATGTATATATATATATATATATATATATATATATATATATATATATATATATATATATATATATATATATATATCCAATAGCACAAGCATATAATGCACGATCAAAATAACCGCAAAAAGTGGCGGTTTACCTCGAGACCGGGTGTAGCTTTCTGCGGCACACGCCGTTGGTATCATATGAATCTATTATACTATTTTACCAATATTGAATTCAAATACGCCACGTTTGGACTTGTTAAGAATCTCACTTGAATGAAGGTTTTAATTTACAAGATGTGGTGAATATTCATCTTAATATTTAAGGTAAATATCAACATATTATCATCGGGAGTGCATGCATACACGCACGCTGTTTTTCTTTTGTTATCATGACTATTATTCGTCATGTAGGTTGGGAGCCTGAAGGTTTTTCATATGCGCGGCCTCGAGTCCCGGCTTTGGTCTGAGGTTATGGAAGACATAGACTTGGGGCAAGGGTCGCTCCCTGCCTGATCTGAAGTCCTTCAAAAGAACGTACCGCCGTAGCCCTGACGAGGGAATTCGTGACGTAGAGCAGGATATATATGTATATGTGTGTGTGTGTGTGTGTGTGTGTGTGTGTGTGTGTGTGTGTGTGTGTGTGTGTGTGTGTGTGTACACACACACACATAAAAAAAAAAAAAAAAAAAAAAAAAAAAAAAAAAAAAAAAAAATATATATATATATATATATATATATATATATATATATATATGTATCTATCTATCTATCTATCTATCTATATATATATATACATACATATAACAGTGTGACTATACAGGTGTTTCACTAAAGTTCGCAGGACAAACAATCGCGTGAGATAAATCAGTTACCGAGAGGAAAATCTAAAGATGAGCTCACGTTGATGGCATGTCATTCCTTTTTAGGTCAAGCAACCATTTTGAATAAAAAATATGATCTTCCTACAGCGACATGCATGCTACCTACTTATCTTGCGAAATTCGGGTCATAAAACCATTTGGTTTAAAAATTTATTGGTCTGTATCTAATTGGTGTTGATAACATGACTCTAAAGCGCAAGAAATGTTGATTCGTTGGGTTATCTAACCGCGTTTCGACTCTACATGTATGTGCTTGTTTCTGTGTGTTTGGGGGAGGGAGAGAGCAGGCTCACACTCACACACAGAAACACGTCAATGAATTTTAAATCTAATACATACATACATACATGCATACATATATATATATATATATATATATATATATTTTTTTTTTTTTTATGTATGTATATATATACATATATATATTTATATATATTATATATATATATTATATATATATAATATATATATATACATATATATATGCATATTTTATATACACACACACACACACAATATATATATATATATATATATATATAAATATATTATATATATATATATATATATATATATATATATATATATATATATATTATATATATATATATAGATATATATATATATATATGTATATTTATATATATATATATATATATATATATATATATATATAAGTATATATATATATATAAGTGTATATATATATATATATATTATATATATATATTATATTATATATATATATATGTATATGTGTGTGTGTGTGTGTGTGTGTGTGTGTGTGTGTGTGTATTGAGAGAAAGAGAGAGATAAACACACACGCGCGCACTCACGCACACATAGCTGGGACATGTTGACATGCTACCTTACCCGGGTGGGCTAGGAACAGGTGGCGACGCGTTTCCAGCGGCAGAGAGAGGACCAGGCCCGGAGGCGACAGGTCGGAAGGGATTTGCCTCTCCTACAGGTGTGGGTTTGAGAGTGAGGGCAAAGGCGAGAAAAGAGAGAGAGAGAGAGAGAGAGAGAGAGAGACAGACACAGAGAGAGAGAGAGTGTGTGTGAGAGAAGGAGAGAGAGAGGGGGAAAGAAAGAGAACGAGAGAGGGACAAAGAAAGAGAAAGAGAGAGAAAGGGAGAGAGATAAAGAGAGAAAGAAAGGAAGAAGGAAAGAGAAAGAGAGAAAAAGGGAGAAAGATAAAGAGAGAAAGAGGTCAAATATATTTCTGACCGAATATGTACAAAGAAAGCTGGCCAACACATTTTCGACGAAAGTTGCTGGTCCTTCTTCTGTAATCATTCCCAGAAATACCTGATACTACTTCTGAAATGTTCCAAGTAAAAAGCACTTTTCGAAAATCGCGTGTTCATGACGCTGAAATGAATTACATTCTGTAAAATGTATTGCGTATGACAAAAATGCATATATGTATTAGTTTTCCCTTTAATAAACTCGTTTATGACGGGTAACAAGTAACACGTCAAGTAGTGGCATCACCAGCCACCACAGACGAGATATTTTGTCATGGCCGCCGCGTCGGGCGAGTGGGCGAGAATCCCGAGGCGTTAGGCTTTCGCATTTGAAATATCCCGGCGTTTCGACCATTTGGAGCCAAAACAGACCCGACGGCAACGGGTTTGAAAACAAAAAGTTGTGTGGATATTCAAGAAAAAAATATGTATTCAAGATGTAAGGAGATGTTCTGATGTCTGTAGAAACAGCTCGTGTGTGTGCATGTGGGATATGAATAAAGTGCTGACTGCATCTAACTCCTTTTGAAATTTATACTTGTACAGAATGAATTTTCAGAAATATTTAACGACGAAAACACAAGCAGAAGCTTACATTAAAAATTCGTTGTCAGAAAAAATGCTTGCAATATCCAGGATGGTTGGTATATTACAGTGTATATAAACTAAAATATTTGTAACAATAGGTTGAAATGAAAAGATCAAACAAATATTTTATATGTTTTGTGAAATTTTCCGACCTGATAATCCGTCAACAATGTTCTTACCTAGTTCTTTATGGTATGTAAAGTAAAGAAAACATACTGGGCTTTTCTAGTATCTTCGTCCTAATACATCAAGGGTCTGTTAAACTACATCAAGGTTTCTTCAGTCATGATCGATCCTATATCCATGCAAAGAAAATATATACATTTCTAATCATATTAAAGTTGTGGTGGAAAATGTCTCTTGATTTAGTTTATTTTAGCCGAGCAATATTTGAAAATCATTCAAGTAATAAACAATATATGTTGGACAAGTTCATTGCATTCCAAATTCCAAGCGAACGGAATGCCACTTATATTTGCATTTCATTCGTTTTACCAGCACCGCAACAACTGTATGATTTTAATTATGTTTACAAAGTATACTGAATAAAGTTATCGGAATAACAAGAGTTGACAAGTTTTTATGTTTAGCCTTCCTCCTTTACAGCAAAGTCTTAACTCCAGGTATTTTGCATAATTTATTTGGCTTACTGAATAAGCGGAACCCTTAATAGTATAAAACATGAGTTTATTATCACACATACACACACACACACACAGAGAGAGAGAGAGAGAGAGAGAGAGAGAGAGAGAGAGAGAGAGAGAGAGAGAGAGATAAAGAGAGAGAAAGAGAGAGAGAGAGAGAGAGGAAACAAAGAGAGAAAGAAAGAGAGAGAGGGGAGACATACACGCATAAACATACACAGAGAGAGAGTGTTATTATTACTGTTTGTGGTGTTATTATTGTTAATTTCATTACTATGGAGCCGTAACAAACCATACTTGTTACAGTCTATCTTGTCCAGCGGTTTAGTTACGTCCTGTATTGTGACCAATTCGAATTCTTGTTAGAAGGGGTCGTTGTACATTTGTAAAAAAAAAATAATAAAAAATAAAAAAATAGTATTATTATCACTATTAATGAAAGCCTGTAACCTAATTACGTATCCAGTAAGATATGTATTTCAAGAGACTCACTTTAACATAGCGCGTCAATATGTAATTGTATTAGCATTCTTGAAACTGTTTCCTTATAAGAGAGAGGATAGTATTAAACCTGCGACCGATGCATCCAAATCTTTAACTGTAATGTGTGTGTATATATATATAATATATATATATATAATATTATATATATATATATATATATATATATATATTATATATATATATATATATATATTATAATATATATATATATATATATATTATATATATACGTATATACATATATATATATTATATATTATATATATATATATATATATATATAATATATGTATATATATACACATACTGTATATTTATATATATATATATATATATATATATGTATATATATATATACATACTGTATATTTATATATTTATATGTATATATATATATGTATATATATATACATACTGTATATTTATATATTTATATGTATATATATATATATATATATATATATATATATATATACAAATGTATATGTATATACATATATATATATATATATATATATATATATATATTTACATCTACATATATTTACACACATATATATATACTGTATATGCATATACATACATATATAGATACTTGGTGCCGGTCCTAAGCCCGGATAAATGGGGAGGGTTGCGTTAGGAAGATCATCCAGCGTAATACTCAGACCAATACTACTATGTAGATCACAAATGAGAACACCATACCGGATCGGTCGCGGCCCGGGTTAACAACGACCGCCTACGGCTCTGTGTCCCAGCAGGGTGCCGGTGGACAGTACGTGACTGTTGGGAGAAGGAGGAGGAGAAGAGGTGGCGAACGTGTACAGAGGAAACATGAAAGAAGGAAGGACAAAAAAGCAGAGATCAGAGTTGGGTCCTTAAATGACTTGTAAAGGGGGAGAACTGACCAACATGATGGAGAGGAGGAAAATATATATTCTATGT
>NW_028234414.1:14809494-14814494 GCF_977035675.1 Penaeus japonicus
CTCTAAGTGAATTCTTGCAGCCTTCAAGTTGCCCATCCTTAAACTCTATAACAGTGTGAGTGTTACCTACAGGGACAGCAAAGTGTGCAGGTGTTGTGTAGGTAAAGAATTTGTCTCCTAACGGAGTAGGAGTGGGATAAGGAGTGAAGATGTTCCATTGTTCAGATTTAGGAATATAAACTAAAATTGCAAAAACAATCACTGAACTACAATTGTAAAGATTCTTCATCTCTTTACACTCTGAGAAAATGTCAGGAGTTTCCTAAAGGAACCAGTTGTCGATCCTCCTTGAAAATAATCTAACAAGGGTTGCAGAGGCCCTCTCATCCACACTGTAAGGTGAAGAGAGGGTCGACAGTGCAGCATTTGGGAAGATTGGGTCCATTCCATATACAGCATAATATGGTGTATCCTCAATTTAACTGTTATAGGCACTGTTGAGTGCGAACTGTGCTGTTGCTAAGTGAACATCCCAATCGACTAGATGCAGTCCATCCACAATACCCCTCAATATAGAGATAATCTGTTTGTTGTGATTCTCTACTAATCCATTGCTTGCTGGATGGTAATTAAATTGTAATAGTTCTGTGATCGAATCCACCCAACTCAGCCATTTTTTTTCATGACTGCATTACGGAATTCTGTGCCATTGTCGCTCAATATGGTTTCTGGGGGTCCCCATTGACTGATGATGTCCCATATGGCACTTGCAACTTTCTTAGCCTCTTTCCTCTTCAGAGCAGCAACAATGGTATATCTTGTGAGATAGTCTACACAAGTCAAGATGTATTTGTTGCCTCTTTCGGTCATAGGCAATGATCCTATGAGATCAACTGCTACAGACTGGAACTTGTGACTTGAAATTGGGAAGCACCCAAGAGAACACAAGGGGTGTGCATTTCCATTGAATTTTTGGCAAACTATACAAGAGGCTACATACTTTTTGACATCCTTATCCATACCCAACCATGTGAATAAGTGCTTGGTACGAAAAAGGGTCCTTTGGATAGCACCATGAGCTGCAAGAGGGTTATTGTGCATGTGTAGCACCCTGTTTACCAATGCTCTTGGAATGACACATCTTCGTTCTTTCTTAGTGATGAATTTTTGGTTGGCTGTTTCTTGTGCAGTATATTATGATTCAGGAAGTAGTTTCCTACCTCCCTCCTTAGTCTACTATCAATTTTTGCCTGATGTTGTTGCTTGTTACTCAAGAGATAGGTGACCATAGGTCCGTACAATGGATCTCCCCGTTGGGCCTCCCTCAGTTCTTCTGAGGTCCAACCTAATTCGTTAGGGTCTTCCGGTTCTTCTGTACAAGTAACCTCAAGGTTTCCCACTAACTCCACACCAGAGGTTGTAAGTCCTAAGAAACATATGGCTGTAGGGTTAACATCAAAATTCGTCACTGCTTCAAGGGTATTGTCGGTGTTGAATTGAATGCGACTGTGTCGATCTGCCACATATTTCTCGCCTTTGATATAACGCATCTATGCATTATATTCTTGTAGAGACAGTACCCACAGTGCATATTCTTGTGTTTTTGTCACTAGGCTTCTCAAAAAGCCATTGGTGTGCTTTGTTTTCAGTCCATACAAAGACACGACTATTATAAATAAGAGCATGGTGTTTTTTGAGGAGCTCAACAATAGCTAGAGCCTCTTTCTCCACTGTGGGGTAATTAACCTCACTGTCCTTGAGAGATCTGCTAGAGTAACAGATTGGGAGATGTTGGTCTTTCCCTTTTATCTCTGTGCACTGGGTCAGTACACTGCCTATACAGTCTTTGGAGGCATCTGTGTATATGTGCCAATCCTTCAAGAAGTCTGGTGCTCGCAGAATTGGTTTTTCTGTTAACTTCTTCTTTAGAGTGTTGAAGGCCTCTTCTCGTGGTTCTCCCCACCGGAATATGGCATCCTTGGTGAGAAGTTCATGAAGGGGTCGGGCAATGTGGGCATACAGTACTTTTCAACAAATCGGCGATAATACCCGGTGAGTGCTAAGAAAGCCTGTATATATATATATACATAATATATATATATATATATATATATATATATAGATATATATATATATTAATATATATATATATAGAGATATACTATATATATATAATATATATATATATATATATTACTATATATATATATATATATATATACAGTATATATATATATATATATATATATATATATATATAAATATATATATATATATATATATATATATATATATATATATATATATATATATATACAGTTATATATATATATATATATATATAATTATATTATATATATATTATATATATATATATATATATACTGTATATATATATAATATATATATATAAATATATATATATATATATATATACTGTATATATATATATATAATATATATATATATATATACTATATATATATACTATATATATATATTATATATATATATATATATATATATATATATACATATATACTGTATGTATGTATATATATATATACATATATACTATATGTATGTATATATACATATATACTGTATATATATATATATATATATATATATATATATATACAGTATACGTATGTATATATACATATATATATATATATATATATATATATACATACATACATATATATATATACATTATACATATATATAAATATATATACATACATATATATATACATATACATATATATATATACATACATATATATATATATATATATATATATATATATATATATATATATATATGTATATAACCTATGTAATATATATATATATATATATATATATATATATATATATATGTATATATATATATATATATATATATATATATATATATATATATATATAACCACACACAATTTATTTGATCAGCCAATTTCATCATCGTCGTAATGATGTATGCTTTCCTACCATAACACGCGAGAAAATTTACTCGTAATCGCAGGAGCATCGGGACAGTCTAGCAGTTTTTTGTCTCTTCTCGCTGGATACGAGATAAGCATTCGGTCGTGTCTGCACATTTCTCTCACCCAAGATCCGGCGCAACTGCACCTGGGCACGCAGAGCTAGCATGGAAAGGTCTTGGTTATGTGTCATGTTGATAAAATGGGTTGAAATATATTATTTTCTCTTACCATTTTGTATCTCTATTTATTTTCTTCTCCCTTTCTTTCACTTTCTCTCTCTTTCTCTCTCTTCCTCTTTCTTTATCTCTTTCTCTCTCTGTCTCTCTCTTCCTCTTTCTTTCTCTCTTTCTCTCTTTGTCTCTCTCTTTCCCTTTCTTTATCTCTCTCTCTCTCTCGCTCTCTCTCTCTCTCTCTCTCGCGTCTACGTCGTGTCACCGAAGTGTGAGGACGTGTATTCTGACCTCTCTCATGACCTCGTGTCCTATCTTCAAGGATCTGTGTCACCTGGATAATCAGGTCTTCGCAGACCTGGCACCTAAATTACGCCATAGTGCGTGATATTGTTATTTTCATATTATTTGTGGTTTGGAAGTGATATCCGATACATACATTGGAAGCTAAATCAGTGAAAATCTTCCGCAGGCCCACAGGCGTGAGGCTGTGCGGGGTACTCGGGTGACCGTGTTTGTTTATACAGGCCGCTCAGGTCGGGCTCTCTGGCGACCCCGCCCCCCTCCTAGAACAATGTCCACCACTGTTCAAGGAATGGAAACTGAGGGCAGATATGACGCCCTCTGTGAAGTGGACATAGGCAGCGGTGCTCGCGCCAACAAGAATGAAGAAAGAGCGAGAAAAAAAGCAAAGAGGCAGTTACCTGTACCTGACGATTCTGTAAGAATTACTCCTCCCGGGCACCTATGTGCCCATTTCAAAAATGACAGTAAACTCCGAACTCAAGGAGATAAATATCGCTGGATATGCCAGGCTCTTAAAATGGATCCTTACAGAAACATCAAGGAATCATTAGAACTGAAAGTTGGACGAAACAATATATACGTTCGCTGCAAGAACGAAACAATTCTTGCACAGATCACAACGGTCGGAGCAATGGGAGAAATCCTTGAAAAAGCAAAAGTCTACGGGAAAGGACAATGCACCAACCTTATCGTGTTCGACGTCCCAAAGGAAATAGAGACCGATGATATGAGATACAATGAAAATGTTTTAAATGAAGGGCGTTTGAAAATAAATTTGAAGCTCCCCCATTACATACGAGGGTAAGGTAATCCCCAAGTCGATCAAATTGGTTGAAAGTATGGCACCCTTTAGGTGTGCCGTTTTCAAATCCTTCACCCCGATTTGCTCAAACTGCTCCAAGTGGGGACACCGAGCGCGTGCTTGCCCTCGCGACAAAACGCGGTGCCGATACTGCGCTCTCCCCCATGCAACCGCAGAATGCGCAAATATGATTTCCGAAGGACAAGATATCCCTCGGAAATGCATGAACTGCCGCCAAGAGCATAATGCGAATTCTGCATTATGTACATATTTTCCTAAGGATAGGAAAATGAAATATCAGAAGCAGCAAGTCCTTCCTGCCAAGAACGCCACCCCAGCTCCTTGCCTTACACACAAGTGACACTGTACGTCTATTATGTCCCTTAAAAAAGACTCATTTTCTAATGGGCAAATTAGATTATGTAGCCTTGTACAATCAGCATTCTTTACCAAGCACTACAGAGGTTATCCCATTCTTAATCAGCGATCACTGGGCATTAAGTATAACCCTACCATTATGTAAAAGAGACCTGCCCCAGCCACGTTTACGATATCATATTGCCACTAAACATCATGACCAATTCATTGAAAGGATTGCCTGTTGGTATGAGGACTTTGCTCCTATCAATCTCGATCATTTTAATGATACACTCTGTCAGCAAGTTGGCAATATCATTAAGCAACTTCACCCCCAAAACCCCACCATACATAGGTCTCCAACCTCCAGAGTCAAACGTGCACGACATCTAAACAAAGACTCTGAGATTAAGCTTCTTAAAAAAAATAATA
>NW_028234414.1:14841994-14846994 GCF_977035675.1 Penaeus japonicus
AGGTGCCAGCGAGCTCCTCCAACTAGACTAGCTCCTTTTGTTCCCCAGAACAGTTCCTCTTTGTCCTTCTCTCGCCCTTGCTCAGCGTCCATGAAGAGAGCATGCGGGTCCATTTAGCCTTAGCATTATTATCTAATAAGAAGAAAGAGAATCAAATGGATAGATGGACAGGGATATTGGGCGTGAAGGGGACGAAACAATTAGGTAGGTAGAGAGAGAGAGAGAGAGAGAGAGAGAGAGAGAGAGAGAGAGAGAGAGAGAGAGAGAGAGAGAGAGAGAGAGAGAGAGAGAGAGAGAGAGAGAGAGAGAGAGAGAGAGAGAGAGAGAGAGAGAGAGAGAGAGAGAGTAACCATTGTATTTACATATATTATATCTACTGTAATTGTTATCATGTACATCGAATAATTTGCACGTGTATGCTTCTGCTACTGTATTCTATATGATGCACTTATCAATGTAATTTGTATCTTTCATGTTACTCTAATTGTTATATATATATATATATATATATATATATATATATATATATATATATATATATATATATATATATATTCTACCACATACACACATTTATATACATACATATACGTATGCTCGTTGTATCTGTCTACCCCTCTCACGCTAGACATAACAGTGTTGTTTTGTCTTTCCCTTTGCAAGAGCTATGTATTGATGCAACACTTCTCTCATCACATTCCAAATGTCACATGTCACAAGAAAACACGTGATTCACACATCTCACAAGACAAGTCACACATTGTGGTAGAGAGTCTCCTCTAGGGGAGCTGAGGAGCAACACCTCGCTCTTCCTCGGAGGAGCAGCCCTCACCCCAACGTCTTACTGTTCAAGCTTAGCAATAAACCAAGAAAGCTGTTCCTGCCGTGTTCTTCACACCCTAGGCCACGTTATCCACACAGACAAGCAGTGTCCATGCTCGGACCTTTTGTTAAAGAGAGAGAGAGAGAGAGAGAGAGAGAGAGAGAGAGAGAGAGAGAGAGAGAGAGAGAGAGAGAGAGAGAGAGAGAGAGAGAGAGAGAGACAGACAGAGAGAATAAGAGAGAAAGTGAGGGAGAGAGAGAGAGAGAGAGAGAGAGAGAGAGAGAGAGAGAGAGAGAGCGAGAGAGAGAATAAGAGAGAAAGTGTGGAAGAGAGAGAGCATGGGTGATAAAGAAAGAAAGACAGACAGAGAGAATGATAGAGAATGAGAAAGAGAGAGACAGACAGAGAGAGAAAGAGAAAGAGAGACAAACAGACAGAGAGAATGATAGAGAATGAGAAAGAGAAAGAGAGAGAGAGAGAGAATTTCTCTCCTCAGAATGTTTTCCAACTAGGAGTGTTCAGCAGGCCAGCGCCATATTAATGAAATTCGCATTATTTCAGGTAATGTGAGAGGGTTCTACGCCAATGTTAGGGGGTAAGTTATCAATTTGTCAATAAGAAGGCTGACATAGTCCTCATTGGCGAAACCTTCCTTGATGAAAAAGTCCCTTCCAGTTACGGACGTATCCCAGGATATTCAAAATGGATACGTAAAGATAGAATCACCAAGGGGAGGAATCGTCCTTTGCTACAAAGTGGATCTCCAACTTCAAATGATAGAATTCCCCCTGCCAGATGGCATCATAGTGATTTTTAAAAACTAGTTTACATTAGATTTTGTTTCGTGGATGCGACTGCCCACCCTCAACTAATGACAAACTACAACTGCCATCAATCTGTATTGCTCGGAGATCTAAATCGACGCAGAGTTTAAGCCTCTTTCGATAAACTTACGGCAGTGTACTATCTTGAGAATTTTGTAGACTTCGAAACGCATCATTCTGGATCGTCATTAGACCCATTTTCCTCCCCACGCTGTATCACTCCCAGGTATGTTGGAACCTCTGATCACGAGGCTGCCTTGACGAAGATAAGCGTAAGAACACCCAGAGAGGTGGAGAATATACGAACGTTGTGGAAATGGGAGTGTGTGGACTGGCTAGGACTTGGCTGTACCACAAGTACATATTGCAGGGAGTAATAGATCAGCAAGTAAATTCCTTCACGTCTACCCTACTGAAATTGTAGGATCGGCTTGTAAATGAGATTACACGACTAAGAACAAGCACCTCCATCGTCGAGCTGTACACAAGACGCAGCACACTAAGAAATAGGTCATCCAACAGTGGGAAAAGAATACGAAAAATATGTTAAGAGAAGGAAAAGTAGGATGTAAATTGTGGTGGAATGTCATCAATGAAACACAAGGTAATACAAAAGATGAAACTGTTCCTCCACTGGTAACACAAGATGGAACAACATCAAACACAAAGGAGAAGGCAGATGTTCTGGCTAGACACTCCTCTAACAAAATGAGTCACAACCAGCATACAAGAGGCTGAGAGGTAGCTATGCAATGTAGACACCAGTAAAGCAACAGGACCTCTGGCATTAGTCCTAGACTTCTCCAAAGCTATGCTAAAGAGCTGTCATAATTTAAGATTCTTAAAATTCTTGTTTGAACTCGAATAAGTGGCCACAACTGCTTAATTAAATGCAATGTCATCCCTGTCTTTAAGAAAGGAGATAAATTGAGTCTGAAGAATTGCCGGCCAGTATCATTACTGTCAATCATCAGTAAAACGCTTGAGAAGATAGTCGCTTCACGCCTGACTGAATATCTTAATAAAATCACCTACTATCAACCCAAAAAATTTGGTTTCCGCAAGAACCGCTCTGCTACCGACCTGCACCTGCTAATGACGCCAGAATGTACAACAGCACTAGACCGAGGCCAACACAATTGTTTTCTTGCTTTGGCCATCATGGGAGCATTTCATAGGGTGTCGCATCTCGGCTTACTGGAAAAATTGAAATATAGAAAGTGTGGAAAACAAACCCGTAGATCTGCTAAAAACACTATGTAGATGACTGACACACAAGGGTAGTCCTTAATGGAGAACACTCTGCCTATTATAACATTACGACAGGTGTCCCCCAAGGAAGTAATTTGGGCCCTCTGATGTGGAACAGCTTCCTTAACATTTTGCTTCACCTCATCCCCGAAGACAAAGTATTTGCAGACGATGGCCCTGTACCCATTATCTGTTAATCCATACAGCAATATAACACAAAGCTGGTGGTTGAAGTGGCAGGTCTCTTTTCTTCCAAATAAAACCCGGCTCATGGTCATCGAAACAATCATTTATTATCGTCTAACACTGACATCCAAGTGAACTTTAATGGAAATGCAATATGTCCACGACAACAAAGCCATGTAGTTTCTCTTTATTGGCCAGAACTATTGCATTCTTGTGGTCATAGGTTTGGATAAGATATTGAAAGAGAGATAGACAGAGACAAAGACAGAGAGTGAGTTAGAGTAGAGAATAGGGATTTGGTGTGTTGAGCTTAAGGTGTGAAAAGCATGGCCAAAACAGCTTTTATATTTATTTCCTGGACGTGGACAGAAGGGTGTTTGAATGAGGGCTGCTCCTCCTCCGAAGAGCATGGTGTTGCTTCTATGCTGCCCGAGAGGACACTCTCTATCACAATGTAAGATTTGTCTGAGGATATTTGTGAATCACGTATGTGATTCTGACATTGGAATGTGAAGAATGAAATGTTGCATTTGCGAGGGGAAAGGCTAAACAATGCTGTTTTGTCTGGCGTGACAGAGAGAGAAGAGTAAACTGATAGGTAAGTGGTAAGATGACATGGAAGAGTACATTATATAGGATACAATGATATACTGTATATGTATATCCGTATAACAACGAAAGCATACATATGCAAATGACATTCATTAGAAATATCAACAATGACAGCAAAGACCATATATGAATACAAATAAATATGGCAATGTTACAGAGAGAAAGTATCGGAGAGATAGAGAGAGAGAGAGAGAAAGATAAAGAGAGAGCAAAAGAGAGAGGGAGAGAAAGGGATATTACAATGTGTATACTTACAAAAGCAAACAACAGCACACGCATCCCACACATGCTGATATATGCGGGTGATACTATTGCTCAACAAGACCTCCTGCAATTCACTCTTTGCTGCACGCACAATGACAACCTCACTTAACACAATAGTTGCTCTCACGGGGGTAATCATATGTTGTTTATCTATCAACTGTGTGTTATTATATTCAAGGTGCGGGGAAAAAAATATACATAAAAATATGGCGATTACAGAACAATCTGATCTACATTACATTTTCTCGTACAGAGACTTATATTCATCCAATAACGTGGGTGTAACGTATAATCTTATTTCTTATGCAATAACGGGATTTTCTTCTCTCTCCTTCAAATAATAAGCAGTGATATGGATCTGGCTGTATTTTCTGGGATTATTTGGACTCCGCTAATAAAGTTGTCCCTTCATATCATGGCGCGATGTATGATTACCGCAGATAATGAGAGAGTTAGCTCCTCACCCCTCACACTCATATCACTGAGGGGAAGAAAGAGCCATGTGAACCACTCACGACACCATCTGACTGGTGACATTTTCACCAAAAGCTATGTTCCGATGTATTAGCTTCGTACTACATAATCCATTCACAAGCGAGCGTACAAACATGTTTTCTTGTGTTCGCATATATACGGACACAGCTGCTCGCATATAATGAGGATAAAGATAATGATAACAAATGATGATGATAATGATAATTACTAATAATGATGCCTAAAAGATGGAAAATAATGATAGCGATGGATTCATAATAATCACCAATATAAGTTAAGAATAATGTATATGTATACACACATACATATACATACACACACACACATATGTGTTTTTGTATATATATATATATATATATATATAAATATATATATATATATATATATGTATATATATATATATATATATATATACATATATATATATATATATATTATATATATATATATATATATAATATATATATATATATATATATATATATATAAAGAGAGAGAGAGAGAGAGAGATACAGTATATATATAAAGCATACTATTTGTATATT
>NW_028234414.1:14869494-14874494 GCF_977035675.1 Penaeus japonicus
TGATGATGATGGTGCTGGTGGTGATGAGGATGAGGATGAGGATGGTAATAATGATGATGAAGATGATGATGATGCAGATAGTGATGACGATGGCGATGATGATAAGGATAAGGATAAGCCAGGTATGCGGAGCATATGCTACGCTCGGGTTATGACCGCTATGGCGAGCCCAGCCAGTGTCAGCGAGTGCTGACTCGTGAGAGTGTGCCAAAGAGTGTTGACTCTAAGTCTGAGCTTGATCTTTACCCAGCGGGTTGACCAGGCACGAGCTTGGACGGGGGTCGATCTGCTAACCACGGGGGTGCGAGACCGGCGCACTACCACTGCAATAGCATGACGGCTCTAATGATGATGATGATGACAATATTAATAATACTGAACTTACTAATGATACTGATAAAAATGATAATAATAGTAAGAACAATAACAATGAAAATAATAAAGGAACCGTTTGACGCCACGAATTTCCTCGTTAAGGCCTTCTTCCGACTGGCTTTCAAAGGGCAGGTGCAGACCATGACCCCGAACTCCCGAAGGCCCTTTCGAACTCAGAGCCGTGTGAGAGACTCTTGGCCCCCAGCCGCGCCCGTTGCCATTGCTCTGTGGTAACGCCGACAATGATGATGGTGATAACGTTAGTATAATGATGATAATAATGATAATAACAAAGATGAGAGTAATGATAATAATGGTAGCCTAATGATAAATAGTAATGATAAAGATAATGACAAAGACAATATGAATGATAATAATGATGATGATGATAGTAGTAGTAGTAGTAGTAGTAGGAGTAGTAGTAGTAATAACAATAACAATAATAATAATAATGATAATAATAATGAAAATCATGATGATGATAATGATAAAAATGGTGAAAATACCAAACATAATAAAAGCTGTAATTGGGATAATGACGATAACATTAGTAGTCTGTTTTTCTCTACGCTCATCCCTCATATTTTTTGCTCTTTTTTGCACCAACATTTCATCTCGTACTCCAGCATGTCATCAATCATATGGATCACAGAAAAATGCCAGAAAGTGTTTTAACGCAGCATAATCATCATCCTCGCCTTAGCACCATTTTGTCCTCACCATCATTATTTTTGTCGTCATCATCACCATTTTTGTCGTCATCCTCCTTTCAACACAACGTCACCCTCAAATAAGCACCGTTTTTTGCCATCACGACCCATGGTTCTTACTGCCGCTGTGTGTTCGCTCTTCCTGCTACGTTCACTCTTTCTGAATTCTCCGCTTTCTTTGTCCACCTCTTCCCCTTCCTCTCCCACCTTCGTTTCCTGTCTCTCCTTCTGTTTTCCTTTTCTTATTGCGTTCCGTACCCTCTCTAGATTCGATTCGTACTCCTTGCCCCCCCCCCCTACGCTCCCTGCATACCCCCTGTCTCCCTGCCTCCTCTCATACCCTTTCCCTGTGTTTAGCCTCCCCGTGTCCCTCCCTGTCTCCCCTTGACCCTCCCTGCCTACCTATCCGCCCCAGCCTCCCCCTGTTCCCCCCCGCCTCCCACTAACTTTCTCACACATTCGAAAACCTTGCCCCCCCCCCTACCCTTCATTTTTCCTTCTTATTCCCCTGCTCTTCCTGCCGTGGCATTATTCCTAGTCTTTCTGTCGTCTTTCACGTGGCCGCGTCCGGGGAGAGTAACGACCTAATGCACCGTCATTTTCACGTCGTCTCTTGCCACACAGCTACGTCGTTTCTGCAGCTCGATTACCATAATATCGATTACGACGGTCTGCGACACTTATACACGAACACGCGCGCACCGATTTCCCGAACGGTTTGGGTGCAACAGATCGCAATAACAGGGATTTGAGTATGTTGATTTGAATAAGCATATTTACAACTCCTTAGGGAACCGTTACACACACACACACGCACACTTACGCGCGCACGAACGCACACTAACACATACATTCGCTGGAACACGCACATACTTCTCAGAAACACACAACGAAAGGACAATACTGCTGATAATAGACTTCTTTTGTGTTTTTTCTTTTTTTCTTTTTTTCCTTTTTTGCCTCTCTTTGTATATAGCTTTGCCTCGAGGCGACGCATGAGATTGTAAACATTTATAAACTTTTCAATTCCGCTGCGAGTTGTGGGTGTATATACCGATATAATAGTGTAAAAGAAAAGGAAACCAACTGGATTATATCTCGGGAAAATGACATGGGTTTGGAACAGTTTGTATGATTCTATAGATAGAACTCCTTTCGGCCTTTTAAGTTTAAGAAAAAAGTTGTCTGGTTTTATATTATAAACACGTATGGGCTTACGACTTGCTCTGTTTACACGCATGTTTTATTAGCCTCTCACAGGCCCACTGGAGGATGTATACGCTACCTGTGTTTTACGACAAGGTAAAGTTAACAACCGGGCGTTTACTGGTCGTATTTGGTTAAGAGTTTAAGGGTAATGTCATTTATCTGTTCTTAGTTTATTTTCGATGTGATGTTTTTTCTTCTTCTTCTTCTTCTTCTTCTTTTTACATTGGATTGAACTCTACATTTTGCTCTTTATATATATATATCATGAGTAATTAGTTCGTTTTTTTCTTTTACTTTCATATCTAAATTCCTGAATAAACACACACACAAACACACACACACACGCACACACACGCACATACACACACACACACACACACACAAGCACTTCAATAAGAAGGTTCCTAATTACATTGCCTGCTTCGTGGGTTTACTATTCCTGGATGACTTCAGATTACAAGTGTGGGATCCCTTGTGCTGGTAATCAACTCACTTAGAAATTAACTATTGTCTTTTCCGTATCTGTCATTTAATCATTATTGTTTCATTTTATTGATTCGTCTCTGTGGTTTATCGTTTTTTTTCTAGTTGATGTTAATAGGATCATATTATTCTTGGACATTCTTTTAAATTTCATTCATAATTACATATCAACTCAATTATGATTATCCTATTTTGCATTATTCTAATTACTTATGGAATGTTATGCCAGATATTGTGATAATGATTATCATTCTGGTCTCCGGAGATGATACGTCAAGGGAAGTTATATCTAGGAAGCATATATATATATATATATATATATATATATATATATATATATATATATATATATATATATATATATATATATAACTATAGCTATATCTATATCTGTCTATCTATCTACGTATCTATCTATTCGTATATACATATGCACATCTAGCTATATATATATATATATATATATATATATATATTATATAATATATATATATATATATATATATATATATATATATATATCTATATATATATATATATATATATATATATATTATATATATATATGTATATATATTATATATGTATAGTTATATATATATAATATATATATATATATTATATATATATATATATATATATATATGTATGTACATATACCCATACACACACACACAAACATATAACACACACACACACGTGTGTGTATATATATATATATATATATATATATATATATATATATATATATATATAAGTATGTACATATATATACACATACACATACACACAGACACACACACACATACACAACATATCATATACACAATAACATATATAAACATTTACATATACACACACATAAATATATGTAAATAATATATATATATATATATATATATATATATATATATATATATATATATATATATATATATATATATATATATATATATATGATGGTGGTGTTGTCGCCAATGAGGAGAAAAATGGTGATGGTAATGATGAAGATGAGGATGATGTTGATAATGAGGAGGAGGAGGAGGAGGATAGTGGAATGATAAGGATAATGATAATAATGAGGGGGATGATAATGGTAATGATAATGATGACGTAAACGATGATGATGATGATAGCGATTATGATGACGATGATGGAAATAATAATGGTAATGATGATAATGATATGATCATAACCATTTTCTCATCACATAATCATCTATCACTATCAGACTTAACCATCATTCACCATCCCTACCCCCCCCCCTCCCCTCCCCCCCCCCTACCCCCCCCCCCCCCCCCCCACGCAACACCACCACACCCACATACAATAACACCCCCAACCACCTCCCCCTTCCCATCCACCCCCAACAAAAATTAATAAAAAATAAAAAATCATGCAATAACGCCACCATCCGTTCCCTGATTCGCTGCAACGCTCTCTTGCAAAAGTCTACGTTCCTTCAACGACGCTTTGAGTTTCAACCCCAAAAATGCTGGCATCTTCATTTATTTCTTTGACCTGTAACGTGTCTTTGGTTTGAGGTAATGGGGTCTCTGAAGGCTGTATTTATCATTGTTATTGATTTTATTATTATTGTTTTTTAATACTATTATAAATATCATTATTTTTTGTCATTATTATCATTATTGTTATTTGTGTTGGTATTATCATCATCATCATCACCACCACCACCATCATCATCATCATCATTTTTACTCTTGTTTTTGTTCTTCTTATCATCATGATGCTTATAATTAATTATATATGCTGTAATTATCATATACATGTATAATGATAATCTTTCCTTAAGGAAGGAAAGGGCAAATATTAGCAAGGAAAGAAAAGCAAACATCACTGGAGTTTAACAATGTTATGCCAATAGATAACGTCCTTGAAATGTGATATTCATCGGTATTCTCTCACTTTTTTCAGCTATTGCTTTATTTTTGAAAACTACTTCATGTGTTTTTCATCTCAAGTTTATAGTGTTTATTCGTCTGTATAAAAGCCGCTTTACCCATTTGGCCTTTTATCCTTCTGACTCCGTGATTTGTTCCGTTACGTTTCGAATGACTTTCGCTCTTCTATAGCCTTTAGCCATGGGAAGTTTTGCTGTAATTCATTGTAGTTTATTCGATCAGTAGTTATATATCTGCCCACTTATTTACCAACTTTCGGTATTTTATATCGTCTGATTCCCTTTCGGGCTCCACTTCTAAG
>NW_028234414.1:14894494-14904494 GCF_977035675.1 Penaeus japonicus
TCTCTCTCTCTATATATATATATATATATATATATATATATATATATATATATATATATATATATATATACATACACACACACACACACACACACACACACACACATATATATATATATATATATATATATATATATATATATATATATATATATATATATATATATGTGTGTGTGTGTGTGTGTGTGTGTGTGTGTGTGTGTGTTTGTTTGTATGTGTGTGTGTGTGTGTGTGTGTGCGCGCGTGTGCGTGTGCGTGTGCGTGTGCGTGTATGTGTGCGTGTACGTGTGTGTGTGTGTGTGACACAGTAGCAATCAGTTTGCTCTTGTGCATCATAGCGGATACATAACATTTCCCTGCGGGACGTTTTCTGTACTGGGAAATATCCTTGCAATTTAGTCTTTGTTCAACTCTTTCTTTTACAAGGAAATGTGTGTGTGCGTTTATGTGTATCTTTTTATCTGCTATCTATCTATTTATGTTTATATTCATGTATATATGTGTGCGTGTATACGTATGTATATATATATATATATATATATATATATATATATATATATATATACATATATATATATATATGTACATATATACATATATATACTTATATGTATATATATACATATATATATATATATATATATATATATATATATATATATATATTATATATATATATATATGTATGTATATATACAAACATATATATATACATATATATATATATATATATATATATGTATGTATGTATGTATATATATATATATATATATATATATATATCTACACACATATATGTATATATATATATATATATATATATATATATATACATATACTGTATATATATATATATATATATATATATATATATATATATATATATATATATATATGTGTGTGTGTGTGTGTGTGTGTGTGTGTGTGTGTGTGTGTGTGTGTGTGTGTGTGTGTGTGTACATATATACATACATTCATCACTTTGCACACATGTTAGTCACACCTTTCAGTAACTGCGCATGAGGTCTGCCGTTGCACCTGAGATAGCGTCCTTACCTGAAATTCAAATCGGAACAAATCAACCAACGAGCCAGCCTAGCAATCCCATGGGTCCAGAACTAATAATTTAGATGTCATCAACGTCAATTTTCCCTGGGCATCGTAATGATAGGACAAGCTCTTTCTAGGATTGTTGTAAAATAAAAAAACGTGGACATTGATCATAAATAACACTCTTTCAAAAAAGGATTTCTTTTGCGTGGCTTGAGAGATAAGCCTCTCAGCCTGACTCGAGTGACCACAACTGCTATCAATTTTCGGGCGAAACAAACAGCCGGCGAAAGAGGCCTAGGGTGTGGTTTGTGTGTAATGGATATCGTGTGTAATAATATCCCTTTTTGGTATCTTTGGTAATATATGTATCTTCAGGTGATGGCGTCTGTGTTAGCGCACTGTTGTATGTGTGTATGTGTGTGTGTGTGTGTGTGTGTGTGTGTGTGTGTATGTGTGTGTGTGTGTATAATGGATTTGCTTGTTGGGTATGTATCTGAGTGCAAATGTTTTTGTTAGATCTCTGGATGTATGTCTCCGTATGTGAGTGTGTATGTGTGTACATGTATACATGCGCGTTTGTCTCTAGATATCTCAGCTTTGTCTGTCAAATGAGACGAGGGAAATCACTTGCCCACTGCTAAACGTCCCTGTGGTATTTTCCACGAAACAAAAAACGTCACTGGTGAAAATCGCCCTGCTTGTCTCGATGACGCTACATCTGATGACGAAAACAGAATGGAAAGGAAAAAAAAAAAGAAAAAAAAGAAGAAAAAAAAAAAAAAAAAAAAGAAAAAAAAAAAAAAAAAAAAAAAATAAATATAAAAAAAAAAATATATATATAGAAATATATATATATATATATATATATATATATATATATATATATATATATATATATAAATATATATACATTATTAGAAGATATGAAACACCAAGTACGGACAAACAAAAATAAGAAAAGAAACTAAATGAATACTGAATAGCGGTATATATCTTTATCTTCCTCTTAGACGTACAACATAAACATTGCAGTTACGAAATATAAACAGCAAAGACTAAGTTACTAAAGCAATGTATATAAATATATATCTCCATAAACTGAAAAGAAATTCAGAGAAAATCATTTGCAAATAAAACGCATCTTCCCGGCTTGCTGACGAAAAACGCAAACATCTTTTCAATTGCAACGCTCCAGTGTGCAAGATAAGGATCGTGCACTAAACCTCATTCAAGATTCTTACCAGATGAGGCTGTGTGAGGCGCTCGGGATGGCGAGGAAAATTTCTAACCTAAATCTTATGAAGAATGAGGGAGACACTTGTGCGTGTGCGTGTGTATTGTGTTTTTTAGCGTATCATCATAATTCTTCTTATCCCTACTGTCATTATTTTCATCATCGTTAATAATAGTGTGTGTGTGTGTGTGTGTGACTAAGAGAGAGAGAGAGAGAGAGAGAGAGAGAGAGAGAGAGAGAGAGAGAGAGAGAGAGAGAGAGAGAGAGAGAGAGAGAGAGAATATTTACTCTTCTCATTTATTTCTTCACAGTTTTCCTGCGTACCCTCTCATTACTCCGGGCACCAGTCAGTTGTCAGCGGCGGCATGAGACAGCCTCTTTTGGGGATATGTCAGCCACGCAAGGAATAAAAACTCACGTACATTTCGCTCTTTCTTCGTTTCTCTCTCTCTCTCTCTCTCTCTCTCTCTCTCTCTCTCTCTCTCTCTCTCTCTCTCTCTCTCTCTCTCTCTCTCTCTTTCTCTCTCTCTCTCTCGCTCTCTCTCTATTTTTACCTCTGTTTTTCTTTCCCTCCCCTCCATCTCTCTGTCTCTCTCCACTTTGTTGTCTCCCTCTTTTTCATTGTGAAATAACAAATATCCAGGTGTAGCAGGCTATGATTAATATATCACCCCAGCAATGCAAATATAACTAAACTTTAGCGTTATCAAAAGTAATAATCAGTAAAAACAACAACAGAACGTACTTTCTCAGTGTCAAGCGAGTAAGCCTCAGCTGATTTAGCAACGTGTTTGTTAAGGTGTTTCTTGACTATGTCATCGTGTCGTAATATCTTATGTTTATCTGACATTTTAATTCGTCTGTCCGCGTATTAATATGCTTAGGTGTGTATATACGTATTCTATTTCGTGCCATTATATAATCAGTCATATTTCTGTTTGTATCTCTTGTGAAGTGTAGCAACGTAACCGTACATACGATTTTTGTTTATCTGTCTTTCTGTCGCGGGCGGGTTCTCTCTCTCTCTCTCTCTCTCTCTCTCTCTCTCTCTCTCTCTCTCTCTCTATCTATCTATCTATCTATCTATCTATCTATCTCTTTATCTCTCGCTCTCTTCCCTCTCTCTCTCGCCAATGATTATTTCCGAGTCACCAGAATTATTATTGTTATTATTATCATTATCATTGTTATATTATTGTTACTTTTATCATCCTCATTATTATTGTTATTATCACTGTTATTATCATTATTACTCTTATCATCATCATCATCATTTATTATGATAATAATGATTATTATTATTATTGCTATCATCATCTTTCACAATATCATTGGGGGAAGGGGGGAGGAGGGCGCCGTGGAATATCTACGGACGAAGGAAAAAGGATTCGACTTTTGTCTAAGGTCTAAGGTCAGGGCATCATCGTCCACTGGGGTCGATGGTTTCCTCGGAAAAGTATTTCGAAAGGAGACGCCGTTTTAGCCTTTGCCTACGAGAGAGCAGGTGATGTACAGTGAGCATTACTGATATCGTTGCTGTTGTTTTGCTTCAAATGCTATAGTTGTTTTTGTTGTTATTAGCAATGTTGTTGTCATCATTACTGTTATCAGCCTTATCAGGATTACTATCATCATCATCTTCATCGTTATCTTGATTTTATTATTGTTTTTATCATTATTATTATCATTGTCATTATCATCATTTTTCTCATTGTTGTTGTTGTTATGATTATCAATGATATCATTACCATTAACATAATTCTCATCATCATCATATACTCATCATCATCATATTCATCCTCGTCTTCACCACATCATCTTCTTTAACATTATAATCACTATCATTCTTGTCATCATTATCATCATCTTCAATATTACGAATATTATCATTGTCATTATCACTTGTCATCATAATCGTCATTTACCTCCATCATTCTACCAGTCTCTTTGTGTCTCCCCCTCACCCTTCTTTCCTGATGACTGCACAGCATCGCTCCATCCCATGCTCATTAATCATAATCAAAGCTTAAACTTCATTTTCTTTTCAGACCAGCGACGATGACTGAGTCCTTCCGCCTCGACTTCGCTTAGTGGGTCATCCTCTTCACCCATCTGCAGAGCATCCACTTTGGTTTGTCGAGTCCCCCTCTCAGCCTCAGTCCCAGGCCGCGCCACTGCTAGCATGAGCGCCCCGGATCAAAGCGCTGCTGCCTTCGTGAATCACTTCCAGGCGCATCTCTCGGTGCCGGAGCGCTAGTGGCGGAAGGAGAGGGCGGGCAGGGAGGAGAGGGAAGGCTCTTGGTGTCTTTGGAGTTCGAAAGGAATGGCGATGTTTGAGGAGCATCCGAGCGCGTTCCCGCAAGCGACCGGCAACAATTCCGCCTTCGGTCTGCTGCTCGAGGCGGCGGCGGCGGGGCAGAGGTATGTCCTGTGGTCGGACGGGAGCACCGCCGACCCCGCGCCCGCCCTCCACGGGGCGGCAGACGCGCGCTACGCCGAGGCCTCCAACATCGTCGCGGCGCCCGACTACTACGCCGACATGGAGCTCGACTTCGGCGCATCGTCCAACCTCACCAACGGCACCAACTTCACCTCCGCCATCCCGGACAGCCTCACCAACATCAACATGACGCAGCTGATTGCCTACTCGCTGCTCTTCCCCTTCGCCGCCATCGGGAACCTGATGGTGTTCGTCGCGCTCTTCCGCAGCCGCCACCGCAAGTCCCGCGTCAACATGATGATCATGCACCTCTCCCTGGCCGACATGATCGTCACCTTCGTCTTCCTGCCGACGGAGATCACGTGGCACGTCACCATCGAGTGGGTCTTCGGCAACTTTGGCTGCAAGATCTACAAGTTCTTCTCGGCTTTCGGATTCTACATGTCGTCCATGGTGCTCGTGTGCATCAGCCTCGACCGCTACTTCGCCGTTCTCCACCCGCTCAAGGTGAACGACGCCCAGAGACGAGGGAAGATCATGCTGTTCTTCGCCTGGCTCATATCGGCTGTCATATCGCTCCCTCAGGTAAGGCGGCGGCGCAGGAGTGAAGGGGGGAAGAGGAGGGGAAGGGGGTGGAAAGGAGAGAGCGATACCGGGGTGAAGAGGCCGGGGAGAGTGGAAAGGAGACACACAGACACACGCACACACAGAGAAAGAGAGAGAGGGGGGGGGGGGGGAGGGAGATTGAGAGGAAAGAGAAAGAGAGAGAGAGGAGAGAGAGAGAGAGAGAGAGAGAGAGAGAGAGAGAGAGAGAGAGAGAGAGAGAGAGAGAGAGAGAGAGAGAGATAGGAGAGAGAGGGGTGGGGGGAGAGCGAGAGAGAGCGAGAGAGAGAGAGAGAGAGAGAGAGAGGGGGGGGGGAGAGGAGAGAAGAGGAGAGAGGAAAGGAGAGAGAGAGAGAAAGAGAGAGAGAGAGAGAGAAAGAGAGAGAAGAGGAGAGGAGAGGAGAGAGAGTGAGAGAGGAGAGAGAGAAATTGAGAGAGAGAGAAAGAAAGAAAGAAAGAGAGAGAGAGAGAGAGAGAATGAGAGAGAGCGAGGAGAGAAGAAGAGAGAGGAAAGGAGAGAGAAAGAAAGAGAGAGAGACAAAGAGAGAGAAAGAGAGAGAGAGAGAGAGAGAGAAGAAGAAGAGAGGAGAGAAAAAGAGAGAGTGAGAGAGGAGAGAGAGAAATTGAGAGAGAGAGAAAGAAAGAAAGAAAGAGAGAGAGAGAGAGAGAGAGAGAGAGAGAGAGAGAGAGAGAGAGAGAGAGAGAGAGAGGAAGAGAGAGAGAGAGAGAATGAGAGAGAGAGAAAGGGGGGGGGGGGGCAATTTATCATCACAGATAACGAGGTATGTTTTGATCGCGAATCGACAAGAAAAATGTTCGGTCATTAATCACGAGGATATCGATGATGCTTTTGTGCGTAAAAGCTTGTCAATGAATGAGACACGTCAAACAAACACAGGCTTTACACATCAGTAATGATGACAATGATGATAATGTTGTGTGTGTGTGTGTATGTGTGTTTATGTGTGTGTGTTTGTGTGTGTGTGTGTTTGTGTGTGTGTGTGTGTGTGTGTGTGTGTGTGTGTGTGTGTGTGTGTGTGTGGGTGGGTGGGTGGGTGGGTGGATGTGTGTGTGTGTGTGTGTGTGTGTGTATGTGTGTGTATGTATGTGTTTGTGTTTAAAAAATTAAATATAATCATGCTTGTATGGGGTGAAGCTTAGGAGTAAGCTACTACTACTACTACTATAACTACTAAATGCAGTAGTGCTATGATCAACATCACTAATCCGCAGAATTAATCCACATCTACCTTCTCCACTAAGATAAATCCTATTCTTTACGAGATATTTCTTGTTTTGTCTCAATTTACATAAAATACAGAGGTTGGGTATGATATTGAAGTTAAGGAACAGCGAATCTTTAAGGGAATAAAAATCAATAGTTTGGGAAAAAGTGGTCGCTGCTGCAATTTCTGACACAGTTTGTCGTTTTGATTCGAGATGCTGGGAATGATGATTTTTCAGATCTTTCTTTTTTTACCATTTTGTCTGATTGCCTGTCTGGCTACTACTGACACTGCTTGTCTGTGTGTTCATCTCTCTCTCTCTCTCTCTCTCTCTCTCTCTCTCTCTCTCTCTCTCTCTCTCTCTCTTTCTTTCTCTCTCAGTCTCACTGAGCAGACGTGTTTTTGTCCTCTCTCGTAACCTGACTATTAGATGTTTCCAAACCTATCAGATATAGAGTGACGTTTGTTTACACGACTGCAATGGTGATTGTAAATGCTATACTATGAAAGTGATAGGCATTGATTAAAATTCGCACGTGAGTTTATCTCAGCTCTTGCGCACGACCTGTTTTTTGATCGGAGCGTCTATTTGACGACGCCCCTTGTCAATATCGTGAGTGACCACTAAGGTCAGTCCCAAACAAACAGAGGTATAGCAAACATAAACAAAACAACAGCATACTCTGACCGTTCACCTGAGTTGACCTTGTCGTGTCTCAGGCATGCCTTGAGGCAACTCGGGGAATACCCTTGAGGGTGAAAAAATGGCGTCATGGCTCGTGCTGCCATACCGGCGTCTGAGGCCCCAGGGCGACGAACCCAAAACTGGACACTGACAAACAAAAGGTCAGCCGCATCCAGCAGCGAAGGAATCTCCACTATGGATAGCGGCAACAACGACGACTTTAACGAAAAATGTAATAACATTCAGAAGAAAATGAAGAAATCCTCAAAGAACATTGAAACAGAGCTACAGAGAAAGGAAAATGATATGCCCACACAAGATGAAACTAACGATGATGGTTTTATATTTGTGCAAAGTAAGAAGCACCAGAAGAAAACGAACGCTGAAGATGAACCAATGAACAACGGAAAATCTAACAAACGACGGCTCTTGCGTCCGACAGAGTGTGAGGAAGGTTTCATACCCCAAGGTCAGAGATACAGACGTTGCCTCGAAATACAGATGGCTTTAGCATGCAACTGAACAGCATCATGGAACCAAAATAATATTGAGGAGAAACGAACACAACTCTATAATTATTGAAATGAAGAGAGATAAAACTGAAAATCTTCTAAACACGTAGCACGGCAGAATTAAACCCCAAAACGAGCAGCACCCAAGGCCAAATCACCAAGGGTCGATATCATTATTTTGGGCTGAGTGTTCATCTAGAGATAATCGTCATATAGATCCATGAACATCTGGCGAGGCCCAAGGCGTGGAAGAAAAGAAGCAGTGGTGGCCGAACAGACAGGACCCGACCCTCCTCCTGAAAAGATCTGGGTCGCCGGGACCTACCGTCCACTGCGAATCGCTTACTACAATCCGCCTGCACGACGCTGTTACAAATGCAAACGGGGGCCTGAAGAGCGCAGGTCAAAGACCTACTGGTGCAGCATCTGCGCAGGAAAGCGCTCTACACAAGACTGCAACGATTAGATCGAGAAAGGGGAAAATTACACGCACAATGCATAAACTCCTATAAGGAATACGTACGCACATGTTAGCAAGGCTGGTCAAATAAGCCATTTGTCAAATAAACCATTGCGCACGCACTTTGATGCAACGCACCAGGTTGTCGCGTTAAGTGAGGGGCCTCGCGGTAATGCATGGCATCAGGTGCGTCGGAACGGCGCATGGCATCCCGAGGGACGTTGGATCGACAAATGGCCGAAAGTAGGCAACAGTCAGGCTGCTCAGCAAGGTGAAAGATACACAAAGATCAAGTTATTGTAACCCAGGTTACAAAGAAAACTCGCGCCCCTCCCCCGAATCAGTATAATGATAATCAAGATTCTTAATTATCAACCTTGAAACACGCCGCTCGAAAGATTAGTAAGGCATACAGAGGAAAAAGAACAGCTCCCTTACTGGAACTGTTTCAGGCTCTTCAAGCAATCTGAGACAGTCATATTATTGCGATAAGAAAGGTTGGAGAAATTTGTTAATTCATTAAATGACTCTACACCAATAGGAAAAACACGGCAAACTACTATTAAAATATCAGGTAAAATGAAATCTCAGTTTGCACATCCAAATCCCCGAGAATAAGCAAATGAGCTCATCCGCAAATACACTAAGATATTCAGCACTGACTCCCTGAAGTGAATCAGCTGCTCATTTACATGAATCTTTTACAGACAGGAGGGAATTGACTAACTCGGTGATTGAGCAGTTTGATGATTGTGATGTTTCGTTTACTGAGATCGAGCTTGATGCTGCCCTCACCAGAAGAATTTCAATAGTACCTGGTAAGGATGGCATTACATATAATATCATTAGATTACTTGTAAATGTCCATGGTAATCCTGTTTGAAAATGATTCCGACTCATTTAGGAAACTGGTGCGCTACCACAATATCCTGGATGCAGAGTATCATAACTAAAGACAATAATCCTGGGGAATACAGACCGATATCATTAACTAGCTGTCTTTAATAAAAAAACCTTTTGCCTTTCCACAGGGCTCCACAGATAATTTGGGTTAAGAAAACATGCTCAGAGCTTCAAAACCATACATAATATGACCAGAGTTCTCCAAAAGCGTCCAACAAAAATATTCTGCTCCGCCATGGATGGTAAACCACTTCGATATCATCAAGGCATGTGTCCCTCCCACAAAGCAAGTGGAAAACAACACCCACTTGAAATCGACAGTAGGAAATGATACTCCGAAGCAAATTCATGAGATTAGCGAGAATAGGAGATAAAACAACTTATTTTCACTAATGGATCGGTAACTTCAACCGCATGTGTTGCAATCGTATGTGATGCCACTGGAAAAGGATTAGCGATGTTGGACTCAACAGCTGGGCGTCTATCCTGCAGGCCGAACTGTTTGCTTCGTTGCTCTCAAAATAGCTGATCGTACGGGAGATAGTATACTCGAGGTAAAACATATCTACGGCAGAACAAATAATTACGAGGCAGCTTGATGTAGTGACTGCAAGATTACGGCTTGTCTCTCTCTCTTTCTCTTTCTCTCCTCTCTCTCTCTTTCCACACACTCTGTCTCTCTCTCTCCTCTCTCTCTCTTTCCACACACTCTCTCTCTCTCTCTCTCTCTCTCTCTCTCTCTCTCTCTCTCTCTCTCTCTCTCTCTCTCTCTCTCTCTCTCTCTCTCTCTCTCTCTCTCTCTCTCTCTCTTTCTCTCTCACACACACACACATGCCATCTCTCTCTTTCCTTTTTTTTCCCTTTTTTATACTATCGCCCTATTT
>NW_028234414.1:14915669-14918169 GCF_977035675.1 Penaeus japonicus
TTTTCTTTTCTTTCTTTTTTTCATTTCTCTTATTTTCTCATATTCGTTTGTTTTTATATTTCCCCTTTCTCCTTTTTACCTTTCGTATATTTACTCCTAGTCCCTTTCAGTTATCACATCTTTCCCTCTGTTTCTCTTTAGTCTAGATGATAGTTCGTCCCTTTTCCCCAACAAACTTTCGCCCTCCCTCTCCGCTTCCGTGTATCATATATTTCCTCCTTTCCCCTCATTCTCCCTTTCACCACTCTCATACTTCTCCCTTTCCGCTATCGTCTACTATCTTAAATTTCTTCCCTTTTTTCACTTTCGATTTTTCGCATAATTTCTATTTCTCTCGTTCCCATCTCCGCCTCTTTTAATTTCCCTTTTCTTCATTATCGATATTATCTTCATTATCGTTATTATCTTCATTATCGTTATTACCTTCATCATCGATCATTATCATTCCTTGTCTTCTTCTTTTTTCGGAGAAAGAAAAGAAAATCTATTCCAAGTTATCTATTTATCTTTTTGTTTGTTTATTTGTATGTCTATCTACCTGTCTATCTGTATATTTATTTATTCATATATGAATTATTATTTAGAGAGACAGAGAGAGAGAAAGAAAGAAAGAGAGGCCGAGAGAGACACGGAGAGAGAGAGAGGTAAGAGAGAGAAAGAGAGAGAGAAAGAAAAAGAAAGAAAGAGAGAGAAAGACAGAAAGAAGGAGAGAGAGAGAATCAGAAGAAAGAAAGAAAGAAAAAAAAAATTTTATTGTCTGTAAAGGACACCCCTGCCCTTTCCTTTGTGTTGGGGTTATTTGTGGCTGTGCTTTTGTCTTCCATTCATTGAATTTACTCGCGAAAACACAGCAAGACAAGCAAGACATCTGGGAAGAGCAGGCGGTAGAGGAGAGGCAACTAGTTAGATCGATAGATGGATATATAGAAGTAGAGAGAGAGAGAGAGAGAGATGATGGTGAGACGAGGAGGAGAGAGAGATGAGAGAGAGAGATGGAGAGAGCGGAGCTGAGGAGAGAGAGAGTTTGAGAGCGAAAGCAGACCGGAAGCCGGAGAGAGAGAAGACGAGAACAGAGAGAGAGAGAGAGAGAGCTGAGGTAGGAGAGAGAGAGCTGGTGAGAGAGAGAGAGACGAGGTAGGTGATGGAGTGAATGAGAGGGGGGGGAATTAGGAGGGAGCTCACCAGGAGAGAGAGATGGAAGCTGTACGAGAGAGAGAGAGAGAGAAAGAGAGAAAGAGGGGGGAGGGAGAGAAAGAGTGAGAGCGAGAGAGAGGGGGAGGAGAGAGAGAGAGGAGACGAGGGGGGGTGAGAGAGAGGAGAGAGAGAGAGGAGGAGGGAGTGTGAGAGAGTGAGAGAGAGAGAGAGAGAGAGAGAGAGAGGGGGGAGGAGGTCGGGGGACGGGGGATGGGGGAAGTGAGAGAGTGATAGAGAGGGGAGTGAGTGAGAGAGAGAGAGGGGGATGAGTGAGAGAAAGTGAGAGAGAGAGGGGGGGAGGTGTAGGAGAGGGGGTGAGAGCTCTGGGAGGAGACGAGGGAAGGTGAGTGGGGGAGGAGGGAGAGAGGGGGGGTCAGGGGGGGGTGAGTGAGAGAGACAGAGAGAGAGGGGGGGGGGTGGAGAGTGAGAGAGAGTGAGAGTGAGAGAGAGTGAGAGTGAGAGTGAGAGAGAGAGAGAACGAATATACTCTCACACACATATACTAAAACATACTAGAAAGCGACAGAAAGACACACACACACACACATGTATGTGTGTAGACATATACTCTCTCCGTTACACCGACCCCCCCCCCCCACCTCCTCCAAAACTCTCCCCCCTCCCAACCCCAACTCCCCCCTCCCGACCCCAACCCCCCCCCCCCCCCCCCCCCCCCCTCCCCCCCCCCCCCCCCCCCCCCCCCCCCCCCCCCACCCCAACCCTAACACGGATAAAACCAACGCCTTTTTCTCTCCTGCAACAGACGACTACACACGTGAGGAGAGGTACCACGGCCGCTTGCAACTTCGACGGAGCAACATGTCCAACATAGAGCGTGCAAGGACCAGGACTCTGCGCATGACTTTCATCATCGTCATGGCTTTCATTTGGTGCTGGACCCCGTACGCGCTGGCGACGCTCTGGTGCGGTGGCTTTGCTTTTTGCTTCTGTTTCTTTGCGGGGTTATTGCTGTTGTGATTGCTATAGCCGCGTATCCCTTTTCTCTATTTCTTGCTATTATCCTTACTGATATTGTATCGTATTTGCTAGTATTATCCTTATCGTTATAGTAATAAGAATGATGATGCTGATAATGATATCAATAAGGACCATGATAATGATCATAATAAGGACCATAAGAATGATACTAATGATAATAATAATGATGATAGTACTAATGATAATATAATTATCATCATCATCATAACATTAGATTTCTTATATTTACTTCATTTAATCTATGATGGATTATAATAAGGGGGAGTCGCTGTAAAGGTTTGGTGGTATGCTATTGTTACTTCTGTAT
>NW_028234414.1:14955669-14970669 GCF_977035675.1 Penaeus japonicus
TCCCCACGTGACGCTACAGCACCTCGTAACTTAAGGTGGTCCCGAGCACTCGTACCGGTGTGGACCCGTTAATAAGTCGTGCTAGTTCCGAATTTTCCAAGCGAGACATGTATAGATTATGTTTTATTGGCCGTCCTATCCATAATATTAGGCGTAATATCAATTTATATTGCCTCTGTATATCACAAATACCCCCATTCTTCCAAGAAGATAACAAGCAATTAGAGGACAGAGACTGTGCTCGTCGTTTACCGAGTGGAGTTGACGACAATACATACTGAATACATGATAGAGCTTTGGGAAATGAAGGTGTCTTATCATAGATATAAAGATGAAGTTGCCCAGCTCAAAAAACTGGCTCTTCTTCCTCCTCCCAATTCGCAGAGAAAATAAAGTGAGGCTGGAGCGGCATAGCTCTTCCCGAGGGAATCGCGGTGTTTGTTTGTGTTCTGGTGAGAATAGATGTTTGTAAGGGTCGTGTTGCTGTTGTGTATGTTGCGTTGGTGTTTTGTTTGTGCTTGGCGTTTGTTTTTGATAATGTCTTTGCGTGTAGGGCAAGACCCGCTGACGGCGACGTGCTGTCTCCCACAATTGCAACATTTGGTGGACTTGTTGCAATTGGCGAAGAAGTGACCTACTTCGCCACATCTACTGCACCTTGCTTCGTGTGTACAGGAGTGTTTAAGGTGATTGTATCTGTAGGACTTTAGACACTGATCAACCTGAATAAAACACTCAGGTTCTATGTTATAAGGTGGGACGGATGTGTGGAACATCGCGATCCCACGAGATAAGAGTTTCTGCACCTCCTCAAGCGCTGAGCATCGGATCTTCACGATCCGGGACTCGGGTGGGTTGTAAGCATCCACCACAGTGACGTCATTCATGTCTGAAACCTCGGCCTGAATAGACTCAGTCGATCGTGGTAAGATGGTTTTATCGACTTTCTTAGCCACGACTGCACACTTTGCCTTGGTCTCGGTAGAAGAGAGTGGTCAGTTGTTCTTGCTTGGCAACAACAACCTTATAGCTATTGTGAACTATGATGCAGTGAGTCACGGCTACCTCTGTGATGGTAAAGATTTTCTGGAGAGCCACGTCACAGGAGATAGGCCCCCAGAATATGCTAATTTGATCATGTAACCCATGATGTTATAGTGCGAGGGTGATTGATGAGGGGTAGGGGGGGAGGGAGGCTATCAAAAGCTAATTTCAATGACAGGATGAGGTAAGATGCGGTTGTAGAATCAAAAAAAGGAAGCACACTGCACAGTTGAACAGTCTTTGTTTGTTAGGGCTGGACAGGCACAAGGCCTTGCCAGGCGGGAATGAACCCTTATGTGCTTGACCGGATCCCTTGCAGCAAAACTATCCACTATACAATGCTTCGCGAAATAGTTACGAGTCCTTTAGACTGGCAACTAATCCACTAGTTCAAGGCAGGTGTTGGCGAGTATCCAAAGAAATCGCCAAGGGCCAGGTCAGGCTGTGAGCTGAGGAACCAAGCATGTCAAATCTCTTTACGAAGATTCTGCAAACAACAACAAAAACTTTGAGACCTTAGGTAGGTCCTGAGAGCCCTCCACGAGGACCCAACTTGCGAGGACCTGATTGGTCAGTGTACAGGGGCAAGCACCGCCCGATGCTCGCCCTGACGTCGGTGCATGATAGTGACCCCTCGCAGTTCAGGTCACTCGTGATTGGTCGAGGTCTGGTGTTGAGGAACGAGGATGCTTGGAACTTGCACAATGGCCAGCTAGAAAAGGGGCGAGTTTCATAAATTTTGGCAGACAACCAGACTCGTGTTTGAGACTTTGACCCACTCAGACCTTGGTGAAAACTCAGCAGCAACAAATTGAAAGTCTTGTGCCATTAGAGTTACCCTGGGATACGGGGCCTCTTGTCACACTTGGCATTTGTTGTTTCTGAGTTATTTAATGTAAGAAAGTAAAGTAAATACTGTATTTACAGACTTTTTGCACTTTTCGTGCTTTGCCTGCACACTCAGTGCTTCGTTTTTTTGCAGGTAACATGAGGCTACAGTAGTAGCAGTCGGCCCCCACCCCAGACCCGCAGCACTCTTCTACCCCAGGGTAGCCCTTACGGGCTGTGACCCCTGGGTAGGGAAGCCCAGTAGTCTGGGGCGTCCTTTGGGTGCAACTTTTTTTCTCCCCCTGAATTTTTCTTCTTTTTTTCCGTGTGACTTTCCCGAGCCTACCGGAGTTCCCTTGTGAGTTCCTGTATTCACTTGGGGGGTGGGCACCGACTTACCGTCCCTCGCAATAGGCAGGTTCGACGGTAGGAAGGTGCCTTAAACACTACTCCGATCCCCTAGTTGGTACTGGAGAACACAACCAGGCTTCCATTAGCGGGGGGGAGGGGGGGGGGCAAAGACGTGTAACCGAAAGACTTCTTTTTAATCTCTTAGCTATTGGAATTAGGTTGATCCAACAGTTAAGGGAAAGGTAGTCCCCTTAGGACAACGGGCTTTGGCCCAGGGTTCGGACCTGGTCCGACACCCGAGTATGGTTGATCCACTGGCTACCCTTCCTCCTCAAGGAGGAGGGGCGACTCCGAACTCATCTAAGACCAAAACGACCACTGATAGAACCCCGACCAATGACCGACCCAGAAGACCATTTATTGATATCCCTCCCGAGAACGCAAGATGGTGTGAACATAAGATGCGTGAATGAAAATCAATCCCTAAAAAATGTCAACCCCTTTATCATTAACAGGGTCCTTGATGGTCAAGTGGAAGGCAGTTTTGATTTTGTCAAAAAATTGCAAGATGGTAGCCTCCTTGTGAAAGTACAATTTAAATCTCAGGTTAAGGATTTGCTTAGACTGTCGTAAATTCATGACCTCAGAGTAAAAGTAACTATTCCTGTTGGCCCAAATACCTGTAAGGGAGTAATCTTTCACAGGGATTTGAGGACAATGGAAGAAAGTGAAATTCTTGAGGCCATGAAAGACCAAAGCGTAGTAGAGGTAAATTGTATGACCAAGAAAGATGGAGATGTGCGAGTAAAAACCGGATTGTGTTTCTTGACTTTTTCTTCACCCAAAATTCCAAGTACTGTTAAAGTTGGATATGAGATCGTTCAAGTTCGACCTTATATCCAAAAACCAATGCGTTGTAATGCTAAAAATTTGGACACACCTCATTAAGATGCATTGATAAAGATACAGACAAATTCATGTGCTGGAGCCCATGATACCACTACATGCACGGAAAAGACACTCGTGTGTTAATTGTGGAGGTCCCCATCAGTCAGGCTCTGCTGAATGCAGCAGCCTGAAGATGGAGACTGAGACATTGGCATACATGGGAGAGCACGATGTTAGCTACCGTGAGGCCAAGAAGAAAGTTGAAGATTTGGCAAGCAAACCCAATACTTCTTACGCCTCAGCAGTAACCAACAACGTTTCCAGTGCAAGCATTATTAGTCAGCAGCTCGCAGCTAAGGACCAGGAAATTTCCGAATTGAAGGAAACTGTTAGGGAATTAATGAATCAAAATAAAGAATTGAATAAAAGAATAAAGGAAATTGCTGGATCAACCCAGCAAAAAAAAGCATCATAAGGAGGATGATACCAAATCACAATCTGGATCACACCTCTTAGTCCAGGCGACCCCTACTAGAAATTCGTCTGGTAGTTGTTCTGCTCGTAAGAGCAGATCATCTTCCGCCAGGCGTCTCTCTAGCAGGGGGGAGCAGGCCATGGAGGCTACTGTCTCCAAATATTCCCGAGAGAGGCCCTCGGGAAGCGAGGGAGAGGAGGAGGCGCCTCCCTCCCAAAAAAAGAAAATAAAAACCGGCGGACAAGGCACTTCCAAACCCCATAAAACGTAATCCTCGTGTATACCATTATACAATGGAACTGTCGAAGTCTTAGATCAAAATTAAACTCCCTTAGATTATTAGCCTCGTCCTGATATTATCGTTCTCCAAGGAAACCATTTAAACGACCAAGTCTCTGACGAGGTCGTATCTCAGAGAAACTATCATTTGTGTAGAAAAGACCGAGAGGGAAGGGGTGGAGGCGGGATCACCATGTACATCCACCAGAACCTCCCTTTCACTGAAGTGATGATTAATTCTACTTTGGAACACGTCGCATGCAAAGTAAAATTCAGCTCGGAAAACTACAATCCTGCTTTCCTGACCACAAAGGAAGCAACCGAGCTGCAACCAATTCACTTTGCCACAGGAGATGACTTTGATTACAATAAAGATCTTACAATGAACGAGCTTGTCCAAGCCCTAGAAGCCTGTAGAGGAACATCCCCAGGCCCCGATGAGATTCGATATGAGATGATGAAGCATCTTAATCATGATGACATGATTAAGTTGCTAGAAGTGTACAATGATATTTGGAAAAGCCAGACTTTTCCAAATTCATGGCACTTCGCCCACATCATTCCCATATTGAAAGGAGGGGGAAATCCCAAATCCGCTATATCTTACCGCCCAATTGCATTGACAAGTTGCTTATGCAAGGTCATGGAAAGAATTGTTAATAGAAGGCTATTGCATTTTTTAAATACCAGGAATTTACTAGTTGACGAGCAGTGCAGCTTCCGAAAGGGATGTCAAACTCTCGATCAACTAGTAAAACTGGAAAGTCATATTCATGAGGCATTTGCCAAAACACATTTTTAGATATAGAAAAAGCCTACGACATGACATGGCGTACTCAGAAAACTTTATGCTTTTGGATTACGTGGAAACTTGCCTTGTTTTATCCAAAATTTCATGTCTGACAGAACGTTTTCTGTCAAATTATTTTCTGACAATGTCACTTTCTCGGACATTTTTGTCCCACAAGGAAGTGTCTTGTCACCAACATTATTTTTATGTATGATTAATGACATTTTACCAGCTCCTCCTCGGAATCTTAAATACTCACTGTACGCCGATGACTGTGCATTATGGCACTCCAGCAGTAATGCAGAGTTCTCAGCAAATCAGATCCAATTGGCACTGGATATGATTCATAACTGGGGCCTCCAGTGGGGTTTTAAGTTTTCCATAAGAAAGAGTATTGGCGTGGTCTTTACCCATAGGAGAAAGCCCAACATCAGGCTAACTCTAGACAACCACCCAATACCTATTCAGAATTCAGCTAGATTTCTTAGTTTACTCGTTGATAGTAGATTAAATTGGAAAGACCACATTGGTCAGTTTAAGAATAAATGTCAAAAAGCAGTCAATTTATTAAAGTGCATTTCTGGACACAAATGGGAGCTGATAGAAAGTCTTTACTGATGTTATATAAATCCCTGATTAGGTCTAAAGTAGATTATGGGTCAATCGTGTATGGCTCGGCAACGAGCTCCACCCTGAAAGGATTGAATGTTGTACAGAATGCTTGTTTACGTGCCTGTCTTGGAGCCCTCAAGTGCACTCGCATCGAGCGCCTAGAGGTAGAGTCGGGAGTACCTCCCCTCCGTCTCAGACGCGGCCAGCTTGCGCTGACTTACGCCGCGAAAATAGCCAGGCAGCCCCAACATCCTAATAGGGATGTTTTGCGCCGGCAATTAGACCCACAGCACCGCGGCGGAAAGCCTCTGTGCAATAGACTCCATGACCTCACAGATAAAGTCGGTATAGATCTCTCTACTATCGATACCCTGGTTCATTCAAATATAGCGCCGTGGGAAACACCCAATTTTACCATTGTGGTAGACTGGCTACCATCAGTCAAAGCCACGGTACCGGAGGCAGAGGTACGCCAGCGGTTCAGAGAGATCATTATTAAACATCTTTCCTTTTTTCATTTGTATACCGACGGGTCCAAGACAGAAGAGTGTGTGGGAGCGGGTGTATGGTCGACTGAATGCCAATTGAGATTCAGATTGCCAAATCATACATCGATCTTTCTTGCTGAACTTTTTGCAATAGACAAAGCTTTAGATTTCGCCCTATCGACGACCCACGATAGAATAGTCATATTTTCAGACTCGTTAAGTTCACTTACAGCTATTAAATCCTTAGAAACCACCAAAAATGAAATACAGGGTAATATCATTCGTAGATTACATAGTGTCAATAAATCAATCAAGCTGATATGGGTACCTGGACACTCGGGTAATGAACAGGCTGACAAATTAGCCAGGTTGACAGGTGATCTGGAGCTTGGCATTGTCCGCACAGATCTCAGGTGTTTTGTCTCTTTTATAAAAACAAAAATCTATCTCCTGTGGCAAAGTGAGTGGACCGACTTCACAATAAACAACAAAAATAAGACAAATAAAAAGGTGGGACACAGCCCACTGAAAAAATATAAGAGAGGAGGTGGTGGTAGCCCGACTCAGGGTCAACGCCACACGTTATACCCACCTGACTCCTTATCTAGAAAAAAGTTTCCCACCACAGTGTGGCTATTGCAATAGCACCATCTCAATATCACACATCCTGACAGCATGCCACCAGTACAAAGATTCAAGACAAAAAATTAAAAATTATCTACAAATCAAAAATATAGAATTCAATATTAAAAATTTACTATCTGACAATGAGAGAATAATTAGTAAAGTAATCACTTTTCTAAAGGAGACAAAACTTTATAACCTTCTCTAGATTGATAAGATAAAATGGAACCATTGGCTTAACCCATTCCCGACGGGGGAATTCTAGCCTTGAATGTCCAAATGCCGGGGCGTTCGAATTATTAGGCCTAAATCAATTGAATGGCTGGCACAATACTGTGTCGCCCGGCAACTGGGCTTTTGAATGCGCGGTACACATGCTGTACCACCTGTCCTGTGTGGGTTAATGACCTTGGCATGTGCCGCTGGTTGATAGCCAATAAATCCAACAAAGAAAGAAATTTTGGAACACATTCAAATTGACCAAAAAAAATGAGAAAGACTTGCTGGTGAGCTGTTAACACACACAAGATATCCTGCAACATTGTGGAGGGAGTTGTACAAGCTGATGGGAAATGACAACACTCACTGCCCATACATTTATGACCCACAAACCAATAAAATCTTCGATGATGCAAGCAGAGAAAAACTTCATAACAAATACTGGACAAAAGCATTTAAAATAACCGAAAGAAAACCAACAGTTCAACTCGGAATTCGAAGAAATCATTGTAAGAGACCTTGCTCATTTTCCTAACAAACTGGTGCCACATCAAAATATAAATTTCAACAGACTGTCAAGTGACAACCGCAATTACAGAAAATGACGACAAAGCTGTCATAATGAAAATGAAAAACAAAGCACCTGGAAAGAACCGGATAAACAAAACAGATCTCATTCACTTCCCAAGTAACAAGATTAATAAACTAACCAACATATTCAATGCCAGCCTCGCATCCGGATAGTTTCCAGCTATCTTCAAAAGAGCAATAACATGCCTGATACCAAAACCAGTGAAACCAGCAAACAGAGTGGAAAACTTCCGGCCAATCTTACTCCTTGAAATCCCTGGGAGATTACTGGAAAAGAATAAACCAATGGCTGCTTGAATATATGGAAGAAAGAAATACCCTTGGTGAAAACCAGTACGGTTTCAGAAAAAGTAGAGGCACAACAACTGCAATAGCAGTTGCCTACGAACAAATTGCAAATCCACTAGCTGGCCAACAACAGTGCAACATAATACTGATAGATGTCTCAAAAGGCTTCGACAAAGTCTGGCATGATGGACTGAAACAGCGTCTGATAGATATACAGCTGCCAGACACCATAACAAAAACCCTCAGCAGCTTCCTAACTGGAAGATCAGCTCAGATCAAGCTTGGAGACTATCTCGGAGAGCCGATAAGACTTCCGAGTGGAGTTCCCAAGGAGAGTGTACTTTCTCCCTCACTGTACATCCTATATACAACAAACCTGCCACAAACAACCCACCTTCATAACTATGTATCTTTGTAACTCACCCAAGTAAATCAAAGATAATCATGGCACTCCAAACCCATAACACCATCAGAGATATCAACGAATTTGAGAATCAGTGAAAGATTAAAATGAATATCACCAAATTCGAAATGATAGCAGCTGCTAGACTAGCACCATTGCCAGTAACAAACAATGACACCGAAATACCCCTCACACTAAAAGGAAAGATGCTCGGCCTCAGAATAACACCAAAAGAGGGATCACAACTCATATGAAGGAGAGGGTATAGATGGCTAAAGCACTACTGCAAAAATGCAAAAGATTTAGCGGATGCACTGAAAGAATAAAGATCCAACTTGTGAGAAGATGGAGACGAAGGTCAGAGAAGGGAGAGAAGACGGACTGTCTTACAAACTCGCCAAAGATTCGCTGTTTACATATCACTTATGGGTGTGAGGTCAGATAACCCCAACACGATGTGATAGGCAAACAACGAAGATGGATGAGATGGAGCCCCCCCCCCCCCCCCAAAAAAAAAAAAGGATTCAGGTAAAGAATTAAAGGTATAACTATTATATCATAACTACAAACAGGAGTCACTCCATTTCTTGCAGCAGATGCTACGATCCCCTCTGGCTCTTTTGAGGAGATTGAGAGAGGGGCTAGAGAAACGAGTGTCAACCGACCAACTCTAAGGATTTCTGGTGGTAGGTAAAACAAGAGAAACCTAGAGTCTTTTATGTTAAATTAATTTAGGTACAACAACGTACATATAATGAATATATGAAACTGGAGGAAGAGCAGACAAACAAACAAAGTTAGACACAGTGAGGTGCATGCCATGAAGAAAAATAATCTCACTAGGCAAGAGGGATAGCCTCTCAAACTATTTAACTCTGACTTATTTACTTTTCTTAGCTAGTCTCTCAAACTCTCTCCTTTCAACATGGTATGTTTATCATACCATGTCTTTCTGAATTTGCTTTAGCTAAGCTTTAGCTTCAGTCAGCACACCTACTCCAGACTCACCTGCTCAAATTGCACCTGCCTTAGTCAACAAGAAGCTACAAGAACTCATTCAAGGAAGAGTTAAAATCCACCACGCTAAGAGATTTACTCGCATGATAAACAAGGACGAAGAATCAAGCTAAAGAGGTTACCTTTATGCCAAATTACCGGACATAATCCCAAGAGTGTTACCTTGATGCCAAAGGACCTGGCATAATCCTAAGAGTTATCTTCATAGCAAGGATTTGACACTCGGCTCTCTCAAGCCAAGCACCTCGTTGCTTTACAAGAGATCCTTATTAGCACACATCCCGACATTGACCAAGAAGCAAGAATTGAATACTCTGATGTTTGTCTATGGCATTCACTTCTTACGAATCATAGACACGAGAAATGGCTACATTGGCATCCTCAGGATTATGCTGTCAAACACTCAGACACCCCAAAAGAAGAGATGCCGCCACTGGAATAGCCCTCTGCACCAGTAACACAGTATGTAAGGATACCATCCCTTCACAGGTGCAAGAATGTAAAGAAGGCCAGAGAAGCAAGAGTCAAAGTAGAGGAGTCATCCTATATACAACCGTAAAGAACATTACAAACGGCAATATTGATGATGAAGATATTGCAGAATGCATCAAGAATGGCAGGATCAAATACTCCTACAATAATCAGAAGCTGAAATCTGATGATTGTGCCAGCATCATTGATAAGGGAATTAAGGCAGCCGCCCTAAATCTCGGTGGTGTGACAGTGACCTACCTCGATCCTGAAACCTACAGGAAGAGGAAGAATGGCTATGATGAGTCCCAATAGAGGCATGAAGATGGACCTGCCGCCAAATCCAAGTGAACCACACCATCAATGTAGTACGGCAGAATGTCTTCAAGTGGATTATGGTTCGTAGGAACGAACTGTCGGGCATGTACAGAGCCCTAAATGCAGACATAGTCCTGATAAACAGTCATGGTTTTAAGGACAGACAGGCTCAAGCTGTTCCCCTATTTATGCTATCAGAGGAACAGGATTGGAGAAGCAAATGATGGGATAGCCATAGCAGTCTGAAGAGAGATCAAACACAAGATTCTCGACGACTTGGATGAGATGCTGGCAATAGAGATAGAAACCAGCAGAGGTACAATAATAGTGGAAACACTGTATCTACCTCCAAGAAGGGCAATTTTTCCACTTCAAGATTTGTACACCCAATGCTAAACAACAGGCAACCAGGCTAGCAATGCAATTGCAAGTATGGTTGCAGATCTAATCCACACTGGACCAGAATTCCCTACCTTCAACACAGGGAACACAGCAACCACTTTATATATTGCACTCTGCAACAATGAAGCCCACCACAACATGACGATGGAATCGGGCCCTGCAACCACCAGTGATTACCTGCCCATCATCCTCAAGATAACATCCAACTCAAAATTAAAAAGCGTACCTCTAGCAGATTCAACTTGAGAATGGCTAATTGGGAAGGATCCATGGAACAGCTCCAGTCGAAGCCTACAGCCAACTTGACAACTGCAACATTGGAAGAGATCGATGAGTCCGAAAGTGGTGCAGTGATGTTGAAGCTGCACTCGATCAACATGTACTCAAGGACTACAGGACTGTCCCCCATCCAAGGCTGACACCATACCTAATACTGCTAAATTTACTGTTGAATCACCTGCAGCACTATGCAGGAATTCATGGATGGACACAAGACCGACGAGCAAGATACAGAACAGTGCAAAGAGAACTCTCACAGAAATGGAAGAGGGCAGCAAACAACCAGTGGGAAGACCTTGTTAAGAAAGTGGAATGGAATCGAAAAGACCCACAGTCATTCTGGACAGGAATCAAGAAGCTGATGGGAAGAAATGAAAGCAGGAGCAGCTACCTCCTCGACGAACAGGATCAGAAGATCTTTGAAGAAGAACAAGAAATCCTGTTTAGAAATTTCTGAAATTTCCATCATTGAGGAAATAGGAAGACACATCGACCTCCTATCTCGAGAAGCTGCTGCTGATTTCACAAGACTAGACCCCACCAATCCACTAATGGCCAAGATCAGCCTGAGATGTCAAATTAACTTTTCAAAGTCTTAAGAACAGTACTGCTCCAGGTAAAAGATAGGATCAACAAAACAATCCTGCAAAATCTTCCGAATAAGATGTTGCTGAGACTGGCGAACATATATAATGCCTCTATCACTGCTGGCTACTTCCCTGATTACTTCAAGGAAGCAGGAATCAGGATACCGAAATCTGAGAAAAATCCAAGAAAAGTAAAGAATTATAGACTGATATCTCTACTAAAAGTCCCAGGCATTTTTTTTTTCTTTTCTTTTTGAGAAAATAGTGAACATATGATTGTGCAATCACCTGGAGATGAACGATCTGCAAAATCCCAGGCAACATGGCTTCAGACCAAGCAAGAGGAACATCAGCCATTGCAATCATATATGAAAAAAATGGCCAATGAGCGAAAGGAAGCAAGTAAATGTGGTTCTGAGAGATGTGGCCAAAGCCTTCGACAAAGTTTGGCACACAGACCTGAAACTTAAGATTATCAGGCTGAACCTTCTGACGCCCTTGACCAAATTATTATGCGACTTTCTTGGAGATAGAAGTGGAAGAATAGCCATCAGCAATATAGTCGGTGAAGCAATTCCACTCAGTAGTAGAGTCCCACAGGGAAGCTGCCTCTCACCGACACTCTTCACAATCTATACAGCAGATCTGCCTGAGTCATCACATGGCAACAGTCATTATATGTATGCTGATGACAGAAGTACGAAGGGAGGTCAATCGAGAAGAGGGTACTCAGAACTTCCAGAGCCATAGAGACCATCAATCGATTCGAAAGACAGTGGAAGATCTCACCAACATGAGAAAATTCCAAGTCATTCCTGTGGCCAAATTCAAGAATGCAGATCTAATTGTGGACGAAGAAGCCATCGACTACTGCAACAGAGGAAAGATACTAGGGCTACCAATTAGCAGAAGAGGAATTCTCCCTCACATACATGAAAGAGCACAGAAAGCAAAACATCAGCTGAGCCAGATCAGAAGGTTCCAGACTTTGAGTCCTGAAACCAAGGTCTACATTTATAATGCCCTAGTGCGGCCCATCATGGAATACCTGCCAGTGCCTAACCACACCATTTCAAGAAGGCAGATGATGACACTACAGACTATTCAGAACCAATGGATTCTGAATATCCGCTTTCCCAAAGTAGTCACCGCTCAAGAGATCAATGCAAGGCTAAGGATCAAGGCAATCAATAAGAGACTCCACCAGCAAGCCAAAAGAAGATAGAGAAGAATCTAAGATGAGGATGAAGAGCTCTACAATCGCCTCAACGTTCGTCCAGAATCAATGGCATTGAAGACCGATGAATCTGTAAAGAGGCAATAATCAAAAGGAGAATAATACTCCGGACCAGCAAGATCTAGAAGACTAGAAGAGGACCTGCAAGATTTTTAACAATTTTAACCCTGACCACAAGCTAACCCACAGGGCTCCACTTCAACATCAAGCACAGCACATCATGCATAGCAGTGACAGGTGACGTGCGAGGTCGGCGAAGTGCAGCATGGGCAGAGCTTCGGATTCAAGTACTAAAATAAAATAAATGAAAATAAAAAATTCTAATGAATATCATGCTCGGTGTTCTGGTATCTGACTGCCTCCCGAAGGGTTGACCCGTGGCTTTGTTCAGCTACTATGGGTGCGCATGAATGCTATTTCTCACTTCTTTCCCCTGGTCTTACAAACTTTATCCTTTCCCCAGCTTTCTCAGCTTTCCTTCTATCACTTGATGATCTCGCATATTTCATTTTCACTCTCACTCTAGCTCCCCTCATCACTTCCTCTTCATTTTACATACTTCCATTATTCAAGATAATCTTTGCTCGGTGTTCTGGTATCCCGACTGCCTCCCGAGGGGTTGATCTGTGACTTTGTTCGGCTGCCAAGGACACACCTGCATTCTATCCTCCAACTTCCTTTTCCTGGCAGACCTCAAATAAAAAGCAAATACTCTTTTCACTGTACTTAACTTTATAACTCACTTTATCTAAAGCAAGCTTCAATCACCACCTTCCGACCTGGCAGGCCTCCCTGAGTTTCGAGTGGACATGACAACAACTTTACAAGTTAGACTTCAAATTCAAACATCTTATTCCATAAATTACAATGGTTATTCTTATATGAATACAAACATATTTACACTTGATGAGTAAAAAGGTGTTCTTTCAATTTTGTTTTGAAATTACAAAAGTTGTTAATGTTTTTAATATTATCTGGTAACAAGTTCCACATTTTCGGTCCACGAATTTGTACCTGTCTTGCCCTTGTTTCTGTATTTGATCTTTTTACATATAGGGAATTTACCTGGCGTGTTTGAATGCCAGCTGTGTACCCTACAGTTTACAGGGGGAATAACCATGGTGGATAGAATCCATGTATCAATTTGAAGGTAAAGAGACAGGTATCATAAATACACTTAGGATGAACTTTTAACCATTTTAATTTTTGTATATATGGGGTAATATGATCGAATTTACTGACATTACCCAGTGCAACTCTTGCAGCAAAATTTTGTAATTTTTGTACTTTTTGAATTTGTGTTTTGTTGGTTGAGCCCCATACATTTGAACATTAGTTTATTATGCTAAGAGCTAGTGTTTGCACGACCATGATTCTAGTATCCGTAGTGATTCGATTTTTTATGTGATTTAGAAATATTAATGTACCCATTACTTTCCTGTTTATGTTATTAACGTGTGTTTCAAATTTCATGTATCTGTCCAAGTGTACTCCCAAATTTTTCACTGAAATGTTTGGTTTGATAGGGTGGCCTTCAAATTCTATGGTTGTGTCGATGGCAATGTTCTGTCGACTACTTATGAATATGCATTGAGTTTTATGGGGATTTAATATAAGACCATTACTTTCAAAGTATATTTTAGCTTGTGTAAGAGTGTTTTGAGTATTTCTTATTAATGTATTTAAGTTATTTACTGAGTCACTATGGAGAAACTGAATCATTGGCGTACTGCACTAGCAGGCAGTTATGGGCAATGGTTGATAAGTCATTTATGAAAACTGTAAATAGAATTGGGCCTAAAATAGATCCTTGTGGAACACCAAAACATAATGGTTGTTTCAATGATATGCTTTCATTAATTTTAACAGATTGAGTTCTATTATTCAGATAGCTACTAAACTAGAAAGAATCAATTCTATGGGATCTTAGTTTGTTAAGGAGAATTTTGTGATTTACACTGGCAAAAGCTTTTGAAAGAGCACATAATGTCAGTAAATTTACCTGATTTTTGTCTATATTATCATAAAGTTTATTAGTTATCTGCAACAACGCTGTTTCAGTGGATAACCTATTTCTAAAGCCATGTTGTGTTTTAGATAATAGGTTATTGGCCTCCAGGAAATTCGTTAGTTGATTTGCTACAATTTTCTCAAGAACTTTAGATAATACAGGGAGTATTGTAATAGGGTGGTAATTATCAACGTCTTCTATATCTCCTGATTTGAAAATTGGTGTTACTATTCCATGTTTTCAAAGCGATGGAAAAACACCAGTGACCAGGGAAGTGTTAATTATGACCGCCAGATAATGTGCGGTTGCTGGTAGACTATCCTTAATAAAGCGCAAAGCAATACCGTCTGCTCCTACAGCATTTGTTTCGCGAAGGTGTTTTATTACTAGGATTATAGTCTCCACATCAATTGGTTTTGGTCTGAAAATATTAGATGTAGGCATAGCTTGATTTATATTTTGCTGGAATGTAGACGCATTAGTTTACCTATTTTTGAAAAGAAGTCGTTAAAATGCTCTGTGCTATGTGTAGAACTTGTACGATTATCAGTGTGGTGTTCGTTGCTAGGTACGATTGACTTAATAATTTTCAATGTTTTATCCGAATTGTTTTTATATTCTATGAATCTGTTTCTGGAATAATTTGTTTTTGCACTTTGTATTAACTGTTTAAAATTTTTCTTTTTTATTTTATAATCTGCTTAAGGGCGGCGTCATTTCTGTTATTTTTGAGACTATGGTGGGCATTATTTCTGTCTTTAATGGCCCTCTTGATGTCATCTATCCAAGGAGCAGGGG
>NW_028234414.1:14985669-14998169 GCF_977035675.1 Penaeus japonicus
ACCACACTGGCAGAGCCTGATCCCAAACCCCAAAGGGTGAGGAAGCCACGACCATCCAGAATGAAGGTCAAGGCGACGAGGGGTTCTCCACCTCCCAGGAGACCCAGCCCTACTAATGGCTCGACCTGTCCTGACAACAGTGACGAGTTGAGTGAGGAAATCACGCTTAGTGAGGAACTCACCAAGGAGTAGTCAGACTCTGAAATGTCTGACGTTACCCACACTTGGGCGTCGGACACAGACCGATTATGTCGATGTCGTTGACGACACAGACTTAATGGACTCAGATTAGCACAATGGGTTCTAATCTAAGCATACTACAGTGGAATATCAACAGCATTTCCTGAAGGAATGCCCTTCTCCACGCAATCGTGCGTCTCAGAACATTGCGTTGTCATGCCCCAGGAGACGCTAACAGAGGAATTTGTTCACTTCTCGGGGTATCATCCCTTTGTATTGCCGAGTAGGCAAGGCACCAGAAGTTTGATTACCCTTGTGAAGTCGACTATTCCCTGCTCCTTGATTGCCGAATATGTGCAGTGTGGAGAAGGCGTCAACTTCCTTGCCATTAAGATCCATTTGGTGGGGGGTCCCCTCAAGCTGTACAATGTGTATAGCAGGCCAAAATGTAGGAGCTTATGTATTAGTGAAATCAGTGCTGCTGCCGCACACGAGCCAATTCTCATAGGGGGGAGACTTCAATGCCCACCACCCCATCTTGGCTCCCACTCAGAGTCGTGGTACGGCAGGCTACCACATAGCTGAGGTGCTTGAATCGTGCCCTGAGATTGCTCTTCTCAACAGCCAGGAGCCTACGCACGTTGGCGGGGGGTCCTTGACCTTACCTTTGTCACTGTAGCTCTGGTCGAGAGAATTAGTTGTGAATAACATTGCCACGAGCGATCACTATGGGATAGTCACCACCATCTTGGACGCTGGCCCTGTACCCGTGGCCCGGCACAATCCTCGATGGAAAGTGGACAGGGCCAATTGGAAAGCTTTCCAGGTGCCTCAGAACCAGTGACTTCTCACTTAACGATAATGTGGATATACTTGAGGCCAGACTAGTGAATGCCATAGACGAGGAAGCCTCAGAGACCATCCCCAAAATTCGTCCGTGGTCCAGGTGTTTCAAAGACGCCTGGTACTACAATGATAAGATTAAAGAGGTCAGCCACAGAATCAGGAGCAGGAAAAGTGGCTGGAGTGGTGTGAGTCCTTTGGCCACCAAACCTCCCTGTCAGAGCTGTGGAACCGTTACAGACAGGCCACAAATCGCTCTGCCCCCAGAAAGACCCACCATGACCTGCAGTCGGAGGCGGAGAGACTGGCACTTGAGTTCTCTACTAGAACAAGTATCGCCGACCTACCAGCAGAGTTGAGGGCATGCCAAGAGGAATTGCTTCCAGGCAGGCATGCCCTCATCAGAGAAAAGGCAGTCGAGCCTGATGACACAGATGCCATATTCTCTCTGAGGGAATTACGGCGGATGTATAAGACCAGTTCCCCATCAGCCCTGGGTTTCCCCACCTCGGACATGAAAGTGAGCTTGCATTCTTGCATCTCATCAACAAGTCCTGGGAGACTTCCTCGCTACCACAGTGTTGGAAGAGGGCTGACATAGTTCCCATCCCTAAACCAAAGGAGCCAGGATGGTACAATTCCATCTCTCTACTCAGCTGTCTGGGAAAGACAGCAGAGAGAATGGTACTGAACCGGCTCCAATGGAAGTTGGGACCTACAAGGGTTCACAAGGGGTAAGAGCACTGCTCACAGCATGGCCACCCTACTGATCACTGTCAGCAACACCAGTTCTGTCATTGTCTTCCTGGACATGGAGAAGGCTTTTGAACTGGCGAGCCTGCTCACCATTCAGGAGATCCTGATCTGCAAGGGAATCAAAGGCAGACTATTTTCGGAGCAGAACTGCCAGAGTGAAGTTCCAAGGTCATCTTTCCAGGCATTTACCCCTGGAGAATGGCACTCCACAAGGGGGGGTCCTTAGCCCGGCTCTGTTTAACACCCTCATGTTAATCATCCTCAACACTCCACTCCCAGCGGGGCACAAGATCATTTCATATGCAGATGATCTTGTAATTATCTCTGCTGGGAGATTGAATGAGAACCTAACTAGCTTAGGGACTGGGCACGCTGTTCGTCCCATTGTGGACTATGCCTCCGTTGCCCTGATTACTGTCAAGCCTGGACTCAGGAAAAGGTTTGACTTCATGCAAAAAGAGGCCACCAGGATTATTCTAGGTGCCCCTGGGTGGAGTAAGGTTACCAACCTCCTCTTGGAGGCTAATCTTTTCCCCCTGGACACCCGGATCGATCAGATGGCGGCCCAGTTCTTTACCAAAGTTAAACAGTCCCTGCCGGGCTCACAGCTAAGACAGAAAATGCAACATTGGCTTGCACAGAACCACGAATTCTTTGCTAACAACACCTGGCTGTATCACACAGCCAGGGTGTTGATATGCTTCGAGCTCAAGGAGACATTACTGGTTAAGGGTATGATCCTCCCCCACCCTGTCTATGTCACAGCCCGCCGTGGGCACAATCCTTGATAAAGTTTTCTGTCATGAGCCTGTCAAGGAGAAAGACACAGTACTCACTACCTCTGTTAAGGGATGAGATGGAGAGGGGGATCGCAGCAATTACTCTGCTGGGTAGTAAAACCTATGTCACGCATGGTTCTGTGGATCTCATCACCCGCACTGCAGGTGCCGGTTTTGGAGCAAGTGGCATAACAAGAGCAATGCGGGTATCTGACAATGCCTCCTCGCTTCAGGCAGAGGCAGTCGCTATAATGGGAGCCCTAGCCCATGCAGTCCAGACAGACAGGCATGTTGTCATATGTACAGATTCTAGGGCCGCCATTGACAGCCTGCAACAAAGCACGCCCCTTGACAACGTTTATCTTCTGACCACGATTCTCACCATTGCTCAGAGAATCCGTGATCAGGGTAGACGCATTATCATCAACTGGATTCCGAGCCACGTTGGTATCGAGGGGAACGACTCAGCCGGCAGGTTGGCAGAGGAAGGCAGGGAATGAATCATCTACCGGGACAAGGCCTTGGTGATAGTAAGGAGAGATTTTCATATCTTTGCTTGCCTTTTCTTGAGAAAAAAAAGTACAGAAAAAGTCATCATGTCTCTCTTTTTTTCCTACTTTCCCTGTATTCTTTTTGATTTTTGGTGCGATTTGACTGATTTTGGATACAGTTGAATCTGGCCCCATGCAAACTCCAGTCTTAGTATAGTTATTATAATACCCTTTTCCATAATGACTAAATAACGTGAGTGGGTGTTTTAGAAATTCATGCAATATTTCCATTGTAAGTTAAAGCACTTTCCTTATACAGTGTATACCTTTCCAAGTCTTTTGTAAAGGGCTTGAGCCATTGTATTTAACTCCTTGTACAAGTAATTTCTTTGGAATGTTTCATAGTATGTGGTCATTTTAGTATTTCGTCGTCTTCAATTATTGCCTTATTTCTCAAGGTTAATAGTAGAATCATATCTTCTCATTGAAGTTTGTTGACCAGACTATCGTGAGTTGATGTCTCAGCAGTGTAAGGTGAGCATTACATTACCCAGTGTGATATTAATCATCTATGTGTCCCTGTACCCTGTGTGTGCCCCTACGACCTGTGAGTTCTGAGTGAATATAAAAGGCTAAGTATAATAGCATAGGTCTTGCGTCTATGTATGGTAAAGCTACTATCGTAGTATTTGTTGTGCTCAGAGCGCTTACGGAGAAACAGAAATGACCTCGGCATTTTTGTTATTTCACGGCCGTTTTAATAGCATTGCAGATCCGCTAGTGCATGATGATTATCTTTTGAAAATATATTTTGCTGTTTAAATTCTTGTTTGTACAAACATCAATATAAATATATAAACATGTCACTGATATTATGCCCCATAATAATCGATAGATTCTACAGATTTTATATTGTTGAAAAAAACAAAAAACAAAAAAACAAGCAGACTTTAAGCCCCGGTTCCAGAAGTCACTCAGAAATTAAGCTCAGATCAGGCCATAGAAGAGATATAATTCAAGACCTAGTTCAGAGTAGAGTAATTAAACCGTGGCTTAATTAAGAGCCTGGACTGTAGACTATTTCATTCCCATATAGATACACACATTGGACCCCATAACTTACGACTTTGGGGGCAAGGAAAGGAGAAGTAAGCTGCTGTAGAAGGGAGATCGAGGAAAAAGGCCCGCCATCCCCTTAAGATATGAGATAAACACAGGACGAGCTAGGGATATAACAGCTATCAATGTTCCTGTCTCATTGGCGTCCCCATTAATATCCTGTTCGCGTATCTGATTCCAGAACCCGTGTCGGTTCTATTATTGCTATTATTGATATCATCATTATTGTTACTGTTACTAATATCATCACTATTATTATTGTTACTTATATCATCATTATCATTATCATCAGTAGCAGCAGCACCGTCATTATCATTATCATCATCGTCGTCGTCGTCATTATTATCATCACCGTGATTCTAAGATCATCTTTTTCAAAATAATCATCATCACCACGTCTGATATGTTCATGATTTCACATTCATATTATTGTTTCTGCAGCCTCGATTTTTTTTCCACAAATAAATATATGCTGGTGCATGGAATTTAAGTCAGAAGTCAAAATATACAGCATCATTTCAAAATTCGGGGATGATATTTGTATAATCTGCAGTCTCATTTATGTTGTCTCGCCATAAGAGTCTTTCTCTCGCTCTCTCTCTCTTTCAATCTCTCTCTCTCAGTCTCTTTCTCTTTCAATCTCTCTCTCTCTTTCTCTTTCTCTACCCCCCCCCCTCTCTCTCTCTTTCTCGCCTCCCCCCCCCCACCCCTTTCTCATTCTTTCTTCCAATCTCTCTCTCTTTCTCTCTCTCTCTCTCTCTCTCTCTCTCTCTCTCTCTCTCTCTCTCTCTCTCTCTCTCTCTCTCTCTCTCTCTCTCTCTCTCTCTCTCTCTCTCTTTCAGTCTCTCTCCTTCTCTTTCAAATCTCTCTCTATATATATATCTTTCTTTCAGTCTCTCTATATCTATCCATTTTTATCTCTATTTCTTTCTCTCTCACGTAAATACACAAACATTTTCACTATCCCTATTCACGTTTGAAACCGCCTTTTTTAAAAACTATATATATATTCATGTGTCTTATTCCATTCCATCTACTTTATTACTTCGCTGTTCCTCTCTTGTTTTCGCAGTCCGACATCGAAACCATCAATGCCCTACTATTTATGTCGTCTCGATGTCAAGCAGAATAATCGTTTCGCATCTGTTTTCGTAGAATCGAAAGTGTATGATGACATAGCGTGGTGTCCTCTCAGACACTTTTCCCGATTTCAAAGAGAGAGTGATAGAAATTAAAGGAGAGAATAAAAGCTTAAAAAATGAGAGAGAGAGGAAGAGAATAAGCACTCTAAGAATTAGATAAAGAGAGAGAGAGTAACCGCTCAAAGAAGGAGATAGATATGAAAATGGGAAAAATGAGAATAAGAGGGAAGAGAACAGCAGATAGAGAATAAAAGATGTAAAAGAGAAATAGAGCGATGAAAGAATGAGAGAGAGGGACGAAAGAAAGAAAATAACGACAGACAAAGAGGAGAAGAGAACAAAACGAGAGAGAAAAACAAATTGCTAGATGAGAAAGTGAGAAACAAGGAAACGAAGAAAAAATAACAGCATGGGGATTTTCCCGACATGAGTAAGAATCTGGACATAAAGACCTTTATATCATTTGTATCACTAATAATGTCACGAGGACGTAAAGCTTCCCTTCTTATCCCTTTAATTCCTTTCATCCCACCCTTATTCCTTCCCTCTCCCTTTCCCACTCCCTCCTTATTCTTCCTTCCCTCTCCCTCATCCCTCTTCCTTCTCTCTTAAACCCCCACCCTCTCCTACTCCTTCATCCTCAGTCTTCCCTTTTCCAATACCGTCTCCACATTCCTGGTCGTCTCATTCACCTCCTCCACGTTCCAGAGAGTGAGAGATTCCTCTCTCTTCCTTCTTCCCCCTCTCTCTCTCTCTCTCTCTCTCTCTCTCTCTCTCTCTCTCTCTCTCTCTCTCTCTCTCTCTCTCTCTCTCTCTCTCTCTCTCAACCGAACAACATCTCTGCTTCACACTTTCACATTCCTCTCTCTTGCTCGCTTTCCTAGTCAACCCTCAATACACTCTTTGCCTTACTTTAGTCGATATTCCCTCGTTTCTACTGCACTGTTTTGTTATCCCCCTTTCCAACCATTTTTTTTTTTTTTTTTCTTTGTTCCTTGTTAGCAACATAATAAAAAATCCACCTTATCCTTTGCTGCAATGATGATTCCGGCAATACTCTCCACCTCCGGGTTTCTAGACGATAAAAGCCTCGTATTTGCAATCCACCATCGCGTTAGCAGATAGTTGTATGTCCGCGTCATAATCCGGCCGTGTGTCAAAGAACCACCTGAGTATGCAGATTTCCTCCCATCTAATGATGTGTCAGAATTCCTTTTCGTTATTTATCTATTTATTTATGTTATCTACGGATCTTCTCAATTCGTCTCACACGTCTGTCTGCCTCTCTCTCTCCTATATATTTCTCCGTTTATCTGTCGATATATTTACATATGCCGTATCTGTAGTAAAAAGTACTTTTTCATAGTATGTCATTGTTTTTTTGTGTGTGTGTGATTGAGAAAATGAATTATAACAAAATATTATGCAGACTCCTCTTTTTTTTAATCAAATCTTTTTACTTTTCTATATCTATGTAATTTTGTCTTCTTTGATTTCTTCCCCTTTTTCTTTGTGCACTGGGCCTCTGTGTTGCAGTTGCGACGTATACTGGTAAACATGTCAGCCATGCTTATGCTACATATATGTACTATAATACATACAAAAATAACCTGCGTTCGCAATCACGGATGTTGACATAAAAACATTTCGCAGTTGTGCCCACGTCCGCAAAAAATACGAACTTAACCCTAGCAGCTTTATCTGCAACAGCATAATTAATAGATATCTGAAATTTGGCATCCGATACATCACTACTCCAGATCTCTTTTTTCTACAACTATCCTAGCCTGTAAGATAGTTCAATCTTTTCCTTTATCCTAAATATTCAATGTCATCCTATCCTTCTGCTTCCTGAATCCCGTTCTCTTTCCAAGCCACAGGAGTAATAATGCCCGCACGTAACGCTAGATGGATGTGGATTGTAACAGCCTTCGAAAACGAGATCAGCGTTTAACACTGCTGACTTGATTGCCGACCTGGCTTTTTTCTATCTATTCACTTTTTTTGTTGAGCAGAAAAATTAAATAATTGAATCTACAAATCCTGAAATAATTAACTCTCGCCTGTGAAAAATTTTTCATATACTTCCACAACGGTATGGTTATATTACTATAATTATTTGCTGATGCGAAAATTAATCATATCGTTAATTAGTCACAGTAACCCACATTATTCCATCATCAGTATAACAACAGCCTGAATCGTCTCATAAAGAATCATTTCAAAAGAGCGGTAAATACATGTTCGATTGTTAATAGATTCACAATAAAGAGAAAAAAAAATATCTCTAAGAAAAGAAGCGGATTAAGCTCGCAATTCCGTGTACGTTTTGTTCAATTTATCAAATCGATTTGACAACAGCAAGAGTGAAGAAGGCTAGGAGACGGCGATCGATTTGTTTCACGAAGTGCGAAAACAGCGTCGCCGGATTGAAAATTGCAAACCAGTTAAGCAGCCAAGTTTCCAGAAACCTGCGACAGTCGTTTCGCGCAGACTGCACCAGACGAGGCACTCGAGTCCTTGGACGGAGGAAGGAACAGTTCGAGACGGCACAACTGGCCCGACACGATGACGCCGGAGAAATAATTACACAGAACATGTTGGGACAAATTATTTTTATTTGGTGACGTTTTCAAGTAACCCCCCCCCCCCCCCCCCGTGTCTTATAAATCTTGTTTCTTTTTTTCTTTTCTTTTGTACAGTTTGCATGCATTTTTTGAACTGTTTTTTTCGACTTTATCTTTGATCGGAAAGGATGCAACTTTGACAAAGCATGACTTGGATAGTAAAACTGTTCAGTGAATAATGCTGAATGATGAATAGACAAAAGCAGTGTCACAACGCTTGTTAACATCAAGCTTTTCCAACCAGCCGTCCTGTAATGAAATATTTGCATGGCATTTCCTGAGAATTCTCTCAATTTGGTTTCCTCATTCTGACACCTTATGTTCCACCTTTTTGCACGCTGTGAAATCAAATCAAGTTTAATTAGCCTTGTAACCGTTGGGTAAAGGGGTTTTGTCTTGTTTGCTTGATCAACATCATTAAGATAAATCTGACCGTTGTGCTAAATGAGATTTGAATATTCTGTGTTGATTTGAGATATTTGTGTTTAAGGTCTTTACATTTTAGTTTGAATTATATTTTGGAAAACATTTATAATCATATTGCCAATTTGATTACTGAATATTATTTCTGAGTTGTTAACATCATTCCTTTTTATTTTGTATTTCAGGTTTCTATATCTCCGAGATTGAACTAAGTTTGATTTATGTAGGTTTCTGTCACATCATTATGAAGTTTGGTATCGTGTAATTAGTTGTAGATGTCTGTTACCGAAGTTGGATGTGGTCGGACCCTTCTTCCAACCCGCTGCACCTGGTTCATGGTGTTTCCCTGTTCAGATCTGTTCATCTTGAGCATCTTGAGTTTACTTTCGTATTTGTTTTATGAGGTGTGCGTTTATTTTGATTAGATGATATTCCGTGGTTTGAATGTTCATTTTCCATATTTTACATAAAATGGGTGATAATTCCTGCCATGTTTCTAGCTTGTTTTTGTGGGTTTCTGTGATGGTATCTCCGATTAATGATCCCTGGCTTATCAATGATTGTCATTGCTGACTTGTATCAGGGACTGATCTGACAGGCATTGATCCTAATATTGTAATCATTGATGCTATGATGTTTAGTTTTTATCACGATCCGTTTTCTTCTCTCTTTTATGGATTATTTTATGCCGTATTCCTTGTGTTATATCATTGTGTGTGTGTATATATATATATATATATATATATATATATATATATATATATATATATATTTCTCTGAACCACTTATTGTTCCACAGGTTGAAGCCTTGCATGTGTTTATACCTTATTCATATAGATTAAAGAAACAATATGAAAGTCCTGTATGCCAGCTCTGCCTTGAAGCTACATCATCAAGTTCACGTGTTTGTCCAGTCCTAGCTAAAGGAAGTAGTTCTGTGCAAATAAATCAATTGCAAGTCGAGTGGTTCTTTGGTGGCAAGACACTCTCCAGGTCGAACGGATTTAAGGTTCGTCTCCAGCTTTACTTGGGCCACTCGAGAGGCGCTTCGGCTCACCCCTTTTTGGTGGAATTTCGTTACTTTTTTTTCTTGGGTTTCAACTTGATTTTCGTCTGGGAGTAACTCTATCTTTTGATGTTATTTAGTTTTATTTATCTATTATTTTTTGTTTGATTTTGTTACTGTTCTATTGACCTAGTTGATTTTATATATATACATACATACATACATATATATATATATATATATATATATATATATATGTATGTATATATATATATATATATTCACAATGCGGCTTTTATCGATCTCTGACTTGCTACCCCTGAATTTTCTTTTGTTTTTTCATCGTGTTTTTCATTACTTTTTTTGTATTACATTTCATTTTCTATTTGTTTCGTAGATTTTATTCTTTCCTTTTTCATCGTTGTATCTTCCCTTTCTTTTCGTTCACGCGCTGTTTCCTCCATATTCCCTTTCTCATCACCTTTTTCCTCTTTCCTTTCGGTGACTTTTCTGCTTTTTTTCTTGCGCTGTCTCTGATTTTCATGTTTCTTTTTTTTCAACTAATTGGTCGATTTTGTTTTTTGGCTTGTGTAACTTTTTCACACATATTTTTTTGTAATGATTTTTCCTTTTCGCTTCGTTGCATTGATCTTCTTTAATTCTCTGTATAATTTCTTTTCATTCGACGGCTGTTGCACAGATCGCCCACAGCTGCTTCCTGGATTTTATTTTCCCAAGTAAATCCTTTGATACCTCTTCTTGGAAAAAAAAGCGAGAAAGGAAGAAAGGAAGACTGGGAAAATAGGGAAGAAGGGAGACAAAGTGAGGGAGGGAGTGAAGGAAGGAAGGGAGAGGGAGATAGAGGAGGAGGGGGGGGGAGAAATAAAGAGAGAGGGAGAAAGGGAGGGAGAAAAAGGGGGCGGGGTGAATAGAGACAGAGACAGAGGAGATAGGTAGAGAAAAGCAGAACAAAGTACAAACCAAAAAGCATAACTAGAATAGAACAGAAGAAAAACAGAGAGAGAAATTCCAAGCTCGAGCGATCCAGGTCCCATCAAGGCCAGCGTTAAGAGAACGCCAGATTAAGCGAATGGAACTAACGTGATCCACTCCCCCAGTAAACACACCTAAGGGACACTTGAAGACAGCTGAAAGGGCCAAGTTTGCTTGCGAAAGCGATTTCGAAGAAGGCAGGGTCCGTTTGTCGGACAACAGTCAGTATGTCAGCTTACAGCATACACAGGGAAGTAATTTGATAAAGAGGATTGCAATTATCACTTAAGCAAAACAAAGGAATAATTAAGGCAAAATATAGAAAGATAATGAGAAGCAAAGTATGCAGTGAGAATATAAAGTTTTGAACATCGTTTGCCCTACGATGTATTTTGAAACGCAAAGAACTTTTCGTTCATATAACTGATTATTTTAAGAAATTTGTGTCTACTTTTTTCGAAATTGTAAATCAGTTTGAATTCTCTTATCATGAAAAAATCACTCATATTCAGTAACCATTATCAATCTATGAATAAAAATTACTGTGGTAAAAAAATGTATATTTTTCACCCATCAAAAAAATTCTGAAAGCGAGCATTTGATTATGAATTCCTTTGGAATATGAAGTTACAGCTCATACTGATTTTGAAGCCCTTTCGCCTTTGCAAAAATATTGTGGTCATTACATCATCATCAAGTGGTTAAAAATTCAGAACTGATCCGAAAAGAAAACACTCAAACAGCCTAAACAGAAAAGCAGACTCACTCCCACAGTGTCCTAGTCCTTACTGAGGTTTAAAGGTCTATCAAAATCACCTTTGTTGATAACACCGACGTAATAAACGATATATAGAATTATATCGAAAGCAGAGACTTATGAATTTGTGTTTACTCAGGATTCAACACACACACACACACACACATGCACAAAACACACACACGCGCATTCATATGTGTGAATCCCGAGTAAACACAGATTCACCAGTTTCTGTTTTCTTTCGGTATATTGTTATATATGGTTTTAAGAAAGAAGTTGTAATAAAGTCGATTAGGGTGATAAAACTTTAAACCTCAGTAAGGACTGGGAAACTGTGGCAGTGAGTTTTTAACACAAACATACACACATATATTAATGTGTGTGTGTGTGTGTTTATATTTAAAAATCTAAATAAGATTATGCTTGCATGGAGTGAACCTAAGCTCGTAGTGAGAAATCCTGCTTCAAGGTTATCAATGAGGGTATAAACGTATAAAAAAAACTCTGATCCCCGCTTAAAACCATTATTATTTTGTAATTCATAACCTACTCTTTTGCAAAGTTACTTACTCCTCAAGGACATTTCATGCCTATGTTATGTTGCAGTCGGGTAACGTCAATATCATTAGTAAGCTATACGATATCTGGTTACGAGAAGTTTTAAGATTTTAATTTTGTCTATTGGTTAGTCTAATTAGCAACAATCAGTGGATCATATTCTCTTCCCATGGAGGAATGTGCAAGGATTTAGTTACACCGATACCTGATATCATCACCACGTGCTTAAAGCGTAGAAGGAAACTCTGTAATTACCGGAAAATAAAGTTAGATCAGTTCAACACAAACCATAAATAGATTCTCGGAGAAGCGTCGAGATTAATGGCTAAACTTCACGCCTCCAGCTACGAATTATATAATTATACCACATGTTAAACAACAAGCGAACGCCATTCGTTAATAAAATAGACGACGAGACAATCCAAACAAACTGAAGCAGAAAAATAGGACACTTAAAAAAAAAAGGTTTAAAAAAATAAACACGGACACGACATCAGAGCTTATATATATATGTATATATATATACATACATACATATATATATATATATATATATATATATATATATATATATATATATATATATATTTATTTATTTATTTATTTATTTACTTATTTAAGTAAATGTATATATTTTTTCCTTTCTTTTTTGTTGGCTCTTTAGGTTCATTTAGATCCTTACGATTCTTAAAAAAAAGTAAAGATGTAAAACAAATATTCATAAGCAATTCTGTTTACAGTAATATACAGGTCATGTTTATTTTCAAACATAGTATACGTAAATGGTGAATGGAGGCCAGAGACACTGTAGCAGCCTCGATGAAAG
>NW_028234414.1:15003169-15008169 GCF_977035675.1 Penaeus japonicus
CTTGTACTTGACAGTTTAACGTATAAATAAACAGATGGTAATATTAAAAGAGTGAACATGTTTTCAGAGAGTTTCTTCACTTCTCTAAAGTATTTGTTTCTTGCCTTGATGATGCCACAGACGAAAGGAAAAAGATAAACTGTGTCTACCTCTCTCCTCACCTCTTGTTCTTTCTTTCTGACTCTCCTCTCTCTCTCTCTCTCTCTGACTCTTCTCTCTCTCTCTCTCTCTCTCTCTCTAACTCTTCTCTCTCTCTCTCTCTCTCTAATTCTTCTCTCTCTCTCTCTCTCTCTCCCTCTCTCTCTCTCTCTCTCTCTCTCTCTGACTCTTCTTTCTCTCTCTCTCTCTCTCTCTCTCTCTGTCTCTCTCTTTTTCTCTCTCTCACTTTCATATCTTCTATCTCTCTCTCCTCTCTCTCTACCGACCCCTCTTTCTCTCTATCTATCTCTCTCTCTCTACCGGCCCCTCTTTCTCTCTATCTATCTATCTCTTTCTGCCTGTCTATCTGTCCACCTAGCTATCTATCTTTGTTAGCAGCCCTTGTCCTTAACTCAACGCTCAACAGCAAGTGAATCATACGACCTTATAATAGATTCTAGTATTCTAAGAATCGCGCAAATATTCATGATAAAAATACAGCGTCATCAAAGACAGATGAGAGCTTATTTTACAGACTACACTATACTTATTCGGGAAATGTAGGTCGAGGGATCTTTTGTGTGTCTGCGAGCGATAATTTTTATTAGTTTTGATTAGATTCTGGAAATGAATGAACTATCTTGGCTCTTTGAGCATCAGAGTCCATTCATGTTCTTATTATCTCTCTGGTTTGTATTATAAGATATATTATCATTCTTTTCAGTTTGGATATTTGATAAATATGCTTCTTATGATGATAGTGATGATTATTGTTGTATTCATTGTTATTAAAAGTAATGTCATTATCATTTTCTTATTGCTATCATTATGAGTATAATCATTATCATCATATCACTGTTATTAGTGTCACCATTAGTATCGTTATTATAATCATCTTTATCATCAGTATTTTTCTTATTATTGTCATTATTATTATAATCTTTATCATTACCCTTATTTTTATTATCACTGTTATTATCATAATTGATATTATTATCATTCTCATTGTTCTTCTTATTATTATCACTATTTTCGTAACCATTATTACTCTATTACTGTTGCTATTATCATCAGTAGTACTAACATTATCATTGCTATTATCACTTTTGTTATCATCATTATTGATTACCATTATCATCCTTATCATTATCACCATCATTATCATTACAATTATTATTGTCATCATTATCGTTATTACTATTATCGATCATTATCATCATTTGTATTGTTTTACATTGCCATCTTGATTGGAATCGTATTGTTGTTATTATTATTTGTGAGATAGATAAATAAATAAATAAATAAATATATATATATATATATATATATATATATATATATATATATATATATAGAGAGAGAGAGAGAGAGAGAGAGAGAGAGAGAGAGAGAGAGAGAGAGAATAAAAGAAAAGGTATGTAGATGGTTTATATATCATGAAACATTCCAGATTTTCATATAGTCAGTATGAGAGGAATTCTCTAAACGCTGCTCCAAGCGGAGTGCCATTGACGATATGATATGCAAAAGTCACTCATATTGGTTTTAAGAAAATTGACAAACTTCTAAAAGAAAGATATGACGCCATCGGTTAAGAACATAATTCGCATAGTTTGCTTCCTTAATCTTGCATCACGGTAAAGACATATCGTAAAAGCATGTTGCCGAAATGAAACATGTATTCGTAAATCCGTTTTTTTTTTCTTTTTTTTTTCGAAAATATTACTTATAAATTGTTAAAGGTATGAGTTATGACTTCATTGAAAAAAGCTAGACACAAAAAAGACAAGTACAATGATTCTAAAATTTATGTGCTGATTACGAAATTCTGAAGCACTGAGTATGACAGTAATGCCCATAAAAATAACCCCAGCATCTGAATTATAGGTCATTATATATCATTAGTTGATTCATTATAGAAAGATTTCTCTTCAAGTCGAACGCATAATTGCCCGTATTTTGAGAAGATAAACTTTGCAGGATATCTAACCTCGCATGTCCCTGTGTCCAGATAGCGGAGCAAAGCAAACCATGCCATGCTGATACCGTAAGCACATATCCTCTACGGCCCTGTTAACTACTTTGGCTGGCAGAGGTCAAGACAGGCTGATCTTTCGCAGGTCCTTCTACCAAGACGTCAGCTCAGCCGTGACCGTGACCGACAGAGGGGACACACTCCCGTCTCCCGTCTGTCCTTCCGGGACGGCTTCCTGTTTCGGGACTTCTGGCGACTCCGCGACCCGTGTCACTCTTCCTCTCTTAAGTCTACCCTTAACGGGCCAAACTTGGTGACATCTGCACGATAATCGGCTGTTCCCCGATGGAGTGAGGCCGGTCGAAGTCCCTCACGCGTGTTTACTGTTTCCATCAAGACATCAATTGAATCATTTTATCTATTAGGGCTGTATCGTGCTTCCACATCAATGAAGCCCATACAGCTGATCACTAGTTTCCCTGTTTCATCCCAAGCAGCATAAGCCCATTACAATGGTATTGGGCATCGGCAGCCAAAGAGAGCGCAGGTTAACACAGCAGGCCGTGAGCCTGGCATGCTGCCCTATTTTTGTTTGCGTACATGTATATATATATATATATATATATATATATATATATATATATATATATATATATATGTATGTATACATATATATACATATATATCTATCTATATATTATATATATATATATATATATATATATATATATATATATATATATGTATACATATATATATATATATATATAATATATATATATATATATATATATGTATACATATATTATATATATATATATATATATATATATATAATATATTTATATATATATATGTATACATATATATATATATATATATATATATATATATATATATATATATAATATATATATATATATATATTATATATATATGTGTACATATATATATATATATATATATATATATATATATATATATATATATATATATATATATATGTACACACAGATACTTAGGTATAGTAACAGATATTCAGATATAATTACATATACAGTCATACACAAAAGTCGTGTTATGAAATTTAGTGAAAACTTCATCAAAAATTGCATAACGTGAGTAATGCGAAGGGTAAGTAGCTTTGTCTTGAGTTACCAAATAGTTTAAGTGATGGGATGTACGCATATCTTTGTTAAACCTATATATAATACTAGTAATAATACAATGGTGGAGAGATGATATTCCCTATACTTCTATAGTTACGAATAAAAGACAAGACAAACTTTTCTCGTTTGCCAGTGTAAGGAAATAATAATAGAAAACACTCGCACTTCGTTTTGGCAATGGGAATTGAGCTAAGGTGAGCTAAGGTGCGGCTTTATCCTGTCGACCCTCACAAAGATGTGTGTGAAATCAGCGAGCTCTCTCGGAACATAGATGGGGCAATGTCACATAGGCCTGGACCTTGCCTGATGTAGTTACTGCATTCGACAACGCAACCTGTCAACGATACGTGTGGTATAGTCTCCGTCGCTGGTGATGGTGATATGAAGTCTGCGGGAGGGCCAGGGATTTACCATACATCATCTCTGCTGCACTGCAACCCATATCTTGGCCTGTACGTCGACTAGATGTTCAGTATAGCCAGTGGTAGGAGTCCAGCCAAGATGTTGGCTGTTCTGAGTTGGTCTTTCAGCTGCCTGTGGAACTGTTCGACGAGGCCGTTGGACTGCCATGAATGAGGGCTTCGGCTACTGCTCTGGCTGTTGATTTCGTGAGTGATCTGGAACGCTCTGGCCATCGGGTAAATCGTTTGATGACTGTGCGAATGAAGGGTAGTGTCTTTTAACCGGTAACGGGCTCACAATGTCTATGTGGCGGTGTCGGAATCTTCTGTCTGGTTATGAAAAAGAGTGAAGAGGCGCTTTTGTATGTCTATGTACCTTATTGTGCCTTGTTGGGCAGGTCCGGCACCAGGTTCTTGAGTCCTTTCGTATGGAGGGCCATACCACCTTGCTGGTCAGGAGGGCTTGTATTGCCCTGTCCTTGATATCAATGGAACTCCTCGAAGAATCTCCTGGGTGGTGGGGGAATGTATGAGCGAAGCACACCTGTTGACGCGTCGCACACTACAGTGTTGTCACTGTTGTCGTAATTGGCCTGTGTCAGCTAGAGACTCGCTGTTCCCGAGATGATATCTGGGAGGGTGTCGTCTTCCTGTTGTGTCCGTGATCCTGCTTCATAGTCGATGGTGTCTGGCTCGAGTTGCAATACCGATATCGAGACACATGAGAGAGTCTGCGACTGGGTTGTGAGCACCACTGACGTGACAGATATCTGCAGTAAATTAGGCAATGAAGTCGAGGTGGCGCTCTTCCCATGGTGTATTTCTTTGAACCCGGGTGCGCAATGCTTGTGGACTCTGGATATGTGAAAAGCTCGTCTCTCCAAGTGGTGCCGAAAATTCCTGACAGCCAGGTAAGCTGCCAGTAACTCTCTTCTGAAGGTGCTGTACCGATGCTCTGCTGGTTGTAGTGACTGCGAGAAGGATGCTAGAGGCTGGGTATCTCCCCCAGCTTGCTGCCTGAGGACTTCTACCACAGCGGTGTCTGATGCGTCCTCTGTGATGCTGATGCCTCCCTTAATGATGTCTTGCAGTCGATAAAAGTCGCTTCTGACTCTCGTGTCCATGGGGGTGGGATGAATGTCCTTTCTTGTGGAGTGAGGAGCTGATCATTTGGGAGATACTGTGTCCCAGGAAGTTGACAAATGTCTTCCCAAACATGCACTTCGTTGGGGTAAATTCGAACCTCATTGTCTTGCAAGTGTTGGAACAGTGTGTGTGTGTGTGTGTGTGTGTGTGTGTGTGTGTGTGTGTGTGTGT
>NW_028234414.1:15013169-15020669 GCF_977035675.1 Penaeus japonicus
CTCTCTCTCTCTCTCTCTCTCTCTCTCTCTCTCTCTATCTATCTATCTATCTATCTCTATTCATCCATACTTTTCGGTTTGTTTTAAGAGTTTTCATTACATCCCCGAGAACACACAAGCTTTGAATGGGGGTGGGGGGTGGGGGGGGGTTCTAACTTCTTTCTCAAAACATATACCTGTCTAATTGCAGTATATGGTATGGGAGACCGTTCATTAGTCAAACGAATTACGAACAGATAAGAAAACTAATATTCCTCGCAGTTTGTACCATCAAGTTTTCTGGTTGTAACTACTACTTAAGTTTCGTTTGCTTGATGATTTGATAGAATTAGTTATTGTCCCCGAATTTAAGAGCCCATCTAGATTTAGATTTAGATTTATATTGATGACAGTAATAACGCCAGTTACGTCTGGAAACTTGTGTGTGTGTGTGTGTGTGTGTGTGTGTGTGTGTGTGTGTGTGTGTGTGTGTGTGTGTGTGTGTGTGTGTGTGTGTCGTGTCGTGTACATACATACATATGTACCTATCTAACTAGCGAGCTATCTACGTATTTGAAAGCCTTACATATTTCATATCTATAACAAGGGTAATTTCTCGAGGGTGTGACGCAGCGAAAAGGGGGTTAGACTGACACTCATTCGATTAGTGGCACTACTCAGCCCGATTCCGGCCTGTCCTTATGAGAGACCTTCTTTGGTCTCGTTAGTTTTTTTTTTTTCTTATTATCATCCTTATTATTGTTATTATCATTATTCTTTTATTGTTATTATCATTATCTTTTTTATTGTTATCCCCATTATCTTTAATGTTATTACTATCCCTATTACAGTTATGATTATTATCGTTATCATTATCATTATTATTAGTAGTGGTAGTAGTATCATTATCATTATTATTATTATCATTATTATCATTATTATTACTATTATCATTATTATCATTATCATTATTATCATCACCATCATCATCATCATTAATATTACCATTATTATTACTGTCATTATCATTATAATTATTACTATCATTACTATTATCATCCTCACTGCTTTTTGATAATAACAACATTTTCGTCTTCATCAACAACATCATCTGTTCCATCACAATAATCATTATCTCTGCGTACATCATCAGTAGCGTTGTTATTACGGTTTAATCCCTTTGAACATCACAATTATATGTATTATCACTCCTCTCACGCCTGCTTATTGGTGGTGGCGCCATAGTTTCCTTAATCATTACTCTTAATCATTAAAAAAAAAAAAAAAAAAAAAATATAAATATATATATATATATATATATATATATATATATATATATATATATATATATATATATATATATATATATATATATATATATATATATATATATATATATATATATATATATATATATATAAAACCATCATGTGGCGTGGAAGCCTTACGTTACACTATTATCGGTGAATATGGTGCTAGCATATTGTTAAGTGTTTACACATTTACGAGATGATGTACCCTTTGTATATGCTATTGTTATTTGGCTTGTTGTTTTGACACGACTCTGCCGTTTGTGTAGCCTGTACTGCGCATTCAAGTATTACTGCTGTTATTGGCATCAATAATGCCGTCTTTATTAAGTAATGTAGTTAGAAGTATAGATATTACTATTGTTGTTGTTGCGGTAATAATGATAATTAGATGGTAATTATAATGATGATGATAATGATAATGAAACCAATCATATCAATAAGTACCATCATTACTATTACCAATGCCCCTTCTCTTAATACCATTTTTATTACTATTGCTATGATTGTTATTACTATCATTACTTTTATTCATATTCTTATCACCATTAGGCTTATCATTATTATTATAATTATTATCATTGTTATTATTACCATTCCCATTATCATTATTATTTTCATTGTCAGTATGATTATCATCATTATCATCATTATCCTTATGATTGGTATCAACAGTAATATGTATGGATATCATTGGCCCTAATGCAAAGTTGTATATTCCACTGAAGTTGTCTTATGGGTTTGGTTGATATTGATGTCCTTGATATATAAGCGTCTGGAGATCCTTTTACCATACTCTTCATTAATAAAACCTCTACCTTCAAGTCTTGGTACTTTCTACTTTCGACTTGTCTTTTCGTTCAATTTTCTTGTCCGCTGGGCATGAGATACAGACAACTTTGAATCTTCTTAATCAATGATGATGTTCAGTTAGTCTTTGAATTTTAATCACCAAGCGTTGCTTCACATTTACAGCTCCATCAATACAAACTTTTGGTGAGTGACGTCTCATAAGGTGCGACTTCTGTGTTAGGCGGCTACTTTGTGCTCTATTGTTTCCTGATGTTGGTTACAAGTGTCGCGTTTGAATGATTATTGTGTTTTATATGATATGCATGCCTGTTGGTGTTCAAAGCCAGATACTGTGATATATTAACTAATGATTTTGTTACAGATTTAAGATGTGCTTTGATAAGCCTTTTAGGTGCCTGTGTGTTCATTTTGTGAACCACATTAGCTTATTCTCCGTACATTTCTATGTTATCATTAGCAAGTATCTATGGTTATTAACAGTCTGTCAGGCATGCAAATGAGGTGGTAAACTTTTATACTGTCCATCTAGTCAGTCTTACGAACAGTGGGATCAGCGTCATGAATGATTTCAGTGGAAAAAAGAAAACATAACAAGGGATATGATTTGTACAAGTATGATGATTTCTGAATGGATGGTTGAGGTCATCTTCCTCCTCTTCTTTGATTTCATGAACAATAACTTCTAGTTTCACTCTACTCCTTAAAGTGAGAGGAGTTATGTTCTGTCTTCAACTCCTCGATCCTGTCTTCCAGTCTCTCTGTTGCCATGGTGTTACATTGGGACTCGAAATATGCTGAATATTGCATTTGAAATGACTCCTGTCATTGCTTCAATAGTTGATGGATGCTGATCCTACCTTTCAGCCAGTATTCCTGCATATTTTCTTCGCCATTTTTATCTTATTATTATTTTTTTTCATCGCTTTTGTTGGCATTTTTAACTATTTGATCTTATGGTAGAATCATCAAGGATATATATTATCTAGTTTTTGCTAGAATCCACTAAGAATTGTTAAAGAATTTTATTCGGTTTTCTTTGCAATCTCGGTTTTGCCTATGGTTTTGTTTGGAAGTTTTATTGGCCTATGGTTGAGATCACAGTACAGTTTCTTCCGATTTTCTTTGAGTAAGATGTTTTGACAATGTTTTCCCTCAGTTCCACTGCAACATGGCTTCCCTCATGTCTGTAAGGACAGTTGCGTGTGTGTGTGTGTGTGTGCGTATTTTGTAACATTTTTGCTCTGTTATTTAAGCGAGTCCTTTGTTACAATCAATCACCTTGCCGCGGTGCAGAGGCTTACGTGCAATCAATGAGGAAGGAGAAGTTGGAGAGGCTTCTTCTGAGACGCCAGAAGAAGAATTGATCACCCGCCAATTCGCATTGGACCAGCGCTCGGTGGGTTAGGCCTATCACTTCTCAATGAATTTAAACCATCAAAAATTACCAGCCATTCCTGTTGAGTCAACAGAATATCAAGGCTCAACCAGCATCACATACATCACATGTGCCATAAGAATACCACTACCTCAAAACAACTAGAAGAACTGGCACAGAATAGAGCTGGATCGGCCAAGATGGAAAGAATTGGGGAAGGCTTATGTCCAACTATGGACCCTTACAAGCTGAGAAGAAGAAGAAGATTTAAGCGAGTATCTTATAGTTGATCCATCTTATATTTTTTGTCAATTATTCTTATTCTTATTGATATACTTATTGTTATCATTATCTTGAATATCATTATCATTAGTAGAACACCACCTTTAGTATTACCCTCATTATTTTGTTCACAGTCATCATTATTGTCATTATCATTATCGTTATAATTTATTATTATTACCTCCATCATTATTAGTATCATCATCATCATCATCATTGCCACTATTATAATTATCATAATTATTATCGTTATAATCAATATTATCATCATTGTCATCAATGTTACTATCATACCTGCTATGGATACTTAAATTGGCTGCTACCCCCTATTAACCCCCTCCCCCCTCCTCCGCCCCGGAGGAGCTCCAGTTCCCGCCTATCTGTGTAACTGCGCCTGTGGACCCCGTGTCACAGAGACTCAAGATAAGTCTGCAGGTATTTCTGCGAATTCTTCCTTTCCTCTTAATATCCCCGGCTCCCGTAAGTATAAGCTGGGTACACGGTGTGCCAATGCCTCTTAGAGACCAGCGCCTTCCAAGGGTTACATATTTTCAGCAATATCGTAGACATCTCAAAGATCTCATATGCTTACGTGTACCCTACCAAGTACACGAGGGGGATGCCTGGTGTTTGTTTTCCAGAAGTGAGATTAGATAAGGGCCCTCCTAGTATGGACAAATACTTCCTTGCTCTGGAGTACTTTATTGCATATTACTCATTAAGAATCATATGCCCCGCTATATCCGTTCTACTCCATGGTCTTCCCTTCCAATGGGGAGCAGTTATGATACTTAGGAGGCATCTTGTATGTGTTTATAGTAGATGGAGTAATTCACTGGTATCAGATTTTATTATGATGTATGGCTCTCTCTCTCTCTCTCTCTCTCTCTCTCGCTCTCTTCCTACACACTTTTTCTCTCTTCTACTCCTTCTCTCTCTCTATTTCTTTAGCTATATATTTACAATCTCTCATTCTCTATCCTTCTCTTTCTTTCTATACACACACTCTCTCTGTCCATCTATCTACCTATCTCTCTATCTCTTCCTACACACTCTTTCTCTCTTTCTACTCCTTCTCTCTCTCTCTCTCTCTCTCTCTCTCTCTCTCTCTCTCTCTCTCTCTCTCACTCACTCTATCTATTTACCTATCTTTCTATCTTTCTTTCTACACACACACTATCTTTCGTTCACTCTCTTTCTACATTCTCTCTCTATCTTTCTACTCCTCTCTCTCTTTCTACACACTTTCTCTCTCTTTCTACTCCTTCTCTCTCTCTTTCTACACGCTCTCTTTCTTTCTACTCATTCTCTCTCTTTCTTTAACTATATATTTACAATCTCTCTTTCTCTCTCTCTCTCTCTCTCTCTCTCTCTCTCTCTCTCTCTCTCTCTCTCTCTCTCTATATATATATATATATATATATATATATATATATATATATATATATACATATATCTTTCTCTCTCATTCTCTCTCCCCTTTTTTTCTACACACACACTCTCTCTATCTATCTATCTACCTATCTCTTCCTACACTCTCTCTCTCTTTCTGCTCCTTCTCTCTCTCTCTCTCTCTCTCTCTCTCTCTCTCTCTCTCTCTCTCTATATATCTATATATATATATATATATATATATATATATATATATATATATATACATACATATATATATATATATATATATATATATATATATATATATATATATATATATATATATCTTTCGCTCTGTCTTTCTCTCTCTCACTTTTTCTCTTCCTGAGATTGGGGAAATATGAATATAACCAAATGAAAAATACGTAGAATAGGAAAAAAATCCATATTTTTGCGCCATCACCTCATCAACTCGGCTCAAAGTTCAGTAGGTTATGGAGGCTACTTCTCCCTTTTAACGAGTTTTCTATCCGGTTTAATGGTCTCCTAATTCATCCGGAGAGGTTGTGTTTCCATATCATAGCCGAGTGGGATCGGGGACGACTAGCGACATGCAAATCATGCCTTTCCGAGTAATGGTAAATACGTAAAGAGTCAGTCAACACAGCACAATTCACTTTCCTCAGCTGAAATCACGGTAGAGGAAATATAAACACTGCCTACTCAGGTTACGCTGAGGCCAACGAAAGTTATTGCATTACAACTCGCCCATTTCTACTTAACATACACAAAGCGAGTTCATTATCTGCCTCTTGATTATGCCGAATTCGCCTAAACTCTGTACTCTGAGCTGCAATTACACAAACTTCACTTCACAGTGTCTGTTAGGCGGCTGATATACGACACTAATTATCTGAATGACGAAGAGGCATTGCAGATTATTAAAACAGGGCGAATAGAGCGAATCAGATGCGATGTGAACCAGATGAATCATGAGACAGCATGATGGTCTCCTGCTGTTCATCTTTAGCAATGAAAAATTCTAAAAGGTGGAACAAGTATGAGGCCAATGATTTTTTTTTTTTTTTTTTCTCGTAGTGTTAATGAACTACCTGACCTGAATATATGTGTGTTAGACGAATGCTTGCCTACGTTTGAATACTCTTTTGTAGGTAGCTGATAAAGTATATTACAAATATTGCTATATAATCTATATACAATAACCACATTTCATAAGACGTTATTCGCCTTAACAAAATTGTTTATAAGATACACAAGGAAAACGGTGAACAAGAAATTTAAAAATGAGCTTGACGTAGAAAAATATTATTTGATGAAAGATTACCTATTTCGTTTTTGTTGTTACAACTAATATCTTTATTTCATTTATGCAATTGTTATTATTTCAATCAACTTTGTATTTGTCCTCATTATCAGTTTTATTAAATTGCAATAACAGAAAAGTCTAATATGAAAGAAATAGTCATTGACCTATTCAGCAAGAAAGCCTTTTAGCAACTCAGAAGGGCTCCTAAAGCTGGGTAAAGAGCACCAAGACCCGAAGATAATATAAACCTTTCATTCCAATGGCCCCTTTGTCGGGACCGAAATGGACTAATTCAAAGATCTCGGCATCATTAGCAGTGTGCGATTTCGGTATATAGTTTTTTTTTCTCTCTCTCATTCTCTTGTATCTAATAATGAGCTTGAAGATGGGAGATGATTATGGGTGATGACGTCAAATACATTATCTGAATTGTTACCTTTCAGAGTTGCTGACAAAGACTATCCTTTTTTTCTATTAAAAAATCTTGTTTTTCGTCTTCATCTTCTTGATCTTTTTCTTCTTCTTCTAGTTCCTCTTTCGCTCCTCTTCTTCCTCTTCAATCTTCATCATCTTCCTCTTTTCATCCTCGTCTTCTTCTTCTTTCCCTCCTCTTTTTCTTTCTTCTTCTTCCTTCTTCTCTACCTTAGTTTTTCATCTTCTTTTGATTATATTCCTTCATCTCCCTTTATCTCCTCACCATCACCTCCTCGTCAATCTTTCTCTCTCTCTCTCTCTCTCTCTCTCTCTCTCTCTCTCTCTCTCTCTCTCTCTCTCTCTCTCTCTCTCTCTCTCTCTCTCTCTTCCTCCACCTACTTTCCTCCTTTTAATCTTTTTTTCCTTCCTCCTGAAACGACTTCAATCCAAATTTCACTCCGGCAAATTTGCAACGACTTCCTCCTGTTCGTTTACAAAGCAAGCTAATTACCAAAGGGATATTTGCGCTTCTTTGTTAATAAATCCAATTGTGTGTTTCAAGTCGATCACATGAAGGAAATGAAGGTTGTCTATTCGTGTATACCTCAAATACGTCTTGCATCTTT
>NW_028234414.1:15025669-15028169 GCF_977035675.1 Penaeus japonicus
TTGTTGTAATTCATCTGCTGACTCGCCAAAAAGAACAATGTCATCTGCAAATCTTAGATTGCTTAAGTGTTCATTCCCTATTTTAATCCCTTTCTCCTTCCAATCTAACTTCTTGAATACTTCCTCCAAGCAAGCTGTAAATAGCTTCGGTGAGATGGTGTCGCCCTGCCTAACACCCATTTTTGTTGGTATTTTATTAGTTTCTGTGTGGATTTTGATGGTCGCTGTACCATCTCTATATATATCCTCTAGTAATCTCCAGTATATTTCCTCTACTCCTTGTTTACGAGTTGCATCTAGTACTGCAGATATCTGTACCGAATCGAATGCCTTTTCATAATCTACGAATGCCATACATATGGGCTTCCTATATTCGTTTGTTTTCTCCCTTATTTGAGCTAGTGTGTGGATATGGTCTGTAGTTGAGAATCCGCTGCGGAACCCTGCCTGTTCCCCGGGTTGTTTTGAATCTAATGTCTTGGTGATATGGGCTGTGATGATTTTTGGGAACAGTTTATAGATTACTGAAAGGAGGCTTATAGGTCGGTAATTCTTTAAGTCTTTTGTGTCACCCATTTTATGTATCAAAATTATCATTGCGTTTTTCCAGGCCTTCGGGATTTTACCGACGCTGAGGCATCTGTTATAAAGACTGGCCAGTTTTACTGCCGCAATCTCTCCTGCATCTTGGATAAGATCTACTATAATACCATCTTCTCCTAGTGCTTATCCTCTTTTCATGCATTTTAGTGCTCTATTTACTTCCTCTACCGTGATGTTTGGAACGTCTCCAATTGTTGTGTTTGTCTCCATATGTGGTTGATCGTTTGAGTGGTATAAGTCACAATAAAAGTCCTCTATTACTTTGATAATTTCATTTTTATTGTATGTCACCTCTCCGTTGGGTTTTTTTACTGCAAACATTTGGCTTTTCCCTATTCCGAGCCTCCTCTTTGTTGCCTTAAGGCTGGTGCCGGCAAGCGGAGATTTGTTTATTTTTCGTATGTTAAATTTGAGTACATCCTCTTTCTTCTTCTTGTTTATCGTCTTAGTCAGCTCTGCTGATTCTATCTTGTCTCTGATTGATGGTATTTTCATGTCCCTACGCTGTTTTATAAGCTCTTTTGTCTCTACCGAAAGCTTACTGAACTTTTCTTTTTCGTTTTTACCCCCTATTTCAAGTGCAGCCTCCGTTAATATCTCAATGAATTGGTCGTTTATATGGTCTATGTCAAGATCTTCGAGAGCTGAGTATTTGTTTCTGATGTTGATACTGAATTCCGTCGCCCTACTCTTAATGTTGATTAGATTAACGAGAAGCTTTTGTATTAGCTTATTTCGTTCCCTTCTTAGCTGTAACTTTACTGTACTTCTGACCAGTCTATGGTCGCTACCGACATTTACTTTATTGATAACGGTTACGTCTTGTACAATGTCGCGCCTATTTGTGATTATGAAGTCAATTTCGTTTTTAATGCCGGATGGTGATTTCCATGTCATTTCCTTCTGGGTCTCTTTTCGAAGAATGTATTCATAATTTTAAGGGATTGAGCTTCAGCGAATTCTATCAGCCTTTGTCCTCTCTCATTTCTGGTGCCTATTCCATGTTTCCCAATCGAGGTTTCTCCATCTTCCCTTATTCCTATCTTGGCATTAAAGTCCCCCATAATCACGGTAAAATTAGTTTTTGCTCTATCGGTAGCAGCTTGCACATCTTAATAGAAACTCTCTATCTCCTCGTCACTATGACTGCTGGTAGGAGTGTACACTTGCATAATTTTTAGGCTATATCTGTTCTTTAGTTTCAATATTACAGAAACCACTCTTTCGCTCACACTGTAGAAATCCCTAACATTCTTTTCGAGTCGCTTGTGAACTAGGAAACCTACTCCTGATTTTTGTTTGGTATCCAAGGGTTTACCTCGCCAATTTAAAAAGTGTCCATCATTTATTAACTTTTGCTCTTCGCCTAGTCTCCTAACTTCAGAAAGCCCTACAATATCCCAATTGATAAATGAAAGTTCCTCAAGCAGTGTCAAAAGATCAGATTCTGTTCTCAGGGTCCTTTTATTGTATGTGCATAAGTTCATCATCTTTAGGCACCCTCTGCTTGGGAGCCAATCTGATCGCCGCCGTGACCAGGGGCTCCTTCGCTTCCGGGGAATGAGGGCCGTTGTCTTGATTGGGAAATCCTATTTAAGAGAGGTGTGGCCTGATACCCCCACCTGTCAGCCTTGTGCACAGTGGGGGGAGTAATTTTAGTCCGGAGGCTACCATTATTCTCCAATAACACGTTTGACTTAGTCTCGCATGCCATTAGGAGATATTAGTATCCCCTAATCTAAATCACGACCTTCCGGTCTACTCATGTGAGAATGGGCATTTGTTTATATATACATGCTGGGCCTACGCAAAACTGCATGTTTGCATGGTTATGCACGCTCCCGTGCCCGCACTTATATTCGTTACTATATATAAATTGTGCCCGTGAATGTACAGC
>NW_028234414.1:15045669-15048169 GCF_977035675.1 Penaeus japonicus
GAAGACCGAAGTACTGGAGGTTTAGTGCCATGCAGCTGCTAATACACTCCTCTGGTTTACTATTCGATTTCAACAAGCAACATAGTTTAGGCCCGGTTAAGCCAATCAACTTGCAGTGGATGGCTGGAGATAAGAATTTGGAATGGCTCCCCTTCTCCTGAACCATATAAGAAGATTCTTCAATCCAGTTTTTAAACATCACCTGCTAAATACAAAGGCATCACGAAAAAGAATTTCTCGTGGCGAAGACCGATAATGGCCTATCTGTCACGGATCTTGATTTTATGTTTGTTACTCTTGATCCAAGAACTGTCCCGCTCCTCCTAGAAATGGTATCATGTGAAAGAAACTCACTGCCTCAAGAAGAAGGAGCCAACCCACGGTAACCCTTCTCAATACTTTGAGATGTTAATTCTTCAGGAAAGCCGGTTTCGTATTACTTTAAGGTCAAGCCCTATCAGCCAAACAATGCAAGGACTATGGACATGAAAACAATGCGCGCCAACACAAGGAGAGAAGACTCCCAAGAGTGTGTGTGATATGTGGCACTACCCCCCATCACAGAGATGATAATTATTCTCTCTTGTTATTGCGGCATAAAAACTTTCTTTGTTTATTCTGTACTAGATGAAGTTTTGAGACAGATAGATAAACAAGTACAAAACGTACTGAATTTAAATGAAAGGCAGTAGCGCTATTTTTAATCAATTGTTCTTGATATGTACCTGATATATAACCTGTTATGTTACGTTTTAAACCGGATTGCAAAGCCCAATAATTCCGTTGCTATAATATCATTCCTCTCATCGGTCAATAGGCTATACTTTTTTAGGGTCGCCCTTAAGCTCTAAAGTAATACATTGAATACTAATGGACTGCAGTGTACATAACTCACTCCCTTCATCTCTCTCGCTCTCCTTCCCTACCCCTCTCCATCTCGCTATCTATTTATCTATCTATCTCCTCTCCTTCTCCTTCCCTCCCACCCCCTCTTTCTCTCTTTCTCTCTCCCTCCATCCTTCTCGCTCTCCTTCCATCTTTCTCTCCTCTCCTTCCCCCTCTCCATCTCTCCTCTCCCCCCTCCATCTCTCTCGCTTTCCTTCCCTCCTCACCACCCTCTCCTTCTCTCCCCCTCCCCCCCTCTCTCTTTCTTTCTCTCTCCCTCCATCCTTCTCGCTCTCCTTCCATTACTCCCTCCATCGTTCTCACTCTCCTTCCCTTCCCCTCTCCATCTCTCTCGCTCTCCCCCCCCTCCCCCTCCATCTCTCTCGCTCTCCTTCCCTCCCCACCTCCCTCTCCTTTTCTTCCCCTCCCTCTCCTTCTCCTTCAGCCTCTCCCTCTCTCTTTTTCCATTTATACATCTTCACATATAGTCACGATCTATCCGAGAAAAAAAAGACAAATAACACATACACATGTAGTCCTTTCGAACGTTTAAAGTCTGTATCTCTCACTTACTCTTTTTATGAACTCCATTACGTTTGGAAAGGTTTAAAGGGACCATCACTAGTTTTGACTCATTTTTTTCTTCAAATCCTGTCTAAAAATGTTTTATATGCTTTAGAAAGATGAAGTAGAAGTGTTAAAAGTGGAAACAAAATGATTCAGACACTTTTAGCACCGCCAAACGCCATAAGGACGTGTGCGGCAGGTGTGGAGGAACCGTAATATCACCCTTATGGACTCGCAACTTAGGCTCTAATCGCAATAGGTAAGCTGTGAGTGACATTTGTCAATTGTTTCCAAAGAGAGAACGAGAAAGTAGAAAAAACTTGGAATTACTGAGTGGGGGCGACGGCGATCAGTGCTCTCCCATATGTAGGGTTGTTAACTGTTATTCATTGGCTTCCATTAGCAGAAAAAAGGAGAGGAGCTGAAACACACAGATCAGCTGACCCTGACAGCTTCTCCCTGGTGATGTGTAGTCACCGGCCACGGCATTTACTTTTTGTGTAGAAAAAAATCCTTTACCTAAAATTGGACAATATGTAACACTACAATCGCACAGTGTAGTTTTAGATGACGGTTAAGGCTGCGTCAGTGATTTTACTCTTGTGGTGACATCAGATTGCATTACTTGTCTTAAAATTATGGTCAACATCCATTGCTAATGAAATATAATTTCTAATGATATTGATTAAATCCCTTTGAGAACTGTGGTTTAGCCCAGATAATGTTAATATACTCTAGTATAAATTCAAGTGAATATTTCATTGAAGATCCTTTGTTTTCCAATGGTGAGAAACCTTTGTATTTTCTCAATTTCTTGTACGTCTCCTCTGAATATATATATATATATATATATATATATATATATATATATATATATATATATATATATATATATACATATACATATAAATTAGACAATGAATACTCCGGTAGTTAGTTAATTTTAGGGGAAAATAATTGAAAATAAACAGTTTACTCATTACTAAAATAAAATAAAACGAAATCGTCCCAAATCCAAGTCATTCGAGAGGGAGTCCAGACTTTACCA
>NW_028234414.1:15053169-15060669 GCF_977035675.1 Penaeus japonicus
ATATATAGGCAATATAATACATAAACATGTAATAATAATATATAATATATATAGTATATTTAATATATATTAATATATATATAAATTATATATATATATATGAAATACATATTTACATTACAGCACACACAGGCACACACAGGCAAATAATATTATATATAGTATATATATATAAATATAAATAAATATAGAATATATATATATAATATATGATATGTTGTGTTGTTGTGTGTATATATGATAATATACATAATATATAAGTGTTGTGTTTGTGTGTGTTTGTAATATATATATTATATAGATATATGATATACAAATGGTATAAGAATGTAGATATTATGTATATAATATATAATATATTCATATATATAGTTATATATATATATAAATATATATATAGTAGAGAGAGAGAGAGAGAGAGTGAGTGATGAGAGAGAGAGAGAGAGAGAGAGAAGAAAGAGAGAGAGAGTGAGAGGATAGAGAGAGAGAAGAGATTGAAGGATAGATAATAGATAGATGTAAAATGTATGTATATGTATGTATAATATATCAAAAGTGATATATGTATACTAATAAAATAATATATAATATATATAAATAATATTATAGATTTATATATATATATATGATATAAGTATATATACCTATATATATATAATATATATATATATATATGTATGTATATATACATGAATATATGTATATAAATAATATATATATATATATATATATTATATATAATATTTATATATTTATGTATAATATAGTTTATCTATATATTTAGATTTTATAGATAATTAAAACATATATTATAATTTTATACATAATTATATATATATATAATATATTATATTATATATATGTAGGTAAATATCGTTTATATATATATATAATATATAATATATATAGAGATATATATAGATATATATACATATATGTGTGTGTGTTTGTGTTTGTGTATATATATAATAATAGATATATATATAGATAAGATTATAGATATTAATAATATATATTTTATATATATATATATATATATATATATATGTATATATATAATACATAGAATATATAAAAGAGTATATATATAGATATATAATTGTATATATATATATTTATATTTATATATATATATACATATATGTATATTATGTGTACATATATATATATATATATATAACATATTATATATATATTATATATGTATTATATGTATGTATTATGCGATATATATAATATTATATAAGCGTGGTATATATATATATATATATATATATATATATATACATATTTGGGTGTGTGTGTGTGGTTTGTGTATTATATAAATATATGTATATATTATATATATATATATTTATCTATATATATATTATATATATATATATTATTTATTATATATATATATTTATACATACATTTATATAGATATGTATATAGATTTATATATTATATATATATATTATATATATATATGTTTATATATATGTTTTTATATATATAATATATATATATTTATATATATATACCTATATTTATATATATTATGTTTATATATATATAAATATATATTATATATGTATAAATAAATAAATAGATAAATAATATATATATATATATCTATTATATATAAATTTTATTAATATAAATATATAATGTATATATTTAAATAAATAAATAGATAAATAAATATAATATATGGTTTTTGAATATGTATTATATAAGGAATAACCAGATTTGCGGAGCAGTGCCTACGCGGCTTTATACACTATAGCCGACCCGCCTGTGTCACGTGTGCTGACTCGTGTAGAATGTGGCCAACGAGTGTGTGCCCTCGATCTAGCTTGGACCTTACCCAACCGCAGTGTTGCCCAGCTACTCATAACCGCCAGGTGACATTGAACACTCACGAGCTTGACGAGGCTAGATCTGCCGACCACGTGGATGTGAATGTCGAACCTTCCCACTGAGTCTATCAGTCGTTATTTATATATATTAAAATATGATATATATATATATAGGGGTTTATATATATAGGTATATATATCTGATATATATATATACACACACGCAACACACACACACACAACAACACACATACATCCTGTCTTCATCTTCCTTTTTCCACCTTGCCTTTTTTCAGGCGTCCTATCCTAGCCTCCAGTTCTATCCAGCGCGGGTTCTTTAATGTGCACAGCATACTGAACGAGCCCACGCAAGTATCTCGTTACCTGAATTTAGATTGATTCCCCAAATGAATCGTGTACGTCATGCATTTGAGTGCATGACGTAGAAATAGTCATGATGTCGAGGACTGGTGTTACGAGCGATTACATTTGATTTGTATATTGAGGATAAATGGTAATGCCAAGGGCCAGGTTGAGTGGTAGTGCCATTCACGGTGCCTGGAGTGCTTGTTTTAGTGCCTGTTATTGAACAACTCCTGGAATGGAAGTGGCTTTTCGATCATGTTAGAAGGAAAGAGGTTGTGCATGTGACCTTTAAGAAAGGATTTTTGTAACGTGATATTATTAAACCTACATATAGACTCGTATATATATATATATATATATATATATATATATATAATATATATATTATATATATATATATATATGTGTGTGTGTGTGTGTGTGTGTGTGTGTGTTGATATTTATATCTATCCTAGATACAGATATAGATATAGTTAGAGAGAGAGTGATGGTTTTGTTTGCACGTATAGGGATAGAACTCGGTATAGGAATGGCACTAGTTATGGCTACTAAAACCTTCGAGTTACATCCTAAAAAAAGGTAGCCCTTCTGAATAAACAAAAATATATAAGTAATAATGAACTTTACTCAAATTCGGAATTACCGATTTACTTCCTTTTACCAACCCTTAAATCTAACAAAACAGCGAGACAGTCAGTCAATCAACCAGCCAGCAACCAGCCAACCAGCCAGCCAGCCAACCAGCCAGCCAGCTAGCCAGCCAGCCAGCCAATCAACCAACCAACCAGCCAGCCAGCCAACCAACCAGCCAGCCAGGTAACCACTCAACCAAAATCCCATTCAGTTATAGTCAATCAGCCTGCCAATCAGTCAATCTTTCACATTTAGATCCAAGCCACAAAGAAGACACAAGTTGACACTTCAATCAAGCGCCAAACAGAAGAAGTAAAGTGTCAATCCCCAAAAGGGAGAGGGACGTTTTGGAACACTGCCGAGCGTGTGGCGGAAGAAATAAACCACCACGCAAATTAACGCAGAACATGTGAGGCGCGGACCGTGAAGGCGAGGAGAGAGATGGACAGGGCGATGATTCAAGTTGAATCGGAATATAACCAGTGTATGACAGAAGAATCGTAGGTAGAGTTTACATTATATGCAAAAAATGAAATGTGGGGGGGTGTAAAAAACACATAACACATCACAGGACCATACCTCACACAACCATAAATATATAATATGTTTTTATAGTATATTTTTAGTAGTTAGTTAAGAGTTATATAGAGTATGTCATGTATTATATTAAAGAGTGATTGACTTTTAGAGTTTTTATATTTATATATATATATATTTATATATACCTATATATATATTATATATATATGTATATATATTATATTCAAATAAACATATGTGTATATATGTATACATATAGATATATATATATATATATATATCATTATATATATTTATATTTATATGGATGTAATATATATTAGATATTATATATTTATTTATCTATGATATTTATATAGGTTTTAAATATTTATATATGTAGATATATATATATATATATATATATATATATTTATGATATATATATATAATTTATAGATATATATATATATACCATATATTATATATATATATACCTACAGACATACATATATCTATATATATATATCTATATATATTTATATATAATATATGTATACATAATACACACATGTATATATGAATATATATATATCTATATATATTTATATATATATATTAATATATTATATATCTATTTAACCTATTAGATATGCATTAATAGATAAATTATTTATATATATAATATATATATATTATATTATAATATATATACATTATGTTTATATATATCTATGTATATATATATATTTTATATATATATATATATATATATATATATATATATATATTACAGTATAATATATATATATTGGTATGTATATATAATATTTATAATATATTTATTTATCTATCTTATTTATATAGGTTTAAATAGATATATTTAATAATTACATATATTATTAAATCTATATATATTTTATATATATATATAATATTATATATATATTTATTATAAATATATATATCTATATACATACATACATACATATATATATACTATATATTTATATATATATATATATATATAAATAATGGTATACTTATTACACACAGTCATATGAATATATATATATATATATAAAGAATTATCATATATATATATATAATATACATCTTCTCCTTATACACCACTAACGAAATGCTCAATTGAAACTCACTCAAATCTCACACCACACACACAATCAACTCTCCACTCAAACACACGCCACACATAAATCTCTCTCTCACCTGACACATAAAATCTCACAATTCTCCTCTATCAATCCCACCCTATCACAATATCTATATCACAATAACTAAAACTAATATATCTATATATATACATAAACACCAAGTATCTCAATCATATCTATCTATCCACAAATACACATAAAACAATATAAACCTCTCTCACACAAAATCCAAAACTAACCAACTTTACCTACCCACACACACACACACACATATAAAAATCTAAATCACACAATCATATCTATCCTCTCTCAATAAATATATATAAATAAATATATTATTAGTTATAGTAGTTATGTGTATATATCTCAATACCAAATAAAACTGTGTGTGAGTATGTGTGTGTGGTATATATCTATAAATATATCTAACATATATATATCAAATCTATATCATTTATATCAATGTATATCTATAAAACAAATTCCAAAAAAATTGTATATCCTCTATATATCAATAATAATCTATAGAGAGAGAAGAGAGAGTGCAGTGAGAGAGAGAGAGAGAGAGATATAGAGAGAGAGAGAGAGAGAGAAGTATAGAGATAGAAAGAGAGAGAGAGAATGATAGATAGATAGATACTAGATGTATATATGTATGATAATGATTATATATATATATATGTATATATGTATAAATATAAATAAATCTATATATATATATATATATATATAGATATAAATATATAATATATATGTCTAAGTATAATAACCATATATAAAGACTATATAATATATATATATATACATATATATTATATATATATAATATATATATTTATATATATATATATATAACAATACATACATACATATATATATATATATATATTATATCTATAATAATAGTGCGAATACAGTAATATATAATAAATATGTATACTATGTTATAATAAATACACTATATATATATATATATATCTATATATATATATTTAAAAATATATATTATGTATAAAACTAAAAAATAATATATATCTATATTTGAGACTCTTCAATAACAGAATAAATATAATCAAAATAACAATATAAATAAATAACTCATCTATATACACACTATATAAGGCTAAAGCCAGATTTGCGGAGCAATTGCTACTCCGGGCTTGTATACACTATGGCGAGCCCGCCTGTTCAGCGTGTGCTGACTCGTGCGAGAATGTGGCCAACTGAGTGTTTCTCGATCTGAGCTTGGTCCCTTACCCCCAACGCAGTGGCCCAGCTACGTCAGTAACCGCCAGTGACATTGAACACTTCCACGAGCTTGGAAGAGGGCTTGATCTGCCGACCACGTGGAAGTGAAGGTCCGACACTCTGTCCACTGAGCTATCAGTCGGTTTTATATTGATATATATATATATATATTATATATATATTATATACATATTACATACACACACACACACACACACATGATATATATATCTTATATATATATATATATATATATATATATATATTATATATATATATTTATTTATGATGTGTGTGTGTGTGTTTTGTGTATTATATATAATACATATATATATAGGTGGGTGTGTTTGTGTGTGTGTGTATATATATATATATATATATATATATTTATATATATATATTATATATATATATGTATTATTATATATAATATATTCATATTAATATGTATATATTATAAATATATATATATATATAAGAGAGACGGAGCGAGAGAGAGTGGTGAGTGAGTGCGAGAGAGAGAGAAAAGCGAGAGAGAGAGAGAGAGGATTGAGAGAGATCGAGAGAGAGAGAGAGAATGATAGATGCTAGATAGATTGATGTATATATGTATGTTTAGATGTATATAATATATATATATATATGTATATAATATAATATAATATATATATATATATATATATATTTACACACATCGCAAACACACACACACACACAGACCTAAACACACATCTTCATCTTCCTTTTTTTACTTCCACCTTTTCCTTTTTTCTCTCCTATCCTAGCCTCCATCTATCCACTTCTTAATGGCACCACCTACGAACTAACCACGCAAAGTATCTCGTTACCTGACTTAAGCTTGATTCCCCAAATGAATCGTGTACGTCATGCATTTGAGTGCAGGACGTGAGACAAATAGAAATATCATATGTCGATACTGCTGTTACGGCGATTACTATGATTGTAGGATGAGATAAGTGTATCAAGCGAGGTTGAGTGTAGCCATTCAGCGTGCGGTGGAGGCTTGTTTATGCCTGTTTATTGAACACCCTGAATCAAGGCTTCGATCAGGTAGAAGAGAGAGGTTGTGCATGTGACATTTTAGAAAGGATTTTGTAAAGTGAATATTATTACCTACATATAGACTCATATATATGTATATATATATATATATATATATATATATATATATATATATATATATATACACATATATACATACATATAACATATATATATACTATATATATAAAATATATAAAATACATATATAAATATATATTAAAATATATATAATATATATATACATATATACATACCTAATTATATATATATATTATATAAATATATAAATAACATTACATACATACATATTATATATATATATATATAGTACATACCCACACAACAAATAAGAGATGTATGTATATAATATATATTATAATATAAAATAAATCTATGGATATATATATAAGGCATCATATATATGTATAATTATATAACATATATATAGATACTATTTATTCTAAATATATATTTACATTCTAACTTAAATATCTCTATATATATATATATATAAATATATATATATATATGTGATAAATATATATATATATATGTATATATGTTATATATATATATACATATTATATATATATTATATATGCTATATATATATATTTATAATGTATATATATTATATGCTTTGTATTATT
>NW_028234414.1:15073169-15077639 GCF_977035675.1 Penaeus japonicus
ACACATTCACAAGTAGCAAGTAGCGGCCATCGCCCGGCTGGAGCAGCTCCGCATATCTGCCTTATCCTTATATATATATATATATATATATATATATATATATATATATATATATATATATATATATATATATATAGAGGAGAGAGAGAGAGAGAGAGAGAGAGAGAGAGAGAGAGAGATTTATTTTTTATTTTTTTATGGTGCTAGTAGAGAGTGGTGCCACCTATATTTGGGATTCTAACCGAAATCACACAGGTATGATGCGATAGGCATTACAAGTCATTCAAGTCATTAAGTCATTACAGTTAATGCTCTCTGCGACTCACTCACCCTTAATAATACACAACGATCCACTCACCTCTTACGTCAAACTATTGGTTCCTGTGTTGCCACCCGTCGTCAGGCCACTGAGTCGTTTGACATCTACGTGTTGACACCCGTCCGTAATAGGTTAATAATGGCGTTTTGCGTTTGTTTGATGGGAAAGAGCCTACTGTACACAATTCTTCGTTGATCTTACATGGTACCAATTTAGACATGATAGTAAGAGGGAATCTTAAAAGGAAATATGTGGCTTTATTAGAATAGGTTTTGTTGTTCTTCAATGGTGTGCGAAATTTGGATTTTACTTTTTACTTGAATGACTATCTATAATGCACCACCAGAAAATTTGCTATGAACTACTTTTTTCCATATAATCCCTATTACATATGTCGGTGAACAGCTCGTCTCTTTTATTAGATCTGCCAATTGGGCGCATTGTTATCTCCTTAACATGCAGCATCGCGCTTGCATTGGTAACTAGCTCGAGTGTTGGTGAGCGAGCATCTTCCGGAGAACTTCATTCCGGTGAACTGGCATTACGATCGATTATCCATATAGAGGCGCCTGTATTCAAACACAAGCACATCAGGTGTTAGAGAAAAAAGATGCCTCAAGGGAGGTACATACAATAGCGCTAAAGGAAGAGGGAACTAAAGCCAAGGACGCACTGAATAAACTGAATAATTGAAAGCAATCAAGCTTCTCAGAAGGAAAGGAAAGAAGTTTTCATGGGAAAAGAACGAGAGATGCACTTCATTTCTTAGTAGGAAGTTGGGCAACAGCTTCACTGATCTGAAAAAAGTGGAATATCCCTTTCTCAGTTGTCCAACCATTTGTCTGTAACAGAGAAAAGGATGTATTGCTGGTTAATTTGGAGTCTGATTAACAAGGTACACACAGCTGGATCCCCACGTCACTGCCAATCAAAACAGTGGCTACAGAGACTCTGGAAGTGTTTTTGTCTTTCTCAATAACACGCTTGGTTGACTATATTGGTAATATTGTTACCGGTATGTTAACTAAAAATGAAGTCTTTTAGCTTAGATGCTCTGCTTGACGACCAAAGTGAATATTGACTCAGTAGAAGGTTTCTGTTCTAGTGAATTATGAGTATTTCTTGTCTTTCTTTTTTTATCATTATTACCATTATTGCTACAGCAATAATAGATTATAAATTTAAATGTAAGAGGAAATGGGACAGCCTGGTCATGTAAAGGGTGAAAGGTGCCATATATTAAACGCTTACATTAAAGTTCCTTGCTTGCCACGAGGTGTAAAATCCGTCCTACTTCCCAAGAATGCAATTCTACCGATGTTGATAAAGCTTAGATAGATATTGAAGAAGTGCACACACACACACACACACACACACACATACACATATATATGTATACATACAAATGTGTTTATATGTGTATATATAGTGCCATTAGAGAATGTATATACTCGCGTATGTATATATATATACATCTATCTATCTATCTATCTATATATATATATATATATATATATATATATATATATATATATATATTACAAATATATGTATATATATATAATATATAAATATATTTATAATATATATTATATATGTTTAATTTTTTTAAATCTTGTATATATATTTATATATATGTATATATTATATATATATCAATATATATATAAGTTATATATTTTCTATATATATATATATGTATATATGGATATATATATATAATAGATGAATATATATATAATATTTAACATAAATAACTATATATATTATATTAAATATATTATTTATATAAATATATTATATATTATATAAAATATATAAATATATATATTAATATGTATATATATATATATAATATATATCTAAAATATATATATATATTAATTGTATATATATATATATATATCAATATATATATATATAATATATATATATATATATATATTTTATATATATTTGTATATATATATACGTATATTTAAGAATGATACCAGAATATTGCATATAGTCTATATATATATATAAATATATAATAATATATATATATTTATATATATTAATATATTTATATAATGGATATATAAATATACATCATACATATTATATATATATTTATATATAAAATATATATATCTATATATATAACATATAATATATCTATTATATTTATAATATATATAAATATATATATATACTATAAAATATTAATATATATATATATCTTTAAATATTCTATATATTATATATATATATCTATATTATATATATATATCTTATATATATATATATATATATACGTAGTGTGTGGTATGTTGTGTGTGTGTATAATATATATAACTATATATATATATATATATATATATATATAAATATATTATATATATAAATATATGTATATGTATATATTATATATCTAAAAGTATCTATATCTATATTATATACAATATATTTATATATATGTATATATATATATAATTATATAAATTTTATATATATGTATAAATATACATACATATATATTACATACATTTATATACTATATATATTATATATATATATACATATATATATATATATAAATATATATATATGTATTATATATATGTATATATATAGATATATAATATATATATACATATCTACATATATATATATATGTATGTATGTATGTTTGAATTTGTATGTGTGTATTATATACGTATATATATATATATATATATATATATATATATAAATTATATATATATATATATCCATTATAAATGTATATGTATGTATGTACTATATATATATATATATATATATATATAATATATATAATGTATGAATAATCTATATACATATATTATCTATATATATTATATAAATGTGTGTGACGTGTGAGTGTGGTGTATGTATAATACATATACATATTTTAAATATATTATATATATTATATATAATATATTTTTTTTTTATATACATATATATAGATAAATAGATAGATAGATAGATAAACACACACACACACACACACACACACACACACACATATATATATATATATAATTTTTTTTTCTTTTTTCTGTATATATAGATATATTTAAATATATATATACATATACATATATTTGTGTGTATATATATATACATATATATACGTGAGAAGATGGTAGAATGCAGTAACGCATTTAATATATATACAAATTCTACCTCCCTGACCGAGTCCCTGACCGGGACTCGAACCCACACCGTAAGATTGACAGATACAGTGGTGAGACCGATCGGCTACTCGACCCGCTAAAAGAATTGTCTAACCAGACGCCTTATGAGACGTCATGGAACTTACCTATGTGCTCTTAGCAGAGCAGTGATAGTGAATTTTCACGGACAATTCCCGCGGGCACTCGGCAGCAACGGAATCACAACAATTCTTTTAGTGGGTCGAGTAGCCGATATATACATACATATATATAAATATATACATAAATATAATTATATATATATATATATATATATATATATTATATAATATATATATATAATATATACCGTAGAGACTGATAAAGATTGTATATACGAATGATACAAAAATATCAAATACACAAATAAATCTATGCAAATACTATACGAAAATCCACATAGTCAGGCAAAGCCGGGTCAGTCAGGTTAACTTTGATGGATAGGCACTCTACACAAATAGGATGCCTTTCAAGTACCTTAGACCTCAGAACGAGCTTATTCCTCGTTTGGCCACGCCCTGTACATTCTCCAGGACTGCCTTCCTGATTGCGCGTGTGGACAAGTTCGGGGCCGGCGCGATGCGAAGCATCCAAATAAGCAGGAATTTTGACATACCGATTGACTGGAACGACACGCAACCATTTGAACCTGTTTCCCCGCCTATTTAAAGTGTTTGTGTTATAGTTAATGATGTGACCATTGTGCTGTAGTGACTATTTCTATCGATGCACCATAACTGCAGACTAACTGCGCTATGGAATAACCTGTAATGTTCTAACCTGTGATGTTATCACTACATATATTGATCTGGTATGATCAGTATACGCAGCCAAAGACAACCTCCACATATACATATACGTAAATATATATATATATATATATATAATATATATATAAATATATATATATATATAATATATATATATATA
>NW_028234414.1:15107739-15115239 GCF_977035675.1 Penaeus japonicus
CTGTTGTAAACCCAGCTGACCTTCAAAGCCCTTATCAGTTACACAGGGTTACAGAGGGTTAGAGAGGTTATAGATATCTAGAAGGTATTTTTGATTTTTTTTTTGTTTGTTTGTTTTTGTTTTTGTTTCTTTTCTTACATTATTCTTTGTAAGAGAGCTTTAGGGTTTGGGTTTTTCGGTAAACGGAAGATGGTACTCAGATAAAAATATATGGGCAATATAATGACAAGTTGAAATTATATCGAAAGTCATAACGGCATAAGATTTTAATCATTTCCGTAGACATGATTTATTTTGTATGTGAGGAAATATTTGAAGAAGTCTTTTAGCAAAAGCTTGTAATTCAAAATTGATCGATTTTGTGATATTTCCTAATTTTCATAGTATTACTTTAATTACTACTGCATTTTGAGTTCTGCTTAATGGAAAAGATTTTCATATAATGAACACATAAGACTCTTCACGTTATTTTATAGAGAAGAAAAAAATTAATGGTAGTCATAGATTAAATAAAGGTAATTTAGAAGGAGTGTTTTTATACTTCATCTTTTTCTCTCCCCCCACACCCCCCCATTTCCTCCTTTATTTCTTTCGTGCAACCTATGGTAAAAGAGACATATCAATCTGAAAGTATTTCCATCATATACTGTCTTTGTTTAAATCTACATTTTTTCATGTTTTTTCTCTTTACTTCTACTTCTATCTTAACCTACTCTTCTTTCTTCTTACAAACTCCCCTCCTCTATCCTTAACGCAGGTTTTTTCTTTCTTTCTTTCTTTTCAAATCTTCAGTCCTGTTCCAAAGTGTCAAAAAATAGAATACGATCAGATTGAATGGCAGGAAATCAAGCGCCAAATCCTTTATACTCGACGGATATAAAGGATCGCATGCTTTCAAAGAGATCGGGGAGTATGTGAAGTGGAAGGAAGAGCGTCGAGGAATGATGTGTGAAGAATTCTAATAAAAGGAAAAAAGTAAAAACGCGAGAGTAAACAAAGAAGACTGATTGATGGGAGAGAGAGAGGAAGAAAGAGATAGAGATGCAGAGAGATAGAGAAAAAAGAAGGAGAGACAGAGAGAAAAACATGATTGTCCGTAAACACGTAAAATGTTTGAAGAGACTAAACTCTATAGAATTGAATCCTACAACATTCGAATTAAAGGGTACAAACACACGTGAATGTTGATGCTTTCAATTTGAATATCCTTCTCAAGAACACATCCTCTCTCCTATCCCTCCCCTTGCATTTCCTTCTCTTCCTTCCCCTCAACTTCCCTTCCTTCTGTTTCCTTAATTTCCCTCCCTTACCCCTCCCCCCTGCATCATTTCCCTTTCCCTCTCCTTCTCTTCTTCCCTCTTCCTGTCCCTGAATTCCATCCCTATTCCCTTTCCTTCCCTTAACTTCTCCTTCTTAAGCTCCCCTTCACCCCCTCCCCCCTTCTTCCCTTCTCTTCTATTCCCTTTCCTTTCCTTCCCTTCACTAGCCTTCTTCCCCCATCTATTCCCATCCTTGCTCCCCTTTCCCCTTCCCTTAATTGCCTTTCCTTTCCCTCAACCCCCCCCTCCCCTCCTTTTCCCGTCCCGTAACTCCCCTTACCCTCCCCTCCCTTCCCTTACCCATCCAATTACTACTCTGATGAAATACTCAGCTCTTAATTTATTTTCCACGAATCGGTATCACAATTCTATATACATTTTATATTGCTGTATATATTGCTGGCAGTGTCATATTTCCAGTTGACTAACACAATTCAGTATAGTAGTTGGAGCTTGTGTCTATCTGTTTGTCCGGTAAAATATAGAAACTGGAAAAGGAAATCGAGTTTGGATCTTCTGCAGGTAGATGAGGTGCTCATCAAGAAGGTTCTCAGAAAATAAAATGTTAATAGAAGAAATAAAATGAAATATCGTTTTGCAGAGGGTCGGATTCTTCCCCGGAATGTGTTTGTTTTCCGTGATCGTCGAAAAGCATGGGATATCTATTCTTAAGTAAGTACATATGTATACATTAATTATAGATATTAATAAACAGTTGTATCAGATAACTTACATTGATATTATGGATGAAATACATGAATGAAGAGATAGAAGTAAATAATACTTATGATGGTGTGTAATATTATCAATTGTATTCCGTTCCTTACCATTAGCATTATCTTTTTCATTGTCATTATCATCATTGACATTTAAACAAACATATTTGACAATGAGCGGCTTTCATCCGATAACTGTATACAGCACGACTTTTTTTCTTTCTTTCTTTTTTTCTTACTCTAAACTGTCCTTTGTCAAGAGGTGAGAGTGAGTCATTGCAGGGAAAGTGGTGAGAGAGAGAGAGAGAGAGAGAGAGAGAGAGAGAGAGAGAGAGAGAGAGAGAGAGAGAGAGAGAGAGAGAGAGAGAGAGTGGAGAGGGGCGGTAGAAAGAGAAAGAGAGGTGCTACCGCGGTTTTGCTTGTACTCATAATACGTACAGGATACATTTGTTGGAAAAAAAAAAAAAACATATAGGCGTGTTTGATATATAAACAAACCACACTTGCTTTATGAAAAATACTTTTCCCAAGAGAGTATTACTCTTCCCCAAATAACGGTGCGCAAATAAATAAATATTACTTGTTTTTTTGCGGGTTCAGCAACTCCAAACAATTCGTTTCCAATTTCAATCACAAGTTTAGCGTCGATGTTTTTTTTTCATCAATTGCGTATACACACACACATCTATCTATCTATCTATATGTATATATATACATATAGATAGATAGATAGAGAGAGAGAGAGGAGGAGGAGAAGGAAAAAGAGAAAGAGGTAGATATATATGCGTATGTATGTATGTGTATGTATATATATATATATATATATATATATATATATATATATATATATATATATATATATATATATGTCTGTGTGTGTTTGTATACATACATACATACCTACATATATATATATATATATATATATATATTGTCACGTAATGCTATGATTTGTTTTAGCTAAGAAGTATTCAACAGTTACTTATTAATTAAACTGGCGTTTTCTTTATCGCTGTCTTATAATATTTTATTAATATCGCCTTTATCGTTGCATTATAGATTATTGTAATTTCATTTCTTCAGCATTTAATTGTAAGGACCTTAATCATCATATATGATTGACATTTTTAAAACTCCCGACTCCTGACAACAAATAACAAATATGTTATTAATATAGGCCTCTCCGACTTTTATGACCTTTCATATAAATCCAAAGGTCTATGAAGACGTCAATCAGTTATCACACTACAGGACAGGTAATGAAAAGAGGAAAAAAATTGTTCATTATTTCCTATTGTAGCTTTTCAGCTTATTTTTCACTGTGCCTCCCTTCTCGGCCTTCACTGAATGCAGCCCAATGCATATGCTTCTCACGCCCTAATTCCGCATAAATATGGTACCGCAAATGAATAAATCACGAATTACTGAGAAAAAAAAAAAATATATATATATATTGTCACATTTATTTTCTCAGCAAAGAGATACATGTACATATCCAAGGTATTTCTTCCAATTTGCCCAAATCTTGGCTTTGTACACCATACCTTCAATTTCCTGAAGGACAAGATTTGGCAATTGAAGCATCTTAGCAGTCTTTTTTTTTCATTATTTTTATCTCGAGGTAGCATAGCGCTCCCCCAGAGGGTAAGATTAAGTTGACACAAATCTTGTTGACCATAAAAATTTATACTACAAGTCGTGCCTTTTTAACCTCATCCGGATGAGATACAGTTGGTATTTGGATATAAATATACATTTTTTTATAAACATATTCATAAATTTTTTTCTCCTATTTACCTTCAATCTTGACCACAGATCGTGCCTCATTCGAAGGATAAGATATGGTTGGTAATTTGGTCGATATGATCATATGCATATATATATATATATATATATATATATATATATATATATATATATATATGTTTTAATTTGATAAATTGTCCGAATAGTGCCGCGTTACTAAAAAACACAAATGGTTGGACGGATTCCTCTCACCCTGTACTATCCATATATAGTCGCTTTACCCGCGATTCCTCCCTATGCCCTATAATCTGGGTTCCGATAGTAGGGGGGGGGTGTATGAAGTAGATCAGGGAAATTGCATGGTAAAATATGAATTTGGGGCATATTTCGTACGCAAAATCATAGTACAGCTCCATAAGGCAATCATGATCAGAGCAGTGATCACGAAAACATCATAGAGTGATCAGGAGCACTCCTCACACTGCGCCATGATGAGAGCAACTGAGACTTCGATGCTGTTAGAAGCCAGCACTTGAAGTACTGTGCATGGGCGGCCTCCGTGATTTCGCACATGTAGACCCCGTCTCGTACATTCCTCAGGAGAGGAAACAACGACCGATAATGACGTGACCACTCAATAGAGAACACTACAATTATACTGTAAACAATGGGGAATATTGCACTATCTATTAAGAGAAAATGAAAGCACATGCAAGTAATTCATTGAGGGTTTACAGTCTACAGCTTGTCAGTATCCGTAAATATGTAAACAACATACCATAACTACCACCCTCGCCCTGAATTTCAGGGCGAGGGTGGTAGTTATGGTATGTTGCACGAAGTGCCCTGAATAGGAGAGGTCCAGTGGGAGATGAAGCCCCCTCCTCCCTGGCTAAGGCTAACTTCAAAAGTATGTAATTGAATTAATAAAATTTTGCTTATGGTAAATGACCCAAAGTAGCAAGAGGTAGCACGAAGTGCCTTAAAAAAGAAGGGGTGGGGGGGGGGGTGAGGGGCTAAGCCTCCCTTAATTGGGTTAAGGTTACCTACTTCATGCCCTCCCCTACTATTGGGACCTAGGTTGTGGGGTACAGGGGTGAAATCGCGCATTATATCCATAAATATCAATAGTAGAGGTTGAGAGGAAGCCATCGATACCACTTTTATGGTACTTAGTAACGTATTCGGAAAATTTAACTTTATTTTTTACTTTCCAATTGGCCCATGATCTTGCCTACATAGCCGAATCTTTAATTCCCCGAGGGATTAGATCCAGTTAGTGCAGTGGAGGAATCACATCATAAGCTATAATTTCATTTCCATATTCATCAGTAATCATCAACCACAGTATTTTCAGAGGATAACATGAATGTCAGGTAAATGACTGCTAATGTTCTTTATTGCCTAATTATGGTGATATATCTCATATATTTCTCTTCCATACCAAATACTAATTCCATTATATTTGCAGATGGTTCCTGATGGTAATTACAATACATGCTATCGACTCCCAGGACCACTCTAAGCTGTACACGCTACCTGATCCGGTCAACTCTTTGCATTGTAGCAACTTTTGGGTTCATCATAGAACTCATGACTCATAATTTTTTTTTTTCCAGTCTAACCTTAGACAGATACATGAATCGCAACTGCTGATGATTCGAGCATGTTCTCCGTTTAAGCCACCTCCATTTACCCCGGCAACTGACCATTGCCAAAGCTGCATGTTGGTTGCATCACACTAGCAGCCATAGTCTAGGACATTTTGTCCATGTTGGGTCAATGTCGTGTTCACATGTCACGAAAGTGGCACGTCTGTGTCAATTGCTTCAGGTTTACCAACCGTTCTAAAGTTATGTTTCGAATGAATGACACTGTCCAAATAACAAATTTTAGAAGAGAAACTACAGCCATAGGAAGCATTAACAAAAGATAGTTCAATATTGGTATAAAGCAGTTGTGCCTGTTCCTTGTTAAAGAATTGACAACCATTTCACGGACACGCGGTTGGTAATTTAGTCTACTCTCCATCAAAACAAACGGGATGAGAGAGATTGTGTATTTATTTATAGATCTCCCTTATTTTGGGTGTGTATAAGCTGTAAATATATGCGTATATCATAAATATAATTTGATTTATACATATTTCATACAATTATATACTTTAACTTTACGTTCTTCACTACTGTTCCCATTCATTTAACTTCTTTTTCCTTCAAAAAATCCACCAGAAGGTAAATTAACTCAAAGTCAGCAGCGAATCCATGTTTACCTAGGACAATGATGCCTAATATATCCAATATAGATATTACTTTCCAAACGTGGTATGTTCATACGAAATATTGGTAACAAAGAACGAAAATATGCATTTTTTCACCTACCCCCATGTCACGGATTTTCCAGGATTGTTCCAATCCTTTCGCCTCAAATGCCACGACTTTGCCACGCTTTTGGCACGAACACTCGCTTCTAGAATACCAATTGCGGCATGTTCATCTCATGTATTCGGCGCGCTAAAGATTTAGAATATTGCTGTAAAAGCAAGATACTGCATCACCGGGTGCTGATTCGCAAGTTACCTTTTCGCATTGTATTGTTATATCGAGCATTTCCTTGAATATAAAGGACTTATATTTATGATTTAGCATAACTCACTTGCTAATTTTTATCATTTCTCCATACATGATATCGCGATATTCTGTTAATAAATAATAGGTAACTTGAAATATGTGCTTAAGTTTTAATACATTATCAACTCATATTGCATATTTATATTATACCTAGTTGTTATTCATATCTACTGTTATCCTACTATTACCCTTTTCCCTTTATTGTACAGACTCCTCGCATGACCTGAAATGTTACTATCACTGTCATCTCCACACCATGATATATATATATACATACATATATATATATATATATATATATATATATATATATATATATTTTATATATATATATATATATATATATATATATATATATATATTATATATATATATGAACAGTTATATGAAAAGTTAGATACAAGGGAAGGAGAGAAAGGCCTATACAGACAAGTCACATACAGACAAGTCACACAGAGGGAGAGAAATGGGAGGGATATACAGCATGTTAAGATGTTGAAAGATGCAGACGGAAATATACCGACTAGGGAAGAAAATATATTACACAGATGGAAGGAATACTTTGAGGACCTCATGAACATTGAAAATGAAAGGGAAAGAAGGTTAGAAGAGGTGGAGGAACTAAATCAGGAAGTACCAAGGATCAGCAGAGAAGAGGTGAGGAAGGCCTTGGGGAAGATGAAGGGGGGCAAAGCAGTAGGCCTGGATAAGATACCAGTGGAAATAACTATAGAGGGATAAAACTTTTGTACCATGAAATAAAGACATGGGAAAGAGTTGTAGAAGCAAGACTGCGGAGAGTTGTGAGGTTCAGTGAAGAACAGTTTGGATTCATGCCAGGGAGAAGCACATCAGATGCAATTTTTGCTCTTAGGGTGTTGATGGAAAAGTAAGGGAAGGACAGAGGGAACTGCATTGTGTGTTTATTGACTTAGGAAAGGCTTACGATCGGGTTCCGAGAAAAGAGCTTTGGCATTGCATGAGGAGCTCAGAGGTACCAGAAAGGTATGTGAAGGTGGTGAAGGACATGTATGAAGATGGCATAACAACAGTAAGGTGCGCAGCTGGAATGACAGAAGGTTTTGGGGT
>NW_028234414.1:15152739-15155239 GCF_977035675.1 Penaeus japonicus
TTGTTATTTTTGTCATTATTACTATAATCAACAGTATTTTTATGACCATTATTATGATCTTTCATTTTCTTCCCCATAATTCCCCACTACCGTAGTACTTCGACTCGCTGTCATCAACTCCATTCACAGTCCGCTCAAAATCCCCTTCGTCCTCCTCCTCCTAGTCCTCATCTTTCCCCTCGTCATCCACCTCCTCCTCCTCCTCCTTTTGCATATGTCTTCTTGCTCCCCCTCCTCTTTCTCTCCCTCTCATCCTCCTTCTCCTTTTTATCTTCCATCTTATCCCCTTACTCCTTCTCCCTCGTTTTGCTCTTTATGCCTATTTCTCCTCTTTTTCTACTTCTTTTTCTTCTTGTTTTCCTCCTCCTCCTCCTCCCTCTCCTCTCCCTCTCATCCTCTTTTTCCTCTTGATCTTCCACGTCTTACTCTTCCTCCTTCCTCTCCATTGTACCCCCCCCCCCTCCTCCTCCCCCCCCCCTCTTTCCCCCCCCCCTCCTTCCTTCTTGATATTTAATTCTTCCTTATTTTCTTTCTCCTCCTCCACATCCTCTCCTTCACCTGTTCCACTTCTCCTCTGGCCCCCCCCCTTCCCCCCTGCTCTCCCCCCCCCTCTCTCTCCCTCCTTCTTCTCCATTTCGTTCTTCCCGCTTCGCAATCTCTTCCTTCTTACAGCTTATCCTCCCCCTCCTCTCCCCCTTGTCTTCGAGCTCTTCCGCCCCCCCCCCCCCCACCACCACCACCACACTTTCATTTCGTATATCTTTTCTGCTCTTCTCTATTCCTCCCTTCCCCTCCTCCCTTCATTTTCATCCTCGTCCCCTCCCCCCCCCCTCCTTTCCCGCCCCCCCCCTTCTTTTTCCTTTTCTTTCATCCTTCTTTCTACTTCACATTTTTTTCCCTTTCTTTTAATCATTATAAAATTTTCTTTTTTATTCTATTTTTCCTTATTTTTTCAATCCAAAATTAATTCATGTCTTTCCCTTTTTCCTTCTCCTCTCTTCTCTTCCTCCTCTCGTTATCATCCTCGTGTTTTTCCCTTTATTCCCCTCTCCCCTATCCTCTCCTCTCTTCCCCCCCCCCCCCCCATCATCCTCATGTTCATTCTTCTACCTCTCCTTCCCATCTTGCCTCTCCTTTACTCCCCTCCTCAACCTCACAAACATCGATAACTTCTTCTTCCTCACCCTCACCCTCGCACCTCTTCTTCACCTTTCCCCTCTTCCCCTCTTCTCCTTTTCTCCTCTTCTCCTTTTCTCCTCTTCTCCCCTTGTTATTATCTCTTACGAACGCAGTCAGACCTTCGCACAGGTGTCTTCTGCAGACGGCCTCGTAGGTGTACAAAACAGGGGAATACCGTGAATGCCGTAAATAGTATGTTAACTCTATTGATTAATTCCTTATCTCTACCCTCTTCTCTATTCTCCCTCTACACCTGCTCCTCGTCCTTCTCCTTCTCCTCTTCTCCTTCCCCCGTTCTCCTTTTTCAACAGCTAATCCTTCTACTCACTCATCCACTTCTTACTTCTTCTTCTTTTTCCTTATTCCTACTCCTCCTCCTCCTTCTCCTCTTTCCTTTGTCTCCTCCTCCTCTTCCAACACCTCCTTCTACTCACTCCTCCACCGCCACCACCTCCTCCTCCTCCTCCTCCTCGTCATATTCCTCCTCCTCCTCCTCCTCCTCCTTATATTCCTCCTCCTCATCCTCCTCATATTCCTCCTCCTTCCTTCCTCCCTCCTCTTTCCTCCTTCCTCCTTCTCCTCCTCCTCCTCCTCATCATCATCATCATCATATTCCTCCTCCTTCCTCCTTCTCCTCCTTCCCCTAACCCCTTCCTCATCCTTCACCTTCTTCTTAGTCCTTCCTCCTCTCTTCCCTCTCCCACTCTTTCTTCATCCTTCACCCGCTCCTCTCCTTCCACTTCCTCTTCCTCTTCCTCCTCCGTCATAACCCCCTTCACGTTGTGCCCAAAACCGATATGTAAGCTGTGTCCCTTTTCCTCTCGTACATGTGTAAAATAAAGTGAAGCTGGAATGCCGTACCTAGTGGAAGAGAGAGTCGGAAACACATTATTCCAACGGGGAGACACTTAGAATAGAGACTCATTTGGAGAGTAAGAGAGAGTGAGATGGAGAAAGAGAGAGAGAGAGAGAGAGAGAGAGAGAGAGAGAGAAAGAGAGAGAGAAGACGGAGAGATGAGAGAGCAGAGATGTAGAGAGGAGAGAGAGAGATGAGGATGAGGAAGAGAGAGAGAGAGAGAGAGAGAAAGAGAGAGAGATCCTCCTACTCCATCCCCTTTCCCTGCTTTTCCTCCTCCTACTCCTTCTCCTCACATTCTTCCTCCTCCTCCTTCTCCTCTACCTCCTCTTCCTCTTCCTCCACCTCTTCTTCCTTTTCCTCCTCCTCCTCCGGTTCCTCCCCCTCACATTAATGATATCAAGTAAACATGTTTATCAGAAGAGTTGAAAACTTGTCTGAGTTGAAAAAAATGTTAAGCTGTGT
>NW_028234414.1:15160239-15167739 GCF_977035675.1 Penaeus japonicus
AATTCATAATGCCAGTGACTTTGACCCATTGCGACTCCTCTTTATATTCTTCAACGCGATGCCTCATTCTGGCCTATCGAGCTAACATAGACTTATGACTTACAGACGGAAGGTTTGCTACTACAAAAGAAGAGAAAAGTAGCAAATCAATATATAGAGAGAGAGAAGAGAGAGAGAGGAGAGAGAGAGAGGAGAGAGAGAGAGAGAGAAGAAGAGAGAGAGAGAGATAGAGAGAGAGAGAGATAGAGAGAGAGAGATGAAGAGAGAGAGAGAGATAGAGAGAGAGAGAGAGAGAGGAGAGGAGAGAGAGAGAGAGAGAGAGAGAGAGAGAGAGGAGAGGAGAGAGAGAGAGGAGAGGAGAGAGAGAGAGGAGAGAGAGAGAGGAGAGGAGAGAGAGAGAGAGGAGAGAGAGAGAGAGAGAGAGAGAGAGAGAGAGAGAGAGAGAGAGAGAGAGAGAGAGAGAGAGAGAGAGAGAGAGAGAGAGAGAGGGAAGACAGGGTATATGAGAATGGAGAGAATGTAAGAAATAACTTATGTCGACGTTCTCATCCCTGTGTTATCATCATCATCATTATTATTATCATTATTATTATTATTATTATTATTACTATCATCATCATTATTATCATTATTATCATTATTAATAATGAAAATGGTGATGGTAGTGGTGATCATTCCGATGATGGTGATAGTGATGAGGATGGTGGTGGTGTTAGTGATGATGATAACATAAGAAAAAAAGAAAAGGGAGGCGAATAACAACAACAACAACAAAAGAGTGAGGAAAATAAAGAGCTAGAGAAGACGAAGAAGGGGATAAAAGTGACGAGAGAAATAAGACCCTAAGACCGGATCTTGCAAGACATATCTTCTACATCAGGAAGCAGACATGATGATGACATTGTTTATCAACATTCCACTTTATTCCATATGAGCTCGGCGACGCCTCTCAAAAATTCTTTTCTCTCTCAGAGTGACTCAGCGTAACTCCATAAGACTCTTTTTAACTTGGCGTAGAAGTCGAAATCAGTTCGCAGGTCTCGTTTTGTCAGGACATAAGGGAATAATAACCGCTCAATAGAAGCTTTATCGTAGATATATATATGTATATATATATATATATATATATATATATATATATATATTTATTTATATATTACATATTTATATGTGTGTGTGTGTGTGTGTGTGTTTGGGTGTGTGTGTATTGTGTGAGTCGTGTGTGTGTGTATGTTATATATATATATAGATATAATATTTATTTATATATATTTATATATATTTATATATATTTATATTATATATATATCTTCCTTTCATGAATAGACTACAAATAAATAGTATTCACTAGGAGTCCTAAAGGGCCACTAGTTGTAGCGAGAATTGGAGCACAAACGAAGAGGAACAAGAAAAAAAAGATAGAGAAGGCCACGTACCCAAAAGGAATTCATAATGCAGTGACTTTGACACCATTGGACTTCCGCTTTCATATTATTCAACGCGATGCTCCTCTGGGTAAAAGAGACTTATGACTTACTGAAGGAAGGTGTACTACAAAAGAGAGAAATGTAGAAAGATATATATATAGAGAGAGAGAAGAGAAAGTGAGGGAGGGAGAGGGAGGGAGTAGAGGGAGGGGGAAAGTAAGAGGGAGAGAAAGGGATAGGGAGAAAGAGAAGAGGGAGGCAGACTCAGAGAGAGATTCTGATATTGAGAAATAGAAAGAAAATAGCGGAGAGAGGGACGGACGAGGGAAAAAAATAAGAGAGCAAGAACAAATAGATAGTGGTAAAGAGGAAGACAAGGAGAGGCGGAGACGAGGAGCCATAAAGACAAGGAAGAAAATAAATATGCAGAGACACATATGTATCGTAAGCATGATAAGCAGAGACACAGACAATAGGACAATAGACATTTAGATCACTTAGGAATCAAGCGACAGGGAGAGGCACAGAGGAGATAAAAAGGGAACCAGCTGTGACTGAAAGAGATACATCCCTGTGGAAACTGGGTCATGGCGTTTACCTTCCACTCGCTAAAACGCTTAACTTACTTATCAGTACAGGCAGGGGCGCGGTAAGGATTTCCTTCCCCAAAGTTAGAAGCGAATCTAACTTTATCATGTTTTTCTATAAATATAGATATATCTATCTATATATCTTTCTTTCAATATATATAAAATGTTTTTATTTTGTTTATTTTTAAAAAACATTTTTAATTACTCTATCTCTTATATACCTATATATATATATATCTATCTATATATCTATATCTACTACCTCCTTATCTCATCTATCTCTATATGTCTATTACTTCATTCTATACCAACAATATGTGATATTTATCTTTTTGTACATCATCTCATTATTCTATTTTTTATTGTATCTCTCCGAGTAATTTTGTTTTTTATGTCTTTATATATAGCGAGAGGAGAGTGGAGGAGGGGGCGAAGCGAGAGAGAAAGATGAGAAGAGGGAGAGAGAGAGAGGAAGAGGTGAGAAGTTGGAGAGCCGTGGGCGGGGGGATGGAGTGGGGAAGATTGGAGATGAGAGAGGAGTGAGAGAAAGTTAGAAAGTGGGAGATAGAGAGAGAGAGAGAGAGAGAGAGAGAGCGAGAGAAAGAAAGAGATAGGGAGAGAGAGAGAGAGAGAGAGAGAGAGACAGTCAGACAGACAGAGAAAGACAGAAAAACATGCATAGTGATAATGAGAGAGAAAGAATACCACACGGTGAGGTTATTACATAAGAGTATAACATCTTTCACAAACATTAATCGTTTATATTGAATAAAATCCACAGGAATGCAAAAATTGCATTAACCATCGCCTTTTTTTAAATTATATCTCGGCGCAAACCTATTTCTGGTGCTATACAACGATTATACAGGGATTATTTGCTTTAAGGTTATTGCATTCGCACAGAAAAGAGAAAGTGTTCATTTTGATAAAGAGAAGTTATTGAGAGTTTGAGGGGAGGGGAAGGGAATGTGAGAAGAGAATAGGAAAAGAGAGTGGGTGAATTATTGATGATGGCATAATGTTTAATAATTTTGTGCGGGTAATTATTATTTTAAAACAGTATGTTTATGGTGATGATTGTTGATTACTGATGTTGAGGAGGTAGGTTAGGATGGGTCATAATGATAATGAGGATAGCTATGATGATGATTATGGTAATAAGAATAATAACATCAATAATGACTGTTTTTATGATATGGAGTAAATAATTATTTTTATTGATAACTTTAATGATAATATGATGTTATAAAATAACAATAGTATGAATTATGACAATTTTTCCTGTTAATGGTAATACAATTATTACTGGCTCTGATTTTTTATTTGAGGTCAATTGTTTTTTTTATTATTATGATTATCAGTTGTATTGTTGTTGGTGTGAGTTGTTTTTGTTGTGATGGGTGTGAGTATAATTATCTGGAGTAGTTGTATTAGTATCATCGTGTTTTTATTAGGTTTATGGGCTAGGTTTTTTAGGATTATCTTTATTATCATTATCATTACCTTATCATTATTATATAATATTATTAATCTATTATGTGTATCATTTGTATTTCATCATTATTAGTATCATTTTTATCATCACTATATTGTTATAAGGGCAATGATAATTGAGTGCTATGAGGGGTAATGTTGTTTAAGTTGATTGCTATTATTAGGTTATTTTGCTTATAGAACAAAAAAATGCCTGAATCCGTATTTTGGAATTAGCTTTTTTAGAAAGGGTTAGCACAATAAAAAACTCTCAGGAGAGAGTTGAGTGGGTAAAGAAGAGTGAGAGATGAGAGAGAGGATGAGAGAAGAGAGAGAGAAGGAGAGGGAGAGAGAGAGAGAGAGAGAGAGAGAGAGAGAGAGAGAGAGAGAGAGAGAGAGGGAAGACAGGATATATAAGAATGGAGAGAATGTAAGAAATAACTTATGTCGACGTTCTCATCCCTGTGTTATCATCATCATCATTATTATTATCATTATTATTATTATTATTATTATTACTATCATCATCATCTCCATCCTTATCCTCATCATCATCATAATTATCGTCATCAAAGTATTCACTCGCTCTCTCTCTCTCTCTCTCTCTCTCTCTCTCTCTCTCTCTCTCTCTCTCTCTCTCTCTCTCTCTCTCGTCTACTTTCCTTCGTTTCCCCTTTTTATCCCCTCTCTTTCTTTCCCTTTATCCCTCCTTTCCTTTCTTTTCTCTTCTTTTTTTTTTTCCCCCCCTTCCCTTCCTTGTGTCTCTTTCCTTTTCTTCTTTTCTCTCTTTCTCTCTCTCTCTCTCATTCTTTCGCGCTTTCCCTCTTCTTGTCAAGAAAATTGATACTTAAAGAGAGAAGAACGAAACACGTGACAGGGTAAAGGAAAATGAAAGAAAATCATAAATAGAGAAGAGAATTAGAGAAATACGAGAATATGAAAAACAGAGAGAAATGAAGCCAAGCACTAGTGTGTTAATGAAGATCGTTAATAATATTATTGGGAAAGTTTGGTTTAAGACGAATGAATAAAAGATCAATCACTTTTGAAATGGCTTGTCATCAGGAAGAATGTTTTCGATTAAGACCTAGCTTTCAGGAGATAAAACTTCCGTTGAGATGTATATATTATATTGAATATTAAGGAAGATATTTCCATTATCATCTTTATTAGATTCTTCATTTTCATTATCATATTTATTACTCTCATTGTTATCAATACTTCTATTATTTTCATACCATTATTACCATTGCTATTACTATTATCATTACAATAATTGTTATTATTACTATCAATATAGTGGTCATCTTTCTTATCATCATCATGATCGTCTATATGTCCGCCATCAATATAGTAACTATTATCATTATCATTAACATAATCATCATCAATATTATCATCATCATCATCATTATCATTATTCCCAATATCATCATTATCACTATTATTATTATTACTATTATAACTATTGTCTTTATCATCATCATTACTATCATTATCATTGTTATTTCTGTCAATTATCATCATTATTCTTACTATCATTATCTTCATTATTGTTATTATCGTTATCACTATTATCATTTTCCATCACTATTAATTCTATTATAATTCTTGTTATTATCATTATCATTTCATTATTAGTATTATCACTATCATCATCTTCATCATTATCATCATCGTTATCATTAACGTTAATCGTTGTTATCATTATCATGATTACTACAACTATTATCATAATCATTACTACTATCATTGTCACTGTCACCAACGTCATCATCATCATCATCACTATCATTAGCGAGGCATGAAAATATAAATGGAAGTACGTTCTGAAATAATACAGCCGAAAACTATCGTCTAAATTTCTCAAGTATATAAATAGTCATCTATTTTACGATATGTTTTATCTGAGAAAGAAGTTATTGTTTAATAAGGAGAATATGACCCTTGACATGTGAAGGCATTTTACCCACAAGTTTATTACACTGGTTGATTGGGTCATATCCCCATGGTATAATAGTATCACCGCTAGATACGTTGACTTTAGTAACATGTGATGACCGTGTTGCCTGAGATGTAGTTTGCTATATAAGCAACCAATGAAGGAAATTGCTATGTGAAGCTCGAGAGAGTGCGAGAGGGAGAGAAAGAGGGGGTGGAACCCAGACACAGTTTGCGTAAGAACGAGAGAGAGAGAGAGAGAGAGAGGGAGAGAGAGAGAGTGAGTGAGGGGAAGAGGGAGGATAGGAGGAGGTTAGAACGAGTGGTTGAGGATGCATGAAGTGGAAGGAGAGTCAGAAGCTGGAGGTGAGAGGTCTGAGGTGGAGGTAGAGGTGATTGAGATGGGTGGGGGGTGGCTGAGGTTGAAAGTGTTGGAGGTGGGGAGAGACGAAGGAGAGGGGGAGGGAATAGCGAGGGAGAAGGATGAAGAAAGACCGGGTGTGCCCGAGATGAGGAGCGAGGATGAGAGAGGGATGAGGTAGAGAGGGGGTGAGGAGATGAGAGGAGGGGGCGAGAGGTGAAGGAGGAGGATTTCAGTGGGGAGAGAGAGAGAGAGAGAGAGAGAGAGAGAGAGAGAGAGAGAGAGAGAGAGAGAGAGTTAGAAAGAAAGAGAGAGCGAGAGAGAGTGAAAGAAAGAGGAGAAAAGAGTAAAGATGGGGGGTCAAGGAAGTAGTCATTGAACAAGAGGAAGTAAAAAGGTAAAAACAGGTTTGTCATGTAGTGAAAAAAAACAAAAAAACCGAACATAGTCCGACCAGCATGATGACTACATCACCATCTACCGCTCCCAACCTGAGAGGATAAAGTCTGCGGAAAGGCGCGCCAGGCTTCACTTCTCGCTCCACGCCAGCTCAAGGTTGGATCAACAAACCTAGAGCCTCTTTCCCCTCAAGCCGACCGCTTTAAGCCATCACTGCCGAGTACCTTCAATCCCCAACTTTTCTCTAGTTTGTTTTGTTTCTTTCTTCCTTCTCGTCATTACCATTATCATTTATCATCACTGGCATTATCACTTTATCCTTCTCATTATAACTGTCGTCATCATCACCATCATCTTGACCACTATCATCATCTTTATCATCATCATCATTATTGCTCTTATCATTATTATCATTATCGTTATTTGTGCCATAACCATTGTTGTTATCATTATTGCTGTTATCTTTGCTATTCCGTTGATATTCTTATCATTACGTATAATTATCACAAGTGTTTCACATGTGTTTATATATGTGTGTGTGTGTGTGTGCGTTTATATATGTGTCCGTTTGTGATTCTGGGTGTATGTGCGTAAGTGTCAGCACTTGCACGTGTCCATGTGTGTACGTACTTATGTATGTGACACCACTCTTGTAAACACACTGACACTGTTATTCCGACTCCTGAGTATTGATCGTAGTGGCCAAGTCTGACCATCAGCCAATTAGCGCGTGGGTAATTAATGAAGTCATGTACGAATATTATGAAGCTTGAAGGTCATATTTTTGCCCGTTAATGCCTGGGAATGGTAATCGCCTGAAAGCAGCTTATGCTAATTCCCGTCTAACCTTAGTTGAGGATTCCTACACAACTCTACGGATAGACATCACCATGTTTCATTGTGATTCATGATCCTTGCGTTTAGAAATCTGATGTTAACATCCTTTCTCTCATCTTTTCTTTTACTGGAAATGCCTGAACATATGCAAGAAAATGTTTTGAAATAATGTAACCGTAAACTATCGCATAGATAGCAATTCATCTTACGATTTTATTATTATTATATATATATATATATTTTTTTTTTTTTTTTTTTTTTTTTTTTTTGCGTACGGAATTATCTTATATTTCAATGTTTTCCTTCAACTAGCAATGCAAAAAACATTGTTTTATAAATGTGGCAAATTAGATACATGATATACAAGTCCATCGGACTATAATCACTTTTGCAGAATCAACATGATTGCTGCATATTATCTACTCTTTTAAAATCGGGAATATTATTCACACGATAAAAAAAAACTCGGCTA
>NW_028234414.1:15185239-15190239 GCF_977035675.1 Penaeus japonicus
AAGTCACTCCGGATTCTAAAGGATTTCCGCGGCCGCTTTGCACGAACGCTCTCCCTGGAAGCGGCCCAGAGACAGAATAGTTATCAGGTTCACATTCTGGGCTTTGAAGCGAGAGGTCTTTTTTCCCGTTCTTTATTTTCTACCTTTTATTTTTTTTTTCTAATGTTAATGTCATTTAGATTAAGGGAGGGGGAGGGCTCGTGTGAAGGTTTATTTGATTACTTTTTTTCTACTTTTTATGTTAAGAGTGATAATGATAATGAAGGTGGAAGAGAAGGGGGAAGGGAAGGGGGATAAAGAGTGAAGGAGAACAATAGTGATGGATATTATCATCATCATTATTGTCATTATCATTATCGTTACTATTATTCCTATTATTTTTGTCATAATTATCATGATTGTTATACATTATAATATCCTCATTATCATTATTATGATAATTATTATCAAAATCATCATTTTTATTATCATTGTCATTATTATTATTATTATTATCATTATTATTATTATCATTATTATTATTATTGTCATTATTATTATTATCATTATTACTATTATCATTATTATTATCATCATCATTATTACTATTATTATTATTATTATTATTATTATTGTTATTATTATTATTATTATTATTATTATTATTATTATTATCATTATCATTATTATTATTATTATTATTATTATTATTATCATTATCATTATTATTATCATTATTATTATTATTATTATTATTATTATTATTATCATTATTATTATTATTATTATCATCATCATCATCATCATCATTATCATTTCATTATTATCACTATCATTATATTTTTTATAATTATTATCATCATCATTATTATTGTTATCATCACCATTATTTCTACTATTATCCCATCGTTATCATCATCATAATTACCAGTTTTACTATTAATATTTTCATTATCATTATCATCATTATGATAATAATAGATAAGATAAATATAATAAATTTGATATGATAACTATATCCTCATTATCATTATTGGTTTATTATAATTACCAATATCATTATCAATATTATCATCATCATTATTACTATTAATAACATTATCATTATCATAATCATTATTATCATTACTATTACTATAACGATAATGATAATAATGATGATGATTGTTATCGTTAACATTATCATTGCCATTATTATCAATTATTATTACCATTATTCCTGTAATTATCCCTTTCATTATCATTTCTTTATCATTATTTTTCATATTACCATCATTTTGCGATTATTATCAATAACATCATTATCATCACTAACATATTGAAATCAATGGCACCGTTGCCAACAGCAGCAACAATGATAATACCGCTGATAAACATAGAACTTACGTGTATGGTCAGTGCACATCAAATCTTACTTGTAATTGATCTAAACGAAGCACACACACACACACACTTACACACACATACACTTACACACGCACACACACATACACTTACACACACACACATACATGCACGCACGCATGCATGCACGTACGAACGCACGTATGTATGCACGTACGCACACATGTATGCACGCACACATGCGTGCACACACACGCACACTAGGGTATTTCAATAATTGCAACTTTTTAATGTCCTTTGTGAACTGACAAAAAATAGCTCCATATAACATAAAAACAAATGTGCAAAAAAAATCAGCTTGAACTGATAACGTTTAGGGGGTTGCTTTCAATTTAATAAATTTTATTTTTTCCCGCGGAATTGGGCCGCGCAGCAACGAGGTCCACACGCACTTCGACTATCCGTCGCTAAACGTTAAGTTCGAATAGTTCCCTTCCGAATCGCAATCACAAACTTGTTCCTTTAGGTGCATCAAATTCCTCGCTGAACCTTGGAACCTAATATTGCACATCAGCAAATGTCTCACAGACCTTAACATGCAAATACCGCATAAGCAAGTTCCTCAAGACATTAGTCGGAAGTCTTTCAATACTCTAGTTCCCCACACTGAACTTATGGCCTGTAAAGTAATTCCGTGGTTTCTTCAATAAACATATAAACTAGTTAATTAATAACATTATTATACATAAAAACAAGCTTCTGTTGTGTTGCTACTTGTTTGTGATTATTTTGCACGATATCAGCGAACTAAAGTGTTGATTGATATTCAAAAGTTTTCTGGACGCCAAATTGCTTTGAAAAACTTGTTTCTGGCGAAAGAATTATATCAGAAATGTGACAGAAGACTATTACTAAACAAAAAAATTTGCACTGAAGTACTTAACACAAAAGAAAGTATATTATGATACACAGGAGGAGAGTTTTTTTATAAGCTAATACACAGTAGGAAGAAATCGTATCTTTTTTTCAAGCACAGAAAACGTACTTTATGCTACAAGAAGACCTACGAGTGGTATGAAGCTAAGTTCAATGGTATGTTGCTGTATCCACTGGTTCTGCTACCATAAAGCCTACTAAAAGGAAGGAATAAGAAATAATAGGAAATGGTAGTGTCTGGCAAATAAATTACTGAGTGAGATTTCAGGAGTCGGAAAACGATGCAGTAGATGAACAGGGACAACGGAACTTAAGAGATGATGACCTTAGAAGATTTAAACAATCTTATGACAGCTACAAGGAAAAGAAAATATACACACTGAAATAATAATAGCATACAAATTTTTACTGATGCTTTTTTTCTCAGTAGAAGGTCTTGACAGCAGATTGATTCCTATAGATACAACCATTTCCACAAAAAAGGCAGGCAACAATTGTAAAAGAGATGACCCTCTACTTCAATGAAGATAACCACTATGAAGCTTCCATTGAAGATAACCTCAGGGAATTAATAACAGAAGTGATAGATTATTATAGGATAAAATGAACGAGGTTTTGGGGTGTGGTGTGTGGGGTGTGTGTTGTTTAATTAAACTTTTAAGTTTTGGGTCTGTCCGTTTTCAGTGGCAATTAAACTTTAATAGCTATTGACGGTAACCCCATTCATGAACTACTGAAACAACATGCAAATTATTATTGTCTTGAACCCTTAAAAGATTTAAAAAACATAATATTGCCTAGATATTTTGTTGCCATTGTGTTAAGTGTTAGGATTCAGTGTGTCCCATCATTAAATGATGTATATCACTTGATTTGTACTTGATAAATTATATGTATTAAAGAATGCAGATTTTGCCATCCAAACCAAAGTTAGCTTGAAAGACAATTTGATTAATATTTTGGGACATTGCAAAAGAACCCTACTGTTATCAAGTATCTTCGAGTTCCTCTCCAAATCCATTTTCTATTGCTGGGCGAAAAGCTGTCATTAGGAAACAGAGCCGACAATATTTCAGACAAGACAGCATTTGTGCATCCTCAATTGTGTTCAGACTCCGGATCAATCTTTGACAAATCCTACACTCATCATCAGTAATTCTCAGCAACACAGATGTATTTTTCATGCCAAAATCATCACGATGTGAACGCATAACCGAGTATTTGTATCAGAAAATGACTCGGAAAAAGCGGATATACAAATGACCCAAACCTGAAGGAGCGAATTTTGTTGTGAATTTCCTATGAGAAGTATATGAACCTCACCCACAGAAAAGTTAGTGAATGTCCTCCCCCAGGTACAACGAAAGAGTGGTTTATTCTCCTTTGTTCCATTATAATGGCTCTCAAAATTACTTGTGTTGCCAATAAAAAGGGGAATATAGTTTATGAGAAAAGTGTTGCATATTATAGATATGCACTAAGATACGTTTCTAGTTTGGTAATATACTTTCTCCATGAGTAATATATGCATAATTGTATAAACAAATAATCTTACAAACTTAATTAATTACTGCACGATTAAAAAAATCAAACATAATTTGACATACATCGTTCGTAATGACTGCTAAAATGCCGAAGAGAATATAGAAAACGGGAATTTCACCCCAGACGAATCTAATTACTTAATAATATATTTCGTATCTTTGAGTTAAAAGTGCAATAGGTAAATATTGATAAAAACAAATAAAAATGGTATCACTAGTCATGAAAAAATAAATGGAGCCTACTTTTGAACAGTCCCCGTGAATTTGAATGATTTTTCAAAAATCACCAATTATTGAAATACCCTAACGCACACATGCATGCATACACGCACACACACACTCACGCGCACGTACACACACATACTGCTTATGTTTTTTAAGTAATTAAGTAAAATGCGACGGAATCCCCCCTCCCCCCATTTTTCTTGATGATAATATGCAAAGTACATTAAACTGTTTCAGTTTAAAATTTATCATTCCGTTTTTATTTTGGAAAAGCCGAGGCTCTTATACATACTCTTTGCTCTGTTTGTTTGTTCGTTTTTGAGTGTTGTTGCTTTTGTCTTTCTTTCTTTTTTTCTTAATATACGCATTTCTTTGTTTACTTATTCGTTCCCCTGAATAGCTGTGATTAAGTGTTCTGTCGTGTGTATGATTTTGTAATTCAACGCATTTTCTTTATTATTATCATTTTTGTCTTTGTTGTATTGCCATTATTGGTGTCATTCTCATCCTTATCCTTACAATTTTTACTTTTATTATTTTTGTCATTATTATTATTATTATCATCATAATTGTTATTATCATCATTATCATTCTTATTATCATCATTATCATTCTTATCATCATCATTATCATTCTTATTATCATTAGCATTAACATCATCATTACCATTACTGTGAGTGTGAATGAATGTGCAGAAAATGATAGCTGTAGAAATGAACACACGATACTGCACATATCCCCCCCCCCCCTTTCAATTCAATAACTTGATATACTTCTTGCTGACTGCAGCCGAAAACAGTCGTACCATGCAAACCCTTGTGAGTTATGGAGCATTTCAATGTTGCACAATATTGGAGCTGCAGACATGATTGATTCACAGTGACGCTGCCGGAGAACCAAGGCATGGCATATGTTGTCACCAGCACATTTTGCTTCCTGCAATATGGATATGTAATCTCAGAAGAATCTGAT
>NW_028234414.1:15210239-15220091 GCF_977035675.1 Penaeus japonicus
TGCGTGTCCATATCCGGGAAAAATTGAAAGTCATGAAAATAGAACTTTTAAATGAATTACTGAATTTATATTCACTATTGGTAGGAATTTTTTTTTTATTTGTTATAGACTAAAAGCCAATGTTGCCACACTGCAGGTTTCAATTTGGGCCTTTTTCTTTCTGCTTTCCAGAAGAAAGAAAGTATGAAATAAAAATAGAAGGAAGTAGAATTTTATTAACAATTCAACATTGTGACCACACTGGGCTCATAAATAATTTGATCTAACTTTTTAAGAATTCAAACACTATTGTTGCATACTGTTCGCTGTTATACCACAATATAACCACTAGCATATATTTATAACTAGCAACGTGTCGCGCGTGTGTGTGTGTGTGTGTGTGTGTGTGTAGTGTGTGTAATTCTTATCTAATAATATTTATATTCAATAGATATATATATATATATGTGTGTGTTGTGTAGATGTGTTTTGTGTGTGTTGTGAGTGTGTGTGATTTGTGTGTGTGTAAATTATGATATATATATCTAATATATAATTATAATATATATATATATATAATATGTGTGTGTGTGTGTGCGTGTGTGGTGTGTGTGTGTGTGATGTTCAGTGTGTGTGAATTTCTAAATAGTATATATATATATAATAGTATATATATTATTAATAGATATTGTGTGTGTGTGTGTGAGTGTGTGTGTTGTGTGATGTGTGTGTATGTATTAGATATATATTCTATATTATAATAGAATATTGTTATATATATATATATATGGTATATCTGTGTCGTCGTTTGTGTGTGTGTGCGTATACAGATATATTATAGTATATATATTATAATATATTTTTATAGATATATTATTAAATTATATATATTATATATATATCTAGCTATAATATAGTATACTAGTTTGATATATATATGGTATAGGTATATTATACGAACCTATATATAGTATAGATATATACATATGTATATATGTGTGGTGTGTCTGTGTGATGTTGGATGTGTTTATCATAACTTACATAGTAGTATATTAAAAATATTATATTTATATATTTATATATATATTATATATATTTATATAATATACTTATAAATTCATATTGTTTTTATATATATATAATATATATATATATAATATATATATATTATATATTTATATATGTTATACATATGTGTGTGGTGTGTGTGTGTGTGGGTGTGTGTGTGTGTGTGGTGGTGTGTGATTGTTGTGTATGTAGCATAAATATTAATAAAATTATACTAGATATAATATATTAATATTAATATATATTAAATTATATATTATATTATATATGTATGTTATATATATATATATTAGTTAATAATACAGTACTACGTATATATTATTAATATATAATATAGCTATATTATTATATATATTATATATATATTATATATTTTTTTTAAAAGCATATAGTATGTAAAGATTATATAATTTATTAGATATATTATTATTCCCAAACTAAAAGGAAAACAAAATCTACTAATTCAATACTTTGTATACATATATAGTATCATATATATATATATATATAGATTCTTATATATATATATTATATATATAAATATCAATATATATATACATAATAATATTAAAATATATATTCTATATAGAAAATTATTATAGTATATTATATATATAATTATATAGATTTAAATGTATATAATATTATATATTGTCACATTATTTATAATGATTATGGTATTAAAAATATATATAATATATATATATAAATATACAAAATCCATATACAATAATTCATCAAAAACAGCACTACCAGGAACAAATGTTTACTCTCGTGATAATAAAAGGATTTACGCACTCCCAACACCCCCACACCCCCACCACACCCCCCCCCAACCCCCCGCCCACCCATAACACCCCCATATATCCCCACCCCACCCGCATTTTTCACTAACAAACCTCCAAAACAAATCCCAGAAACTGTCCACCAATATCCACACCTACCATACTTTATCCGTTCGCACCCCCACAATTGGTGGGATCCCAGTTTGTCCCAACAACCTCCCCCCCCCACCATAGCCCTACCCCAATATATGTCCAACAACCCCACCAACCCCCCCCCAAAACAACACACCACTCATACACAACATAACCCGTTAACACAATCTGTGGCTTGATGCAAACCAAAACCTACTAAAATTAACCCACCAACACCCCAAACAAACATATCTCTCTCCCATCGACCGTATAAACTCTTATTATATGTAAGTGTTCACCAAACGCATAACTACAACCAATAGGTATCTCCTTCACTCTCTTCACGCCCTCTCTATCTCACTCTTCATCTTATTCTCTTCGCTACTTTTTTTACCTCGCTATCTACTCTCCTCTCTCTTTTCAACTGAATCTATTTACCTAGATCATACTATCCTTTTATCTATCTCTCTTTATTAGTATCTTTAGTACGTGTTATTATTATAGTTATCTAATAGACGATCTATAACAGTCATTATACAAAGATTACATTGAATCACCACTACTTAGAGCAGATGCCGGGGTATAAGGTCAGGTAACTTTGATTGACAGGTAATTCACAACATAGTTGCTCTACCCACTATTATGCTCTGACCGCTCCTTCAAACGAAAGCTGAAAACCCCTTTTGAAACTACGCCTCTTACATTACAAGACTTTTTTAAACCTTCAACATAAGCACTACTTGGGGTTAGAAGGCATGGTCCCGAGGACACCTCCATAAACCGGGAGGGTGTCAGAGTAATAAAAGCCTGTTATCGCTGTGCCCATACACTCGTGTGCTGAGACTCTGGTATAAAGGCTGTCACAACTTTGGTGAAAACATCAGCTCAGCAACAAAGTGATTGATGAACCGTCCTTGTGCCACTAGTAGTTACCTGGGTGGTTTACGGGGGTGGCCTCTGTCAACATTGGCATTTGTTGTATTCTGCGTTATTTAACGTAGAAGTAAGAACGTAAATACTGTTGTTACGCAGACTTTTTTGCCTTTTAGTGCTGTTGCCTGCTATGCTATCTACATGTGCTATTTTGCTTTTTTCTGCAGGAGGATGACAGCGGAGAGTATGAGGTGCGAAGTTAGGTAGCCAGCACCGCCTCACGCCCCACGTCCGAGCGCAACTCTCTCTACCACAGAGGTAATAGCCTTACGGGCTTGTTAGGAAGAGGCACCGAGTAAGTTCTGGGAGCGTTTCTCCCCCGTTTGGAGCGCTAGCGCTGTACACCGCAAAACATCTTTTTCTTATCCCTGATTTTTTTTTTTATTTTTTTTTTTTTGTTTTTTTTTAAGTTTCTGTCTATTTTTTTTTTTTTTTTTTTTATTACGTAAGTGTTCGTTCCACTGAGAACGCATACCGCGCGGAGGTGAAGTATTATTATGACCTTGTAAGCTCCAGTATTCGCTTGGGAGGGCTCCTGGGGCTATTTTTATTTTTCTTACCGTCCCTCGCCATTTGCAGGTTTCGGCGGTCAGGGAAGTTGGCTTCCACTACAAACTCCGATCCCTTAGTTGGTTACATGGAGACGCAACAGGCTATCCACTGGGGGGGTGCCGCGAGACGGGCGGAGTTCCCGGGGGGCGACTTGAGACGAGTTAGCTGTCTGGTTTAACGAAAGCTAAGACTGTTTATTTTTTTGAATCCTTCTTTTCCTTAGCGATTTGGGATTAGGTTGATACCAATAGGAATAAGGGAAAAAATAGAAAGTAGGAAAGAAAAAAAAGGCCTATAAACCCAAAAGGATCAGTCCCTTACTAAGGAGCAACGGGCATTTTGCCCTCACATAGGTCAGGGTTCGGACCTGGGTATCACGACACCCGAAGTAATCTTTGATTGATCCCCCGTGCTACCCTTCCTCCTCCCCAAGGATGAGGGGCGAACTCCTAAACTTTCTAAGACAACTTTGGAACAACAATGGAACCCGATAACGGACGAAGCCCAGAAGACCATTTATTGATTAGTCCCTCCAGTAGAACGCTATGGTGTGGTGAACATTACGATTGCGGTTGAAATGAATATCGAAGATCGCTCTGAAAAATGTCAACCCCTTTATCATTAAGAAGGTCCCCTTGCCTTGATGGTCAAGTGCGAAGGCACTTTTGATTTTGTTCCGAAAAACTGCGAGATGGTTAGCCTCGTGTGAAAGTTTACAATTTAAACTCTCAGGGTTTAAGGAAATTTGCTTTTAAACTGACGCAAATTCATTGACCTTAAAGTTTAAGAAAGTAAGTAACTATTCCTTTGTTGGACCCAAATACTGTAAGGGGAGTAGTAAGTAATCTTTCCACAGGGTGGATTTGATGACAATGGAAGAAAGAAAGGAAAATTTTGAGGCCATGAAAGACCAAAGGTTGTAGAAGTAGTAAATTGTTTATGAACAAAGAAAGTGGAGATGTATGCGAAGTAAAAACCGGCGGATTGTGTTTTCTGGACTTTTCCTTACCAGAAATTCCAATTACTTTGTTAAAATGTTTTGATATTGAGATCGTTCAAAGTTTCGGACCCTATATTCAAAAAAAACCAATGCGTTCAAATAGTGCCAAAAATTTGGAACACCTCATAACATGGCAATGATAAAGTACAGAACAAATCATGGCGGTATATGTTGCTGGAGCCCATTTGTTACTACTACATGCACGTGAAAAGACCCTAAGTGTGTAGTGCTAAACTGTGGAGATGGTCCACCATCAGTCAGGCTCTGCTGATTGCAGCAGCCGAAGAGAGGACGACTGAGACTATTGGCATACATGAGAGAGCACGATGATTAGCTACGTGGAGGCAAGAAGAAGCTTGACGGTTTGGAAAGCAAACCCAATACTTATTTTACGCTTTTACTCTGCTTACTAGTAACCAACAAAACGTTTCGCCATTGCAAGCCGTTATTAGTCAGCAGCTCGCAGCAAGGGACCAGGAAAATTTCCAGAAATTAAGAGGAAAACAGTTTTAAAAAATTTATATGAATCAAGTTAAATGAATTGACTAAAACTTAAAAGAAATTGCTGATCAACCCAGCAAAAAAGCATCATCAGGAGGATGATACCAGAATCTACATTCTGGTATAACACCTCTTAGTCCAGGCGGAGCCCCATTACTAAGAACTTCGTCTGGTAGTTTTTCTCGCCTTCGTAAAGAAGCAGAAATCTTCTGGGCCGTTTCATCCTAGCAGAGGGGACTGCAGCAGTCCTATGGAGCGCTTTCTGTCTCCAAAAATTCCCGTTATGGAGTGGGCCTTCGCGAAAAGCTTGAGGAGAAGGATGGTGAGGCGATCTTCGCACTCACCCATAAAAAGAAGAAATAAAAACGCGGCGGACAAGGCAACTTCCAGAAGACCCCAATAAAACGTAATCCGACGCGTTTATATACCATCGATGACAATGGAACTGTCGAAGTCTTAGAACTCGAAAAAAATAAATCGCCTTAGATTATTAGCCTCGTCTAATGCCTCCGAGATTCATCGTTTTCTACAAGAGAAAGCCACTTAGAACAGAACGCCTAAGTCTTGACTGACGTAGGTACGGGATATCTGCCTTAAGAAACTACCATCTTGTGGTAGAAAAGACCCGAGAGGACCGAAGGTGGTGGATGGCTTGAGTCCGCGCACTGTACATCCACCAGACAGGAATCTCCCTTTCACATGAAAAGTGATACGGAGATTAATTCTACTTTGAAACACGTCGCATGCAAAGTAAAAGCGTCCAATAACACGGTATCTGTACTATATGCTCGAGCTTATTGCACCAGTTTAAAATGGGTTAATCTATGATGATACTTTTGCCTATTCTCAGGTACAGTCCTGCCAAATAAACAAATTAATTGTTCTAGGTGGATTTTAGTAACGCTCATCTTACGTCATGGCATGGGGGTTCCCTTGGGGGTGAATGGTAGAGGTGAGCAAGAAGTTAAACAGGCTTGATGCTAACCGACTCTGAGCTTGGTTCTGTCTAAATGATGGTAGTTAACAAACGCGGAAATAGACGATGAATACCGGTTATTGTAATTTGAGCTTTATTGGACATATCATTGGTCTCTTCAACACTATGCAGCCAAGTGTCCTGTTGGCACACCATGTGACTAGAAACGAACTCGTTGGGGAAATAAGCCGGATCACCTTCCTAATTTGTATTCAATATTCATGCGACGATGAGACACCACTTGAGGAGACGCCTTTCACGCACCCAAATTTTAGGCACGTAAAAAGAGCTGATGTGTGTCGGTCCTTCGTCAAGGTGCGTCAAAGCTTCGAATAGGTTTGTGGAGAAATAAGGAGAAGATAACCATTGATGATAGAAGTAACAGTGTTTCAAAATTGTATTATAGAATAGTCGCCTGGTCAATGGGCAACGCATGGCCCTAAGACTTCGGACAGATAAGTCGGTTTACGATGCATAGAGGTTCCTATGGTGCGACACCCAGATTGCCGCAGGGGTCGATATTGTGAACGAAATTGAGGGCCTACAGGCTTTTCCACAATAATATCATCAAACGAGAACTTTCGACAATTTACAAACAAGTCGGTAGAGCTAGGGCTCGAAAGAAGCAATTAGACAAGCCAAAAGAGGACGTCCTCGGCGAAGCTTTTGTCTTACTCGCGATTAACAGCATCTACCAGGCATTGCAGAAGGTTCTTGTGGTTCGCACTGGGTCAACACGGAATCATCAAAGAAGAAAAAGTAGAACATTATACCACATTAATGAGAATCAAAACACACTCCACTCTTTAGGTGAGGGGACAACATGAATAATGAATTCACTCTTAGAGACGAATTGACTAACCATAATCGCCAGGCAGTTTCTCGTGTTTTACAATGCAGCTCGGAAAACTACAATCGCTGGCTTCCTGACCACCAAGGAAAAAGAGCCCATCCGAGCTGGCATACCAAGATTCCCTTTGCCACAGGAGATGACTTTGATTTATAATAAAAGATCTTAACAATGAACGAGCTTGTCCGAAGCCCTAGGATAGAAGCTGTGTAGAGGGAAACATCCCCAGGCCCCGATGAGATTCGATTTTATGAGAGATGAGGTGAAGCATGTCTTAATGCACTGGATGGGACATGATTAAGTTGCATTAGAATGTTGTACAATGATATGGTGCGAAAAAGCCAGACTTTTTCCAAATTCATGGCACTTCGCCCCACATCATTCCATATTGAAAGGAGGGGGAATGGGAAATCCAAATCGCGATATCTTTACCGCCCAATTGCGTTGGACAGAGATTTTGACAAGTTGGTGCTTATGCAAGTGGTCATGAGAAAGAATTGGTGAATAGTGGCTTATTGCAATTTTTTTAAATACCAGGAATTTACTAGTTGACGAGCAGTGGGCTTCCGAAGAAGGGGACTCAATCTCTCGATCAACCTAGTAAAACTGGAAAGTCGCAGTGATTCTCGGGAGGCATTTGCCAAAAAGCATTTTTGATTTTCAGTATTTTTAGTATAGAAAAGCATACGGACATGCCATGGCGACAAATGGCCTACTCAGAACACTTTATGCTTTCGGAACTACAGTGGAAATATTGCCTTGTTTATCCACAAATTTCTTATCTGACAGAACGTTTTTTGTAAAATTATTAGCTGACAAATGTCCTTTCTCGGACATTTTTGGTCCAGGCAAACGGGGTCCAACAAGGACGTGTCTTGTACCAACATTATTTTTATGTAAGTTTATGACTTCTACCTGCTCCTCCCTCGGAAATCTTAAATACTCACTGTACGCCGATGATGAACTGTGGCTATTTGGCACTCCAGCAGTAATGAGAGTTCTCGGGCAGAATCAGATCGCAAATGCACTGGATATGATTCTTAACGGGGGCGCTCTGTGGGGGTTTTAAGTGTTCCATAGAAGGAGAATTGGAGGGTGGATCTTTACACATAGGAGAAGAAGCCCATCGCATCGAGGCTAACTCTAGACACCATCCAATACGCCTATTCAAAAATTGCAGATAAAATTTTCTTGGCCTTACTCTTTGATAGTAGATCTTAAGAATTGGAAAGACACATTGGTCAGTAAAGCAATAAATGTCAAAAAGCAGCTCAATTTATTAAAGTGCATCTGGAACAAATGAGGGAAGCTTGATTGAAAGTTCTTTAATGAGGATATATAAATCCCTGATTAGGTCTAAAGTAGATTATGGGTTCAATTGTGTTTGGCTCGGCAACGAGCTCAACTCTGGAAAGGACTGAATGTTGTGCAGAATGCGTGGTTCGTGTCTGTCTTGGAGCCCTTAAGTGCACTCCGATGAGCGCCTGGAGGTAGAGTCGGAGAGTACCTCCCTCCGTCTCAGGACGCGGCCAGCTTGCGCTGACTTACGCCGCTAAAAAGTAGCCAGGGCAGCCCCAACATCCCTAATAGGGTTGTTTTGCGCGGCAGATAGGCCCACAGCACCGCGGCGGAAAGCCCTCTTGTGCAATTGACTCGAAGTCCTCAAAGATAAAGTCGTTATAGATCTCTCTAGTATCGATACCCTGGTTCATTAAATAGTAGCGCCGTGGGAAAAACCCCAATTTTACCATTGGTGTAGAATGGTCCTATCAGTCTCAAAGCACGGTACGGGGAAGGAGGAAGGTTAGCGCCAGCGGTTCAGAGAGATCATTATTAAAACATCTTTCCTTTTTTCATTTTGTATTACCGACGGGTCCAAGACCGTAAGAGTGTTGTGGGTGCGGAGTGTGTTGGTCGACTGAATGTCAAGTTGAGATTTGATATGCGACGATCCATACATCGATATTTCTTGCTGAACTTTTTGCAATAGATTAAAGCTTTAGATTTTTGCCCTTTTCGACGACCCACGATAGAATAGTCTATTTTCGGACTCACTAAGTTCAATGAAAGTATTAAATCTTTAGACACTACCATAATGAATTACGAGGTAATATCATTCGTTTAAATTACATAGTCCAATAAATAATCAAGCTGATTTGGGTACCTGGACACTCGGGTATCCATGGCTAGAATGAACAGGCTGACAATTACAGCCGGGTCGACCTGGTGATCTGGAGCCTGGCATTGTCCGCTAGATCTCACGGTGATTTTGTTTCTTTTATAGAAAAGCAAAAATCCATCTCCTGTGTGGCAAAGTGAGTGGACCGACCCTCACAATCAGGAAAAACCAAAATATTACAATAGAACCTTGGGAAACTAGCCACAGGAAAAACATAAGGAGGAGGTGGTTTGGCCTCGAATTCTTGGGTCAATGCCACACGACTGACACACCGCTCCACATCCCCTAATATTCGCTCGAAAGAAAAAAAAATATTCCTCCAATATGGGAGATGCAATAGATCCAGACAATACCCCACATATTAATATCATTGCGCCGCAAAATTACATAGTACCAAGACAAAAAAATCAAAAACTTACTTACAAATTAAAAATATAGACATTAATTATAAACGCAATATACTATCAGATAATGAAAAAATAATTAGTAAAGTAATCACTTTTCTAAAGGAGACAAAACTTTATGACCTTCTATAGATTGATAAGATAAAATGGAATCATTGGCTTAATGACCTTGGCATGTGCCGCTGGTTGATAGCCAATAAATCCAACAAGTAAGTAAGTAAGATACAGACAGATCGAGATCGATTGCGCTACCGCTGACACCTTATTTCTCTGCCTGTTTATATGTGTCATGCTAGTGTTTATTGATGTGATTATTGTGTTATATTGTATATCATCATTCGTGTACCATAACGTCAGACTATTGTGTAAACCCTGCGTCTCGCATCACATTCCTATTTTGTGTGGGTTATTAGCTCCAACAGACTAAGACACATCAACCTCTCTTTCTAGCTCTCTCTCTCTCTCTCTGTTATCTATTATATATATCATATAT
>NW_028234414.1:15232691-15237691 GCF_977035675.1 Penaeus japonicus
TGGTGTATGCTCATTGTGTGTGTGTTTGTGTCGTGTGGTGTGTGTGGGGTGGGTGGGTATGTGTGTGAGTGTGTGTGTCGTGTTGTTTGAGTGTGTTGTGTGTGGGGGTGTGTGTGTGTGTGAGGTGTGTGTGTGTGAGTGAGTGTGCTGGGGTGTGTGTGTGTGGTTTTTTTGTGTTGTGTGTGTGTGCTGTGTGTCGTGTGGGTGTGTTGGTGGTTGCGTGGGTGTGTGTGTATGTTGTGTGTGTGTATGTGTGTGTGGAGTGTGTGTTGTGTGTGTGTGAGTTGTGTGATGGGGGGTGGGTGGTGTCGGATGTATGTGTGGTGTGTGTGTGTGTGTGTGGTGTGTGTGTGTGTGTGTGTGTGTCGGTGTGTGTGGCGTGTATTATGTATCGTGTCGTGTGAGAGTGTGTGTGTGTCGTGTGTGTGTGTGGGTGTATGTGTGTGAGTAAGTGTGTGTGTATGTGTGTGGTGTTTGTGTGTGGGTGTGTGTGTGTGTGGAATGAGTGTGTGTATGTGTGTGGTGTGTGTGTGCTGTGGAGTGTGTGTGGTATCTATCGATATATACCTAGAATGTGTATATATCTATCTCTGTCTCATAAATCTATATATATATATATATAGTGTGTGTGTGTGTGTGTGTGTGTGGTGGTGTGTGTGTGCTGTCGTGTGTGTGTGTGTGTGTATAAAATATATATCTATATTTATATATATCTATATATATATATCTATATATAAATACCATATATATATATAGGTGTGTGTGAGTGTGTGTGTGTGTGCTGCTGTGTGTGTGCTGCTGTGTCGTGTGTGTGGTGTGTGTGTGTGTGTCGTGTGTGTGTGTGTGTGTGGTGTGTGTTTCTTTTGATTGTGTGTGTTTGTTTGTGTGTTGGAACCTCTCCTCACAGATCACTCACTCAAACACTCACACTATCACCAAACACACACTCTCACCACACTCACACATCAACTGTATATATATATATATATAATATATATATAAAAAATTATATACTTATGATAGGTTTAGAGATATGTATAGATATCTATAATAAAATATATATATAATATATATATAGAGATATTTATATATATTATAGATAGTCTATGTATATATATGTATATAGATATTTAGATATATATATATAATAGATATATAGATATTATATATATATATATATTATATAGATATTTATATATATACAGATATATGAGATATAATATGTATATATATATATATATATATAGATATAATATAATTATTACATATGAATATGGATAAATATGTAAGAGACACACACACACCACACCCACATATATATATATTATATATATATATATATATATATATATAAATAAATATAGATATATATATATATATATATATATAAATATATATTTATTAATATATAGATATATAGATAAATATATATGATATTGATATATATATATATATAGTATTAATATGTATGTGACCGCTCGATGTTTATAGTTGGCTAAAGTGGTACATTAGGCAACATGTGCCTAATGTGGGACATTGCCTAATGTACACACTAGGACAACGTTTAACATTGAGCGTAACATATTAGATATAGATATATATATATATCTATAGTATATTAATATATATATATATAATATATATATATTTATATATACATTTATATACATATATATACATACATATATATATATATATATATATATATATATATATATAATATATATCTACTATCGTATATATATATGTGAATATATAATTATATATATATGTATATATATTATAATGTATATATAATATAAATATATATAATATATTATATATGTATATATATGTATATATATATATATATATATATAATAAATAGATATATATATATATATATATATATATATATATATATATATTACCGTTTACATCTCCATCAGTTATTAACCTTAAGATGAGTCTCGAAGGCAAGCTACTTAAAACCTTGAACTTACTTGTTCAGCGAATTCGCCCTGGTGATGGCACTATTCAGGTTATTGACGAACAGAGAGAGTTAAGCAAAGGGGAGAGAGAGAGACAGTGACAGGAAAAGAGTGAGAGAGAAAGAGTGAGAGAGAAAGAGAGAGAGAGAGAGAGAAAGAGAGAGAGAGAGAGAAAGTGAGACAGACATACAGAGATAAAAAAAAAGAAAAAAAAAGAGAATGATAAAAAATAAAAAATAAAAAAAATAGGCAAATAGGCAACCAACTACACACGCTCAGAAGGAACCAAGGTAATAAGTAAGCGATACAAACCAGACAAAAACAGATCAAACGTAAACAAACTTACCGATATGACACGTTGATGGCGCAGGTGCCATAGCGATCGATGTCAACGCTATTGAAAGCTGTGGATCCGATGATATACGGTATAATTAGGCCTAGTAGCACACACAGGAGCAGTACGTAGACCAGTCGGAGTTTGTTATTGAATAACATATGGTCCATGCAGGAGGCGTCTGTGGAGGAATAAGAGGTGTTTGGGATTAGAAAAAGGCTCTTGTTTCGCATTCTTATTCTTCTTCTCTCTCTCTCCCGCGCTCCTCTTCTCTCTCCCACTCCTCCTCTCTCTCGCTTCTCGCCCTTCTCTCCTCCTCTCTCTCTCTCTCTCTCTCTCTCTCTCTCTCTCTCTTTTCTATTCTTTGGCTCGTTTCTTCACCCTTCGTATTTTTCTTATTATCCATCTCTGTGTTGTTTCTGCCATAAGTATTTTGTTATGCTTATCATTGTTTTTATCATTATCATTATTATCATCATCTTATCATTATTATCAGTGTTATAATTTTCCTCATATTTTACATTACCATTGCTGCTATTATTGCTCTTACCATTACTGTTGTTATTATTATTATCATTATTATTATCACTTTTATTATCACGATCACTATTATTATCGTCACCATCATAATCTTTATAATTTTATCATTACCACTATTATTATTATCACTATTAATATTGTCATTATTATCTTTATTATTATCATTATTATTACCATCATTATAACGATTGTTATTATTATCAATACAACTATCATTATAATTGTTATTACTGCTATTCATATCATTATCTTTATCGTTAGTAGTAGTATTTGTTTCATTATTACCATTATTATCATCATTATCATTATGTGTGTGTGTATATATATATATATATATATATATATATATATATATATATATATATATATATACATATACATATATACATATACTGTACATATACACACACACACACACACAGAATATATATGTATATTTATAGGATATTATATATATAATATAAAGTATATTATATATTATATATATTTTATATGGTATATTTAGCAAATATATATATATATAGAGATGAATATATATATATGATATAGAGAGATAGGTATATATGTATAGAAATATATAATAATATATAGATATTATATATATATATATAGACATATTATGGTAATATACATATATATATAGATATATAAAATAAATATAGAGTATATATATATATAGATATATATAATATAATATATATATATTATATAACAATATATGCATATAATGTGTGTGGTGGGGTGTGTGTGTGTGTTGAGTGGAGGGTGTATATATAGACAGTATTAATAGATATATATAGATATAGTATATATATATTTATATATTATAATATATATATATATATATATTCATTCTGAATTAGTTATTACGATCAATCACATTAGTATCATTGTTAACCATTATTATTTATTCCGCATCAAGAATCATTATTCATATCGTGATTACAATCCTCACCACCATCATATTTTCATTAATAGTATTGCTATCGTTTGTGTGTACTCAAGATGTTAATGATGATGATAATGATGATGATGATGATGATGATAATGATGATGATGGTATTATCAATGATAATAATGATATAAGTATTAGTTATCATAATGACAATAATGATAATAAAAATAAAAATGATAATAATGATAACAAATTAAAATTAATAGTAATAAGGACGATAGTAACGGTAATAGATATGAGAAAAACTTTCTTAAAGATAATAATAACGATAACAATAATCATGATGTTAATACAAGGACTAGCAATAAAAATACTGATAATAACAAAATATATAAAGAAGAAAAATCCGTGGCCGTAAAGGAAATATAATAACTGTTACATAATTTCCGAAGAACTCTAAGATTTCAGAGTTATATTGATATTACGTTTTACCACTTGAAACTCGGTATATAATATATGTAGAACATATTATATAGTGAGTGTGTAGATATATATATCATATATCAAAGATATATATATCATATATATATATATAATATATATATATATATATAGATATTAATATGTATAAGTATAATAATTATACGTATATATATAGATATAGATAATATATATATATCATTACAACATAATATATAGTTATTGTATACTTATACATAGACATAATATATATGTAGATAATATATATGATTTATATATTTAGACATATATATATATATAGATTATATATATGGATATATATATTTTTGTATATAATATTATATATATTATTTTATATGTTAGATATATATATTTTTATATTTATTTAATATATATATATATATAATATAATATATATAGTATATGTATAGGAAGGGTTATATTTTATCTTAATATAATATATAAATAATATATATAATATTATAGATATATATATATGGAATATATAGCTATATATCGAATATATAATATATATCAGATATGTTATATATATATATATATATATATATATAATATCATATATATGTATATCTATATAATATGGTATATATATAATCTAGTATGATACATATATATTATTCACGTATATAATTATATATAGATATTTATAGATTTATATATATATATAATTGTAATCTATGTTGAATATATTGATATAGGTATTATATATATATAGATATATGTTATCATAAATGATAATATATATTTAGAGAATACTTTT
>NW_028234414.1:15242691-15245191 GCF_977035675.1 Penaeus japonicus
CAAAGAATGACACGTCATTCAACCTGATCGTAATCCAAAACAAAGGAGCTTTTTATTCAGCCTTCCCTTCAACTTCATTCATAAAAGCAAATATGAGTATGACATAATCCTAGAAATCCTATCAACTGCCAACATGCAATGCAAAAATACGAATTATGTTGAAACAGAAGACCATGAAATTTTACAACCCTCACACACAGATCCTTGAAAGCTTTTTAAGTTTAATGCGATACGCAGTTATCCCGCCTGCTTTTGGGTCCCTGTGAAGTGTCTCATGGCTACAGGTGTCCCTTTTGCGAAATAGCCCTTTGTGCCCCGAGCACTCACGCCGATTTGATACACTTCCTGGTTTTAGCGCCAGCTGTTAGTGTTTTCAAATGTTATTTGATTAATAGAAAGAAGAATGAGAGAGAAATGTACTGTGGTAGAATGACACAGGTTGCTAATGATAATAAAGAAACTGAGGGGAAAAAATATGTATATAGATAGATAGATAGATAGATTGATAGATAGATTGACAGATAGATATAGATATAAATATAGATATAGATAGATAGAAAGAGAGAAAATGAGACGGAAATATGAAGAGAAATAAGAAGAAAATTCAAAGACAAGTACGGCATGGTATGAGTTGCCAGCTAGTCATATGGATATTTCTTGTGGGTGTTTTTCCTTCTTAACAATTTCTACAGTATAATGATAATTAGAATTCGATATCAAATTTGCAATAAGAACCAAATGAAAATTTCTTTACTCTCCTGATATTACTTGGTGAAAAATGGAAAGAGAAATTAATAAGAAAAGTAAAATATCAAAATGAACAATCCTTTCTTCATCTTTTTCATTAACAATAATTACTGTAGCCTAACTTTTCTTTCTTGAGGGAAATTCCAAAATGTTTCAAATGTATCTTTAAAGTACAAGGAAAAATATCAAGAAAACGTAAAATTTTCTTGTGATATTTTCACTTTTTTTTACATTTAATGCACTCGTACATGATAATTTAGCCATAAATTTTAGAATAAAGACATTTCCGCATTTGGCATATTAAGTGACATGTGATGGGATGAGTTGCCAATTAGGGATTTCGTAACTAAAGTCTTCATATATACAGAAAGAGAGAGAGAGAGAGAGAGAGAGAGAGGGAGAGAGAGAGAGAGAGAGAGAGAGAGAGAGAGAGAGAGAGAGAGAGAGAGAGAGAGAGAGAGAGAGAGAGAGAGAGCGAGAGAGAGAGACTAATTGGCAATAGCTGAAGTCCTCTCCTGCTGCAAGATCTTTGATTAGACAAATTAATTCAATTCTGTCGAGCAAGGGGATTTTAGATAATAACGCGGCCGTAAACAACAAACAGAGACCAAACAGGAATATCGCCCTTAAACGGATTAACAACAACTAAGCCATTGTCGTTTAAAGTGCAAATCCCATTCCGTTCAAAATATCTTTTTGCCTTCCGTTCTTCCATCTTTCCTCCCGTTTTCTCTTTCATAAAAAAAAGAAAGAAAAGTCTCGACAGTTTCCATCCCAGATTATTCATGCATCTCTTTTATAGGATTGACGAAGCACCCATCAACCAGGATTCATATCACAATGACAAGGCACTCAATTCTCGTACATATCATATCATGGCTGGAGGGCATTTTCCAGCCCGGTTATCTCTGTCGATGGCTCCTGACAGGTGAAACGCTGCTATAATTTGTTTTGCGGACTTTTTTGTGTGTTTGTGTCTGTATGTGCGTGTGTGTGTGTGTGTGTGTGTGTGTGTGTGTGTGTGTGTGTGTGTGTGTGTGTGTGTGTGTGTGTGTGTGTGTGTGTGTCTTCCTTACCCCCCACTCCAATTTCCTCTCTCTTTCCCTTTCTTGCTCCTACTTCCCCTCCCTCTCTCGTTCTCTTTACTTCTCTAAAACAGGATCACTTCTCCATTCCTTCTCCCCCTCTTCCTCTTCCTCTCCATCTCTCGCTCCCACTTCCACTTCCTCTTCGTCTTCCACTCCCACTCCACCCCTTTTCCGACTCCCACTCCTCCCTCTCCCACTTCCTCTCCAACCCCTTCTTCCACTCTCGTTCTCTCACTCGTCCCCACTCCTTCTTCCTCTCCTACCTCTTCTCCATCTCCCACTCCCGCTTTCTCTCCCGTTCCAACTCCCCCACTTTCTTCCGCCCCTTCTTCCTCTTCCTCTCTCGCTCACTCTCCTACCTCCATTCCCTTTCCAGCTTCCGTATTCTTACAAACCTTTAAAACAGGAATCGCTTCTCGGTTTCCTATCATCTCAGATCCACATCCGTCTCCTTCTCTTTCTCCCACTCCAACTCCTTCAACTCCAACTTCCTCATCTCCCATCTCCCTTTCCCTCTCCCTTTCCTCTCCCTCTCCCTCTCCCATCCCTTTTTCCTCTCCCTCTCCCGCTCCCTTAACCTACAAACCTTTTCCTTTTCAGAGATCCCAGTGAAAAATCTTCTCAGTTTTATATAAAACTCAGATCCACATCTCTATATTAATGAA
>NW_028234414.1:15272691-15277691 GCF_977035675.1 Penaeus japonicus
GAGGATGAGGATGAGGATGAGGATGAGGATGAGGATGAGGATGAGGATGAGGATGAGGATGAGGATGAGGATGAGGATGAGGATGAGGATGAGGATGAGGATGAGGATGAGGATGAGGATGAGGATGAGGATGAGGATGAGGATGAGGATGAGGATGAGGATGAGGATGAGGATGAGGATGAGGATGAGGATGAGGATGAGGATGAGGATGAGGATGAGGATGAGGATGAGGATGAGGATGAGGATGAGGATGAGGATGAGGATGAGGATGAGGATGAGGATGAGGATGAGGATGAGGATGAGGATGAGGATGAGGATGAGGATGAGGATGAGGATGAGGATGAGGATGAGGATGAGGATGAGGATGAGGATGAGGATGAGGATGAGGATGAGGATGAGGATGAGGATGAGGATGAGGATGAGGATGAGGATGAGGATGAGGATGAGGATGAGGATGAGGATGAGGATGAGGATGAGGATGAGGATGAGGATGAGGATGAGGATGAGGATGAGGATGAGGATGAGGATGAGGATGAGGATGAGGATGAGGATGAGGATGAGGATGAGGATGAGGATGAGGATGAGGATGAGGATGAGGATGAGGATGAGGATGAGGATGAGGATGAGGATGAGGATGAGGATGAGGATGAGGATGAGGATGAGGATGAGGATGAGGATGAGGATGAGGATGAGGATGAGGATGAGGATGAGGATGAGGATGAGGATGAGGATGAGGATGAGGATGAGGATGAGGATGAGGATGAGGATGAGGATGAGGATGAGGATGAGGATGAGGATGAGGATGAGGATGAGGATGAGGATGAGGATGAGGATGAGGATGAGGATGAGGATGAGGATGAGGATGAGGATGAGGATGAGGATGAGGATGAGGATGAGGATGAGGATGAGGATGAGGATGAGGATGAGGATGAGGATGAGGATGAGGATGAGGATGGGGATGAGGATGAGGATGAGGATGTGGATATGGATGTTGGTGAGATACGGGCAAGGTTGTTATCCTTTGGCACTGCTCGACTAGGATCAGCAAGATTACCAGCCGAATATAGCACGATCGATGTGTGTGCGCGCGTGCGTGCGTGCGTGTGTGTAACAATGTACAGTCTGTGTACTGAAAAATCGGTTGACTGTACATGCTGGCCGCATCTATATCATAAAACATTAAAAGTATGCATTAATAAAAAATACCCTTTTACATAAAAAAAAAGTTATCACAACAGGAAGTCAAGTGTATATTGAGCAGTATCTACATTGCAAGAATATAAATGACCGTAATGGCAAAAGCCTGCAATACCTTCACTGAAACAGGAAGCCAAGTACAAAGCCAAAACAGAGCAACACGGAGACAAAACAAACACCAAACACGAACTTACCTTTCTTAAAATCCGGCACCGCTTGCTGTCCCGCCCGTGCTTCATCTGACAACACAGCCATATCATCTCCTCCTCCTCGGTTGCCCTTTTCTTTCGCTTTCTTTTTCTTGCTCTTCTTGTGCTCCGGATCCTTGGTCTTTGGGGACGGCTTCGAAACCGTGACCGAAACGGGTTGGTCCTCGTCCACGTCATTGATGATGACGGTGTCGGTCTGGGCTTTCCAAAAGGGCATCTTGTCTCACTACTGGGGGTGGGGTGTGTCTCAAGGGGTCGTCGTCCTAAGGTCGTGTGCCTGGGGATAAGGGGGGAGTTAGGTGTGGGAGGGCCGGGGTGGGCGGGAGGAAGGTACTCGAAGGATTTTTTCCCACTTCTACTTTTACCGTATGGAAGTTTTTTTGTTTTTTTTGTTTTTTTTTTGTTTTTCTTTGGAGTTCTACTGCAATCTAGGTATGGTGGGATGAATAATGGTGTGAAGGGTTGATAGTTCAAATAGTCTATCAATAATGTATTTCAACGTAAACTACGTCTCTCTCTCTCTCTCTCTCTCTCTCTCTCTCTCTCTCTCTCTCTCTCTCTCTCTCTCTCTCTCTCTCTCACACACACACACACACACACACACACATTATGTATAACAATCCACTAAAGTAAAAGGGTTAAAATGATACTTAACTGACAAAAAACAATTGTCATAAAAAAAAAGAAATAATCACCAGGTGACCCTACAAGAACTTTCTCTACGCCATGTGCATGTGCAGGAATTTCATAACAAGGTTGTTGTAAACGTCCTCCGTAACCCGTTGCTCTCGTCGGCATTCGGTTCAACCTGTCTTTTCGACGAGCTTTACTTCTTTCTAAACTATTCTCTCTATCTATCTACCTCTATCTATCTATCTACCTCTATCTATCTATCTACCTCTATCTATCTATCTACCTCTATCTATCTATCTACCTCTATCTATCTATCTACCTCTATCTATCTATCTACTATCTATCTATCTATCTATCTATCTATCTATTTACCAATCTATCTATTTATCTATCTATCTCCATCTCTCTCTCTCTCTCTCTCTCTCTCTCTCTCTGTCTCTCTCTCTCTCTCTCTCTCTCTCTCTCTCTCTCTCTGTCTCTTCCTCCCTTTCTCCCTTTCTCCCTTTCTCTCTGTTGGTAGGAAGGATGGGGTGTTCTCAACACTCTCCTTCTTTTTAGATTTTGTAATTCAAGTATGACAACCTCTCTCTATGCTAATAGGATCCCGAGACATTTCCCCTTGGAAACTCTTTGATAACCTTTCGACCCTGATGACCGTAATGATCTTTTTTTGCGGATGAGGGATGGAAAGGTCAAAGGCAAAAGAGAGAAAGAGAAGCTTTATACGTCCTTGAAACATTTATTCCCCCTTTTGGTTTGTTTGCGAAATGACAGCGAAGCCCCTGGCAACGTATAGAAGTCACGAACAGTGATATATGAGTGTTAGCTGTTGCCTTCCGGAAGAAAAGGGCATTCAGGATACCGCGATATAACCTCTCCTCCTCCAGGGAACAAGCTAAGCCTCCTGGAATATGCGATGTATTTTGGTTTTCCATTTTCATTGTCCGCGATTTTTTTTTTTTTTTCATTACTGTTTTGCTTTCATTGGAATTTGAAACGTATATTAATTTCTCACTAACAAACACAAAATATGTTGTTTTTCTTTGCTTGGGTTTCGAAATTGTATTCCTGGCTATATGATGGAGAGAAAAAAAAAATGCTCTCTTCTTTGTTGCTCAAAATATTTATTACTGAATATGACTCGGTTGGTAAGGGAGGTAGGCCTTTATGCACGCATAAAGTTTTCATTAGTATTGCATTAACTTGAAAACCCTGGTATTTGTTATTCCTCTTTTAGTGATGGTGGAACAAAAATAAATTCTACGAAACTTGTGTAAGCTTACGCAACTGTGCTGTACAAACTTAGAACAAAAAATAAATTCACAAAATAAAGTTTGTTAGAATCTGAGTCATCAGTTTCGAAATCTTCATGGAGTTTGCTAGTTTTTTTTTTTGTTTTGTTTTTTATTATTTACCTGGTAAGGTAAATATTTTTTTTATGTGTAGCGGATTTATCTGACATCATCTCAGATAATCCTTACCGAGCATTTCACATTCATAATTCATTATCGGTTACGATTTTATTCTATATTATATTTCTGTTTATCATAAAACATATAGAGAAAAACAGGAACTCCTAGGCATGATGATAATTATAATAATGACTACATGTTCATGACGATTTCAATTATTCTTATAACATTAATAGTGATGGTAGTCATAATAAATGTTGAGTGTCTCAAAAATACACTGTAGGCACCTGGCTGACTGGCCAAGTATTCCAGCGGTTACACAGATGACACTACCATAAAAGATATGTCTCTCTTTAGAAAAAAAAAAAAAATCCCACACCCTTTTTATATAACAGCTGATATATCTAGGATGAATTTCCCATCGGGTCACCGCAGGTCAAACCTGTTCGTGCAAAGTATGCTGGGTTGAGACAAGGCCAATGTACACCTCACGTCCCATACGACACCAGGACTTCTGGCGGGGCTACAAGCAAGGAGTCGGAGAGGCGAGAGAAAAGAGGTCGAGTAAGGACTCTAGTCTCCTGCAGGATCTCTGAGTGCTCGTGCGTGCCGTGGCGGGGTTCGATGACTGATGTAGTGCAGTGTTATTTCCATGAATAAAAACTAGTGACCGAGAGATAAACTTGAAAGCAGGACACTATTCTCTTCTGGACTACACTGCTATTTTACATTCTAGCGATTTCTTATAAAGCTTACTCGTTAACCTCGCCTGCAGCAGAGGTTCGCTGCAACAATAGTTATTATCATTATTGTCATCATTATCATCATTATTATAATAATCATTACCATTATTATCAATAGTATTATCATCAATAGTATAGTTATTTTTATTGTTATGACTATCATGATAATAAATATTATAATGATGATGATTATGATAACAATAATGATAATGATAATAACAATAATGATGAAAATAGAAATGATAAATGATAGCAATGACAGTGATAATCATGGTAATGATTTTAAAAATATAACAGTAACGATTATCATTATAACAATGATATGATATTGAGTATAGTGATTACTACTAGTAGTAGTGATAATGACAGAATTAATAGTGATGATGATGATAATAATAGTTACAATGATAATGACAATAATGATGGTAATAAAAATGAAAATAATAATAGTAAAAGTAATGGTGACAATAATGATAACAGGAACAATAATAGGAATAATGATAATGATATTATTGATAATGATTAAAATAATAATGATAATAATTGTGATCATTTTGATAATGATTACTATAATAATGACAATGATTATGGTAATGATGATAATGATAATGGTTAAAATGATAATGATGATATTAATGAAAACAATCATGAAGATGACAAAAAATGATGATGATAATGATAATCAAAATAAGGATAATGATGATGACTGTAATTAGAATAATGATAATGATGATGATAATAACAATAACAATATCACTATAGAAGATAACAATAAGGATGATGATAATGATATTATCAGTGCCAAT
>NW_028234414.1:15285191-15287691 GCF_977035675.1 Penaeus japonicus
AGTAATAGTGAGACGACACATCACTCACTATGGATGAGTTAGAGTATGATGTGTTTGAGGGTGTGAGGTGTTGTGATATATATATCCCACACAGTTGTTAGTGATGAGTTGACATATGAATTCTGAGTGTATTCTAAGTGTGTGTATGTGTGTGTGTTTGTGTATGTGTGTGTGTGTGTCATTCCTCACGTTTTCACCCATAATTCACTTATGTCTCTTCTACGAAAATCTTCCTTTACATCCTCATTCACATTTTCACGGAAACGGATGATATGGGTATGTAAAAAAAAGAATATACTTGACTTTCAAAAGGGTTTCTTCCAAAGCGAAGAAAAGGCAATTTAGAATTTCGTTATTGCGTAATACCGCTATTGCTTTTTTTTTTTTCTTTCTTTCTTTCTTTATTGGATGAAATACCATTCGTTTCATTTCGTTATTTGATTACATTTTATCTTTCTTTTTTTTTCTTCTTTTTTAATATATAAGAGTGACCATGTAACTTTACTTTGTAAAAATACCGGTGATAACGCAATACGTTGCGATTGCACGATGATAAATATATGCAAACGGCACTAAATCACACACAAAAAAATGTTTGCCCTGTCCTTTAGTTGCACTTTATTATTTTGTCTTCCTTCAGATTTTCTTTCAGGTGTGAAAGACGTCACTATCATTTTCGGATCTTCGAACTTCCAAACAATTCTCTTAATCACTTGCTCTTCCAACTTTTTCTTTGCTTTTACGGGCAATATGCGCTATAATAAAACACATCCCTTCTACAAACGACTATATATGCCCTAGAAATCACTTAGAAATACGTATTTGATTCACCGTCATGAGAGAATTTACTCACACCACTTTCGTCACACAGTAGAACTGCGGACAATAAAACTATTCCCGTAATCTTATCTCTCGTATCAGTAACTTGCGTCGACATTATAACGATATCTTTGGTAATGTCTCTTATCTTTTCTGTCGAACATGCTCTTTTAAGAAGAAGTAGGTGTTGGGTTTATATAAAAATACTTTTTTTTTTTAGTTTTATATAAAATTAATTACAAGGAGAATACAATTATCCATATCCTTAACCAGTTCCTCGAACCCAAAGATTTAATGACTTTGAAAAATAACAAATGTTAATCACAATACCTTTTAGAGATATAATTTCCTAATGACTGTATGTCTAAGCTTTAAATTATCACCGATAATTAGATTGATTAGATAATTAGATTAAGATATAATCATTCGCTCTTTTGAAATGGAATGACGTAATGTCTAGAGAAACTGAACAGTTATCATTACCAGCGTAATTTGGGTTATTGATATTGATGATAATGATGATGATGATAATGATGATAAAAATATTAGTAGTAAAAGTAAGACTAATGAGAATAGTATTGATACTACTGCTTATTGATAATAATAATGATAATGATAAAAATTATGATTTCAATAACGATAGCAGTCATAATAAAAATGACGATGATAATAATAATGAAGGTAATGATTGTAATCAAAGCAATAATGACCATGATAATGATCAATAATAGCGGCAATGATAGTAATGAAAATAGTAATGATAATGATAACATAGGATAATCATATTGATAGTAGTGGCAATAATGATTTTAAAAACAATAATGATATTAATAGTGAGGATCCTAATAATGATGATATTAATAATAAGATTGACAATAATGATGATATTAATATTAAGATTGGCAATAATAATGATAATGATAATAAAACCAATGATAATGATTATAATAACAATGATAATCATAATAATGATTATTATGATAATGATGACATCATAAGTAGCAATGAAAATAATAATGATAATTATATCTTTATAATGATGTCAAATAAGGTAATTACAATAGTAAAATTGATAATGAAAACAACTGTAGTCATAATCATGATGATGATAATTATGATTGAAAGGATAACAACATCAGTTAGTATAAGTAAAATTATGATAAAAAATAGTAATAGTAATTATGAAAACATCAATAATGATAACAATGATAGCAACAATAATAATAATGATACTACCAATAATAATAATGACGATAATGATACTAGCAATGATAATATTAATAATTATAATTACAATAAAAAATGATAATGATAGTAATAACAATAATGATAATAATCATAATAATGATAATAATAATAATAATAATAATAATGATAATAATTAAAATAATAGTAATAATGATAATGATAATAATAATAATGATAATAATAATAATAATAATGACAATGATAATAATAATAATAGTAAGGATAATAATAAGAAATTATAATGATAATAGTGATGATAATCATCATCATTACCATTAGTATCATTATCATTATCATAACTAGATAATAATGATATCGATGATAATAGTATTAACAATGATAATGATAATAATTTTTGTCATCATTGTTAATACTTGATAATTATCATTATCATCATCATAATGATTATCATTATTGCTTTTATCATTTTGAT
>NW_028234414.1:15310191-15315191 GCF_977035675.1 Penaeus japonicus
TCACCCTATTTTTGATGTAAGTTAGATTAACGAGAGGCTTCTGTATGAGCTTATTTCGTTCCCTTCTTAGCTGTAATTTTACTCTACTTCTGACCAGTCTATGGTTGCTACCGACATATACTTGACAACGCTTACATCTTGTACAATGTCGCTCCTATTGGTGATTATGAAGTCAATTTCATTTTTAATGCCGGATGGTGATTTCCATGTCCATTTCCTCCCGGGTCTCTTTTTGAAGAATGTATTCATAATTTTAAGGGATCGAGCTTTAGTGGATTCTATTAGCCTTTGCCTTCTCTTATTTCTGGTGCCTCTTCCAATTTTCCCAACCGAAGTTTCTCTATCTTCCCTTATTCCTATCTTAGCATTAAAATCCTCCATAATCACAGTAAAATGGGTTTTTGCTCTATCGGTAGCTGCTTGCACATCTTCATAGAAGCTCTCTATCTCCTCATCACTATGACTGCCAGTAGGAGCGTATAATTTGATAATTTTTAGATTATATCTGTTGTTTAATTTCAGTATTACAGAAACTACTCTTTCGCTCACACTAGAATTCCCTAATATTCTTTTCAAGGCGCTTGTGAACTAAGAAACCTACTCCTAATTCTTGTTTGCTATCCAGGGGTTTACCTCTCCAATATAGTAAGTGACCATCATTTAGTAATTTCTGTTCTTCCCCTAGTCATCTAAGTTCAGAAAGTCCCACAATATCCCATTTAATAAATGAAAGTTCCTCAAGCAGTGTCAAAAGATCAGATTCTGTTCTCAGAGTCCTTACATTGTATGTGCACAAATCCATCATCTTTTGGCGGCCTGGGTCTAACCGAATATTTTTAGCACCCTCTGCTCCAGAATGATCCTGATCGCCGACGTGACCAGGGGCTCCTTTGCTTCAGGGGAATGACCGTTTTCATGACTGGGAAATCATATTTAAGAGGGGTGGGGCCTGATACCCCCACCTACTGGCCTTAACTGTGCATGGTGGGGGGAGTGATTTTAGTCAGGAGACTACCTTTAATCTCCAGTAACATGTTTGAGTTAGTCTCGCGTGTTATTAGGAGATTTTAGTATCCCCGATCTATCTCACTACCTTTCGGTTTACTCTTGTGAGAATGGACATTTGTTTATATACACGTGCAGGGCCTACACAAAAATGCATGTTTGCATGTTTATGTGCGTTCCCGTGCCCGCACTTATGTGTTTCTATATATATATTGTGCCCGTGCTTGCACAGCGTAGACACATATAAATATGTAATTAATCAATTATGCTCTAAGTGTATGTCTATGCCCGTATGTACATAGCACTCATATATAACAGCGTCTACGTGTGCATTCGCACGTGAATTATAATGTGCCCATACATTATAATTTGTTTAAATATGTATAGTAGGGAATGGTGTGTATATATATATCTGGCAACATTTCTGGGAGGAATTTTCTAGTTGGCACCTGTTCCATATGACCGTCCCCGTGTAACCTTGGCTGTTAGGGAATGGGCTTCCAATAGGAATAATTTTCCTGACATACTCAGTATGGTTGCATGATTGGATTTATGAACATTGAAAACCTGACATATGTGATTCTATAGTATAATGTACTCACGAATTAGGAATTGATTTTACTCTAACCAGATGTTGAATGGTAGTTGGTCACCTTTGACCCTTGGCACTGGCACTGACGTGACATCTATGGGTAACGTGTAAGCAATTTTGACTCATTTTCTGTTGATTTGCTTGGATGGTATGATTTTATATTAGGAATATATTCAGACATCCTCAAAAGTTTTCACACTGTATTGTATACTTGTAAATCACTATAATAGATGGTATAATTCAATGTTTCCTTCATTATATTGTGGCACGTTTTGGCAATCTCCATGCCTTTGAAAGGACTAGCTTTTCTGTGGCATTTTTTCTTTTTATAATTTTCTATAACACTTGTGTAATTTCTGATTTCTATTTCGTTCGTATATGCATTCTAGACATTCACAGATATTTTCACCTTATGTTGTGCCGCCGAGGATCACTGGATATACATAATTTTCCACTTGATATCGTTGAGACCTAACATTGACACCTCTCCTACTCGTTGTCAGATATATATATATATATATATATATATATATATATATATATATATATGTGTGTGTGTGTGTGTGTGTGTGTGTGTGTGTGTGTGTGTGTATATGCGTGGGTGTGTGTGTGTGTGTGTGTGTGTATTTTGTATACATATATATATATTTATATATATGAGTGTGTGTGTACATATTCATACATATTTATTCTAAATGACACACACGCGCACACACACACACACACACACACACACACACACACACACATATATATATATATATATATATATATATATATATATATATATATATATAATATATATAAATATATATATATACAGTATATATATATATATATATATATATATATATATATATATATATATATATACATATATATATCTCTGTGTGTGTGTGTGTGAAGGCATGTATATGTATACATATAGATATGGATATATATACTTCTATCTATCTACACGACCGCACTGTAAACGCAGAACTATATGCAACTATGTGTAAATAGTCTTTATTTAGCTCCACTTGGTGTGTTTGATCTCGTAAGAATTTTGTTATAATCATCATTATTTTCATTATTAATATTGTTATTATTATCATTATAATTTTTAATGTCATTATCATTATCGTTATTATTACCATTATTACCTCTGTTATTACTACTCTTAGTAGTAATAGTAGTTGTAATATAATTATTTTGTTGATAGTATTATTATCATTACAATAATTTTACCACCATTTTTATTATCATTGTCATTATCATGATTGTTATATGTAGTATTTGTAGTAACAGTATTAGTATTGTTGTTTTTGTTGTTATTATCATTATCAATATTATTTTTATTATCATTAGTATTATCATCATCATTAACATCATTACTTATACATCTTTGATTATCATCATCATTATCCCCATTTAAAGTATTTTAGCGTAAGTATTTAGAGTAATGTGTACATGTATCCATTCCTCTTCTAGATAAATCAGAAGTCGAGTGTCCAAAAGAGGAATCTTATTATATCGAAGTTCTTTCTCTATATTTATACATACATACATAAATACATACACATATATGTGTGTGTGTGTTTGTGTGAAATGAATATACATATATATATATGAATCACAAAAAACACAGTAACGTGCACATAACAGAATTAATAACACTGCCACTAAAAGAAAGGAAAAACTTGCGACGTTTCGAACTTTTTCATGAAAGTTCCTCTTCAGGCGAAAGCAATCCAAAAAATTCATTTTTTGGATTGCTTTCGCCTGAAGAGGAACTTTCATGAAAAAGTTCGAAACGTCGTAAGTTTTACCTTTCTTTTAGTAGCAGTGTTATTAATATATATTCATATATATATACACATATCTATATCTATATAGATATATTTATCAGATATATATATATATATACATATATATATATATATATATATATATATAATATATATATATTTATATCATTCTGCATCTCTCTCTCTCTCTCTCTATCAATCACAACTTAATGTTGAGAAGAACACAGTCGCTTTCAAACTGCAGTGCTTTATTGGGCCAACGCGGATCTTTAGGGTAAAGGCCCCGAGAAGGTCAGAAATGGTCTGCCCCTTTTACCTCCTTCACTTTTGCTTTTATTTCCCGTATCTGTGGTATACTTGGTAATCATTGGACAGCAGTCTCCGACCCAGGGCCTCAGGTCTGACAAATACAGCTGCTATACCGGAAGTGAACGGATGCAAATCATATGTGATGACGATATGATAAATGACAGTCTCTCTCTCTCTCTCTCTCTCTCTCTCTCTCTTTCTCTCTCTCTTCTCTCTCTCTCTCTCTCTTCTCTCTCTCTTTCTCTCTCTCTTCTCTCTCTCTCTCTCTCTCTCTCATTTTACGGCTCCCTTTGTAGGATAAAAGAGCACTTCTTGTTCGCCTGGCTCTCCTGTGAATTGGCTTTTAGTGAGATTTTAAAAAGGGTGCTACTTATACTGAAGGCTCTCGGAGGAGAAAGTTTGGTTCTTGCAGTCCCCGCAGTCTCTTTGCCCCTTTTCTCTTTCTCTTCCTTATCTACCACCGTTTGTTTCCTTTACTATTACTGCTACTGCGATTATTATTTCTTCTTCCTCCTCCTCCTTTTCTTTTCTCTCATCAAGGTCCCCTCCAATTCTTCCTCCTTTTCCTCTTCTTTTCTCTTATCATTCTACAAATTACCTTCCCGCCACAACTTTCTCCTCTACCTCCACCTTACCCTGCACCCTCTCTCTTTCCTCTTCCTCTCCTCCTTCTTTCATCACCTCCTATCCCTGCTCTCTTTTCTTCTCCCTCCTCCCCATCCTCTCTGAACGAGCAGTAAACATGCATTTTTGATGGTGAATCATGATGGGCCACTTTGCAGAGCCGACTGCGCCACACGCATGAGTTGCTCCGCGACCTCTCAAACTCCTTGGCGTCGCGTAGGTCAAGACAGGCCGAACCGAGGTCACCCTGTAGGCCAATTCGATCAGTTCGTCTGTGTTATTGTGGGCCCCCGCGCCGATGGCTCTTTCTCTCCAGCCTTGCCTCGGGACAGCCCTTTTATCCCATGGCTTCTGCCAGACTCAGATCCTGTCCTTCGCATCACCGTCACTGCTTCCCAGCAAGACGTCTTGTAGCTCAGTGGACAGCGCGTTGACCTCACATCCCCTTGATCGTTTACTGACGTAACTGGGTACTTCGTTAGGTAAGGACCAAGCTCAGATCGAGTCAACACGTGTTGCACATTCTCTCACGGGTCAGCACACGCTTACACAAGCCCTGCGTAGCAACTGCCCCGCAAATCTGGCCTATCCTTATCTTTAGCATCTGAGCAAGACCCCGCTTTCATCTCTAAACTAGCGTCGCCGTATGCTTCTTTAGCAATTAACTACATACATCCGAT
>NW_028234414.1:15335191-15337691 GCF_977035675.1 Penaeus japonicus
TGATCATTGTGCTGCCCTGCTGATCATTGTGCTGCCCTGTTGATCATTGTTATGCCCTGCTGATCATTATGCTGCCCTGATGATCATTGTGCTGACCTGATGATCATTGTGCTGACCTGATGATCATTGTGCTGACCTGCTGATCATTGTGCTGACCTGCTGATCATTGTGCTGCCAGCTGCCCATGGCGCCCTGTGGGCCCTGCCTGATCATTTGAGCTTCTGGTGCTTGCTGGTTCTTTTTGAGGCTTGACCCTGCTGATCATTGGTGTGTGCCTGACCCTGCTGATCATTGTGCTTCCCTGCTGATCATTCCGATGCCCTGCTGAATATTGTTATTGCCTCCTGCTGATCCATTGTGATGCTCAGTTAGTGGTTTCGCTGCCCCCCTGCTAATCATTGTGCTGACAGCTGGCTGAACATTTGCTGCCGTGGCGTTGGATATGATCAATGTGCAATATGGGATCATTGTCCTGACCTGCTGATCAATGTGCTGCCCTGCTGATCGTTGTGTTACCCTGTTGTGCTATCTATCTATATATCTATCTACCTATATATACACAATACACACACACACACCTATATATATAGGTGTGTGTGGTTGTGAGTGGCTTATATATATATATATATATATATATATATTATATAATATATAAATATATAATAAATATATTTATATATATATATAAAGAAACATAAATATAAATGATATGAATATATATAAAAATATTTGTTATATGCCATAACAAACAGTTATATATATATATATAAATAGTATAATAAATATAAAATATCTATAAATAATATAATATGTATATATATATAATATATATATAATAAATGTAAGTATATATAAATAATCAATATACATATAAATAGAAGTAAATAAAATAAATATATAAATATATAAAATATATTATATATAATTTATAATATTATATAATTAAATACATACATAAATGTATATATATAACAAATAAATACATAATATATATATATAGATATATATATATATATTATATAAATATATATATAAAATTGTGTTACTGAGTGGAGAGTGATATATATATATGTTTTTGTGAATGTCTTATGTGATAAATACCTATATAATATATAAATATATATAATATATATATATATATATTCTATAACTTATAAAATTATGTATGTATAATGTGTAAAAAGTATTTATATATACATACATATATATATATACAAGAAAATATATACAAACTACAATATGTATAGTATAAAAGAACAACACTACATAAAATGTAAATATATACAAAAAAAACCGAAAATAAAATAAAAAAATATCAATATATAATAAATTAAATTAATATATACCATTGTAGTCCTGTGATGTGATTGTGTATAAATATGTGTGTTTGTGTCTGTAATTTTGTGTATATATATATATATATAGATAAAAATAAATAACTTAAATCAAAAATAGTCAATATCTAAGTAAAAAGTAAGTAAGTATATGTATATCATACATATATTATAAAATACAATATAATATTCATATAAACATATGAATATAAATACTATATCAATACAAAAATATATAGATGATATATACATATAGTATAAGTATGTTATAAATAAATAAATATACAAAATAAAATAGAATATAAATATAATTATAAATAATAAAATAAAAAACTAAATACAAACATACAACCACTGACACACACACACACACACACCCACACACCCACCCGTAAAAATATATAAAATAGAATATAAAAAAAATACAAAGTAAAAAAGATAAATAAACAAAAAAAAAAAACCCAAATAAAACCAAAATAAAAACAATATAAATATAACACTCGGAATAACTAAAAATATCAATATTTATTTGTTATAGATTTATATATATTTGTGAGTTAGTATATCTAGTAATATGATATATTGTATATTATAGAGATATTTGATACAAGTAAAGTGAATGACAGGAAATTATTCCACGACACAGCCAACAAAAAAACATTACACAACTTCACACTCAAATCACACACACAAACACAAACAAATATATTTATATTAGATTATATATATAGATATATGAGATGATGATATTGTGTGTGTCTGTGTTTGTGTTTACATATACCTACATACATATAAAAATATATACAATAAAAAACATAAAAAAAAATCGAATATAAAATTCTTTAAGTAAAATAAAGAACACACAAATAAAAATATAAAACAATAAATAAATAAAACAAAAAAAATCTAAATCTAAATCACACTATATAAAAAAATAATTTAATAATAAAAATTACGAATCAATATATAATATAAAAACAAACACACACAGAAAATCTATATAGTATAGTCACACACATACACACACACACACCACATACCACACACATACACACACACACACACACACACACCCACCACATATATATATAAAAAAATATAAAAATAAATAAAATATATTAAAATACCCAAATAAAAAAAAATATGATATGTCTAAATATATCAAC
>NW_028234414.1:15340191-15347917 GCF_977035675.1 Penaeus japonicus
GGAGGGGATGGGGAGACAGGGGGGGGGGAGGGGGAGTTATTCATTTATGATTGATTGCTCAGTGCCGCGAGATGACGTCAATGGAGGCGGCGGTACCTTGCGGCCAATCGTGGCACAGCGCGTCCGCGTGTCGTTGGATGAACTAGTGTTGGCGTATTTATACCCCGCATGGCATGCTACTATATGTTGCAGGATGGATGGCTTACCTGAATTATAGAGAAAAATAAAGAGATAGAGAGGGATGACGCGTTAGGCAAAGAGAATCTGAAACTTAAAAATATATTTGACGGAAAATATAAGGTGACATGGAAACAGCTCTCAGAAGCGACTTATGATGCATAAATGACCAATAGCATGATATAAAAGAAATACAATTATGACGATGCATTGATTTTTTTATATCAGTTTACCTGGGCATCAATCAAAACCAAACAGATTACCAGAGTAGCCGAGAGCCACTGAACAGGTAACAAAATTCCGGGTCATTGTACCCCACAGTGTTTATCTTTTATGCTGTTATATATATATATATATATATATATATATATATATATATATATATATATATATATATATACATATATCACATTCGCATTCCTTCATAGTGAACAGAAAAAATGCATGGTGGGGGGCAGGGAATTTATAATTCTGGGAAGATTAAAAGTAAAGAGTTTGATTAGAGATTCAACAGGTTTGGGTGCCGCGTGAATACCTTATTTAAAAATGAAAGAGAGGTATACAGACAAAAAAAAGGAAAGGAGAAGAGAGGAAGGGAGAGAGAAAAGAGAGACAGACCGACAGACAAACAGGCAGGGAAGGAATGAGAGACACTGGACCGAAGCAAATGGTTCACCGTACATTCAACACTGCTCACTGGAACATATTTTCCACGTCGACCCCACACAAGCCGGGGAGGTTACTAATAGCCCCTTTCAGTTTGGCTTCATACCGCGCATAGCAATTAGCATTTTGTGAGGCACTGACAATGTGGTTCAACTACAACCGCCCACACTTCAGAAAGGACGATTTAGAGAGAGAGAGAGAGAGACTGGGGTGATGGAGAGTAGGGAGGGAGGGAGAGAAGGAAGAGAGACAGAGAGAGGAAAACAGAGAGCATGGAAGAAGGGAGAGAGAGATGAAGAGAAAGATAAGGAAAGTTGGGAAGGGAAAGAGAAAAGGAAGGTAATAGAGAAACAGAAACAACAACCCCATAGCATTTTTAAAGAGAACGATTATAAAAATGAAAACTCTAGTACATTGAACGCAACGACGATAATATAAAGAGGCAAGGCATTCAAAACGAATCCATACATCTCCACGAACCATGATAGAAAGAGTGTCGGGTGCTGAACGTATACAGGATGCCATTAGTGTTCTCAAATAATAATATGTTTTCTAATAACTAGATCCTCTTATTGAATGTGATAATGTTATATTTAAACGTCCCATCATAGTCTACGTGATCACAATTGACATAGGGGGATATAAAGTATGTTTGTTGATATGTGCCTCCTTCCTCCCGTTAACCTACGGTTGGTGAGGTGCGCGACCCAGTATATTTATATGATTATATATATGTATATTAAGTATAAGTGAGGTACCCACAACACACATACCACGACACACACAAGTAAATATATATAAATATATAATATATATATAAATATATATATATAAATAAATCTATTATAAAGATATATATTATATAAATCATATACACATATAGATAAATATATATAAATATAAAATATATATTTTTAAAAAAATAATATATAAAAAAATTAAATAAATAAAATAGAATATACATAATATATTATATAATATTCACATATATTATATATTATATAATATATATATATATATATGTTGTGTGTTGTGTGTTTGTGTGTGTGTGTGTGTGTGTGGTGTGTGTGTGTGTGGGTGGTGTGTTGTGTGTGTTTGTAAGTAATGTATGGTATAAATAAAAATATAAATATATAATATAACGACAAACATATAATAATATATAAAATATAAATAATATAGATAGATAGATATAAGAATATACCTATATAATAGTATTATATAATTTATAAGTATAGATATAGATAGATAGAGAGAATAGAGAGATAGATAGAAAATCTATAAAAAAATATATATAAATTATAAATAAAACAGTATAAATAATATAGATATATACACCCACCAACGCACACACATACACACACACACACACACACACACACACCCACACACACACACATAAAAAAGAATATATATATAAAAAGTAAAATATATCTCTATAAATATTATAAATATATATTATTTATATGAGGTGTGTGTAGAGTTTGTAGTTTGTGTGTGTGTTTGTGTGTAATGTATGTCATGTATTTATTTATGTATAAAAAATAATAACATTACATAAAAAATATAGATAAATATATGTATATACATATATCATATATACAAATATATATATAAATTATCTAAATATATACAAAATATATATATAAGTAATAAAAATATATTAAATATATATATATATATAATATTTATATATATAAAAAATATAAAACACGACACACACACACACACAACACACACACACACACACTCCCACCCATATATAATATCTAAATATATAAATATATAAAAAAATATATATATCTATATCTAAATATATTTATGTATATAAATCTATATATTTATAATATAAATATAAATATATAATAAAATATAATATATGTAAGTAATTATGTATGTATGTAAGTAAAGAAAAATATAATATCAATATATATAAAAGCAAACGTCAACTACAAAAGCACTGCAACACACATATATATTGATAGTGTGTGATTGTTTGTATTGTTTAGATATTTTGTGAGAGTTGATATGAGATATAGCCGTTAGATGTTAGAATGTGTTTGTCTGGTGAGTTTATATAAATAAAAAAAAAAACACAAACAAAAATACACTAATAAAAATAAATAAAAATACAAAATATATATAAAAATAAAAAAAATCAAATAACACTCAATACAACCATATATAACTCTAAATAAAAAAATAACACACAAACACTAAAAAACTCACACAAAAACAAAATAAAATATACTAAAAAACTCAAAGAATTTAAATAAACACACAAAAAGCATAAAAAAAAAAAAAAACTATAAAAATCTAAAAAAATATATATAAATAAATAAAACATACAAAACAATCAAATAAAAACTAAAACTCACACACACACAAACACACTCACCTAAGCACACAAACTCTCACACACACAAACATGATAATATTATATAATACACACCTCACCACCCCACACACACACACACACACACAATCACAACACACACACACACACCACGACACTGCAATACACTCCCATCTCACGACGACACGACACACCACTCACACAATCACACACACAAACAATCACACACACACACTCACCGCCACAACACACATACACACACAAAACTTGCGACACACACGACATACACACACGACTCACACACACACAACACACCATCGAGCACACATACACAGCACACCCACACACTACTCAATACTACACACCACAACACACACACACTCACACACACTCACACACACACACACACTCACACACATAAATCACAAACTCACACACTCACACACACCCACACAATCACACACACACACCCACACACACCCACACACTCACACACTCCCACCCACACACCACCCCCCCCCACCCCACACACACACACACACATTCGCACACCCAAACACACACACACACTCACCCACACACGACACATAATCAACATATATAAACACTCACAAACAATACACAAACAATACACACTCCACACCACACAAACTCCACACCCACACCCACACACACCCCCCCCCCCCCCACCCCCCCCCCACACCCCCCCCCACCCACACCCACCCCCACCCCCCCCCCCCCAAACCCCCACCCACCCACCCACCCCACCCACACACACACACACACACACACACAGCAACACAAACACACACCTCACACTCTCACACACACACACACCACACACACATACACACACACCCACACACACACACACACACACACACACACACACACACACCCCCCACACACACACACACACACACACACACCCACCCACACACACCCCCCACACCCACACCCACACACACACACACACACCCACCCACCCACACACACACACACACACATCACACACACACCACACCACATCACACACACACACAGCGACACACACACACAACCCACCCCCAAACACACACACATATATATATATATATAGATATATAGATACATACCTATATATTAGAGATATCTAGATATACATACACAATACACACACACAAACCACACCACCACACTCCTCACTTACACTCACACACACACTCAAAAACACACACACACACACACCCACCGCACCACCACACAAACACCCATCACCACACATCCACACATCAAACACACGACACACACACAAACACACCACATATACACACACACAAACACACACACACACAACACCACCACACACAACACACACACATACACACACAACACACACACACACACACACACACACACACACACACCACAACCCCACCACCCCACACCCCCACACACTCATACATACACCGCACACACACACACACACACATACACACACACCCACACACACACAGCACACACCACACACATCAAACACACACACACTACCCCACCCCCACATAAACACCCAAACAAACACTCACACACTCAACACAATCACACACACACACCACACAGACAACCCGACACACATACACCCACACACACTCACACCCTCACACACAAGCACACACTACGACACACACACACCAACCAGCACACATACACGACACACACACACACACACACACAAACACACAACACACAACCACACAATACACCCACACACACACACGACACAGCACGACACACACACACTCACACAGCATTACCATAAATAAATAAAATAATTACATGACAAACACTCAACCACACACATACCCCCACACACACCCACAAACCAACTAAAAACAATCTCACACACACACAAATAAGCATAGCATGACATAAACAGACCATACATAAATCCAACCCACACACACCACACACACACACACACACACGACACACCCTCACCAACATACACTAAATCACATTCACACACACCCATATACCACACACACAACACCACACACTCGAAACACCTCACACACACACCACACACACCTACACACCTCAATAACACAAGACCCAGATCCACACACCACACTCACGACACCATCACAAACACACACATACACTACCCACACACAAACACCACCCACACACAAACGACACACACACACAACCATACTACACACAACACTCACACATCCAAACTCTACGCACCAACACAAACACCTACCCCAAACCTCCATCCGCCACCACACGTCCCAACCTACCAGCCATCCTCACCCAAAGGAACGTCACAATAACACAACACAACTCTATATTATTATGCAAAACAAATCTGACCAATGAATGAATAAACAGAAATCAACTATATTCCGACACCGATCTTTTCTCTCTTTAATGTTTCCCTTTTGGAATCTACGCCTCGATTAATCACTCAGTCCTTATAGACACTTATACTCATGTCCTATTTCCCTGAGATTTGTATCGGCTTTCAAAAAGTCTAGGATTTCAATTGAAGCTATTTTCAATGGGCGCTTGCTCTTCCGGTGGCATTTTTTCAACTGTCCTAAGTCAGAACATGAAGACTTGGGTACATAAATATTTAAAATAATTGTTTGAAGTGTGTGTTTGTTTTTTGAGAGTGTGTGAGTGGTATGTGTGAGTAAGTGTGTATTATGTATATATAATTATATATATATAAATATCTATATAAATGTGTGTGTTTGTGTGTGTGTGTGTGTGTTGTTTGTGTGTGTGAGTGTGTGGGTGTGTGTGTGTGGTGGTGTTGTTGTGTCTGCGTGGGCGTGTGTGTGTGTGTGTGTAGAGAGAGAGAGAGGGATAGATAGATATATGAATAGATAGATAGATATATCAATAGGGTAGAGATAGAGGGAGACATAGAAGATCAAATTCAAATTATTTTATCCATAAATTAACAATGGTTATTCTTACATGAATACATACATAATTACTCTGATGAGTAAAACGGTGTTCTTTCAAATTTGTTTTAAAAATAACAAAAGTTTTTAATATAATTTAATATTATACTGTAACAATTTTCCACATATTCGGTCCCACGAATTTGTACCTGTCTTGCCCCTGATTTTCTGTATGATCATTTTACATATATGGGAATTTACCTGGCGTGTTTGAATGCCAGCAGTGTTTCCCTACAGTTTGCGGGGGAATAACCATGTTGGATAAGAATCCATGTATCAATTTGAAGTTAAAGAGAGCCGGTACATAAATGCACTTAGTGATGAACTTTTTAACCATTTTATTTTTTTTATATATGGGGTAATATGATCGAATTTACTGCCATTAACCCAGTGCAACTCATTTTTTTGCAGCAAAGTTTCGTAATTATGTACTTTTTGACTTTGTGTTTTGTGGTTAACCCAAAACTTTTGATCTGTAGATTATTATGCTAAGAGCTAGTGTTTTGCACGACCATGATTCTAGTATCCGTATGATTTGATTTTTTATTGATTTAGAAATATTAATGTACCAATACTTCCTGTGTATGTTATCAACTGTGTGTTTCAAAATGTCATGTATCTGTCCACAGTGTACTCCCAATTTTTTTACTGAAAAGTTTGTTTGATAGGGAGGCCCTTCAAAATTCTATTGGTTTGTGTCGATGGGATTTTGGCAATGTTTCTGTCGACTACCTATGAATCTGCAATTGATTTTATGGGGATTTATTAAGACCATAACTTTTTCTAATTATACATTTTTAGCTTATGTTGTAATAGTGTTTTGAGTATTTCTTATTAATGTATTTAAGTTATTTAATTGAGTCAACTATTTGAAACTGTTGAATCAATTCGGCGAACTTGCACTAGAGGCAGTTAGATTCAATGGTTGAAGAATCATTATATAAAACTGTAAATAGGATTGGGGCTATTTTTCAAAATAGAACCATGTTGGAATACCAAAACATATTGGTTGTTTCGATGATATTCATTCATTAATTTAACAGATTGAGTTTTAATATTCAGATAGCTACTAAAACCAGAAAGAATCAATTCAATGGGATCTAGTTGTTAAGGAGAATTTTGTGATTTACCCACTGTCACAAGCTTTTGAAAGAGCTCCCACAAAATGATAGAAAATTTACCTGATTTTTTGTCTATAATAATATAAATTTTATTAGTTAACTGCACTAAAAGCTGTGTTTCAGTCAGTTCAGTGGATAACCTATTTCTAAAGCCAGTTTTGTTTTAGATAATAGGTTATGGCCTCCATGAAATTCGATTTATTGTTATTTGCAACGATTTTCCTCAAGAACTTTAGATAATACAGGGAGTATTTGTATTAGGGGTGGCGTTAATTATTAAAGTCGTCTATATCTCCTATTTGTGAAAAATGGTGTTACAATTCCATTATTGTCCAAGCGATGGAAAAACACCAGTGACCAGGTAAGTGTTATTATGACCGCCAGATAATGTGCGGTTGCTGGTAGACATCCCTATAAAGCACAAAGCAATACCGCTGCTCCTACAGCCATTT
>NW_028234414.1:15348017-15353017 GCF_977035675.1 Penaeus japonicus
TGAAGCTATTTTCAATGGGCGCTTGCTCTTCCGGTGGCATTTTTCAACTTCTCATTCAGACATGTAGACATGGGTACATAAAATATTTATAAATATATGGTGTGTTTGTGTGTGTGTGTGTGTGTGTGTGTGTGTGTGTGTGTGTGTGTGTAGTGTGTATATATGTATATGTATAATTATATATATATATATATATATATATATGTGTGTGTGTGTGTGTGTGTGTGTGTGTGTGTGTGTGTGTGTGTGTGTGTGTGTGTGTGTGTGTGTGTGTGTGTGTGTGTCTGCGTGGCGTGTGTGTGTGTGTGTGTAGAGAGAGAGAGAGGGATAGATAGATATATGAATAGATAGATAGATATATAGATAGGTAGAGATAGAGGGAGACATAGAGTTCAAATTCAAATATTTTATTCCATAAATTACAATGGTTATTCTTAAATGAATACATACATATTTACGCTTGATGAGTAAAAAGGTGTTCTTTCAATTTTGTTTTAAAATTACAAAAGTTGTTATAGTGTTAATATTATCTGGGTAACAAGGGCTCACATATTCGGTCCACGAATTTATGTCCGGTTCTTGCCCCTGTTTTTCTGTATTTGCTCTTATTTAAGCCATATTAGGGAATTTACCTGGCGTGTTTTGGAATGCCTGGCTGTGTTCCCTACAGTTTGCAGGGGGAATAACCATGTTGGATAGAATCCATGTATCAATTTGAAGGTAAAGCGACAGGTATCATATTATGCACTGTTAGATGAAATTTTAACCATTGGTTATTTTTTAATTATATGGGGGTTGGGATATATGATCGAATTTACTGCCATTACCCAGTGGCAAACTCTTGCAGCAAAGTTTCCTAATTTTTTGTACTGTTTTGGACTGTGTGTTTAGTTGGTGTGAACCAAACATTTGATCTGGTAGTGATTTTATGCTAAGAGCTAGTGTCTTGCACGACCATGATGTCTAGTATCCGTAGTGATTTGAATGGGTTTTATTTGGATTTAGAAAATATTAATGTTACCCATTAATTTCCTGTGTATGTTATCAAGTGTTGTTTCATATTGTCATGTATCTGTCCAAGTGTACTCCCAATTTTTTACTGAAATGTTTGGTTTGTAGGGGTGGCCTTCAAATTCTATGGTTGTTGTTATCGATGGGGGATTTTGGGCAATGTTCTGTCGACTACCTATGAATATTGCATTGAGTTTTATGGGGATTTAATTTAAGACCATTACTTTTCAACGGGTATAATTGTAGCTTGTGTAAGGAGGTGTGTTTTGAGTAATTTCTTATTATATGTATTTAAGGTTATTTATTGAGTCACTATGGAAGACAAAACTGTTGAATCTATCGGGGAGCGGGAACAGGGCACTAGTCAGAGATCAGTTATGCGCAATGGGTTGTTGATAAGTCATTTATGAAAACTGTAAATAGGATTGGGTAAAAATAGATCCTTGTGGTATACCAAAACATATTGGTTGTTTCGATGATATGCTTTCATTAATTTTAACCACAGCATTGAGTTTTATTATTCTAGATAAGATATCTAAACCAGAAAGAATCAATATCTATGGGATCCTTTAGTTTGGTTAAGGAGAATTTTGTGATTTACACGCTGTCAAAAGCTTTTGAAAGGAGCACAATCATGTGTGTAAATTTACCTGACTTTTTGTCATAGATTATTAGATAAAGTTTATTAGTTATCTGCACATAACGCTGTTTCAGTGGATAACCTATTTCTAAAGCCATGCTTGTGTTTAGATAAATAGGTTATTAAGGGGGCCTCCAGGAAATTCGTTAGTTGATTTGCTCACGATTTTCTCAAGAACTTTTAGATAATACAGGGGAGTTTGTAATAGGGCGGGCTTAATTATTTAATACGTCGTCTATATCCTCCTGATTTGAAATATAAATTGGCTGTTACTATTCCAATGTTTCCAAAGCGATGGAAAAAACACCAGTGACCAGGGAAGTGTTAAATTATGACCGCCAAGATAATGTGCGGTTGCTGGTTAGACCATCCGTTAATAAGCACAAAGCAATACCGTGATGTCCTACAGCATCTTGTTTCCGCGGAAGCGTGTTTTATTACTAGGGTAATTAGTCCTCCACATCAAATGGTTTTGGTCTGAAAATATTAGATGTAGGCATAGCCTTGATTGTATATTTCGCTGTAATGTATCAGACGCATATTAGTTTGTTCATAAGTTAGTTTATCTCTAGTTATGTTAAAAAGCAAGTCGTTTTATTAAACTGCTCTGAGCTTTGTGTAATGAACTTCATACGTAATTTTTATGTGTAGCTGTTGTTTGGTTGCTAGGGTACGATTGGACTTAAAATAATTTTCCATGTTTTTATCCGAATTGTTTTTATTATTCTTATGAATCTGTTTCTGCAAATAATTTGTTTTTTGGCACTTTTGTATTATACTGTTTTAATTCTTTTTATTTTTATTTTATATATCTGCCTTATAGGGCGGCGTCTTTCTGTTCATTTTTGAGAACTAGGAGTGGGCATTATTTCTAGTACTTTAAATAGCCCATTCTTGATGTCGTCAATCTATCCAAGGCAGCAGGGGGAAGTACTGACGACTCTCGTTTTACAAGAGGTGCCAACGCGTCAATACTTGGCTTTTAATCACTTCCGTAAGGATAGTTACCTGTTTGTCTACATCATCTGTTGAAAAAATATTTAAGAGCATCGTCTCTTTAGATCTGATGAGCTCGATGAATGATTGAAGATTGTAATGCTTGAGGTCATGAAATGTATTTGTTATCGGTGGTCGCTTTTTTTTTTTTTTTTTTTTTTTTTTTTTTTTTTTTTTAAATGTTGAGCGTGAGAAGTTCATGGTCAGCAATATATGAACACGTAGGATGGGACATCCGTATGATGGATTAATGTCTGACCTGTTAGTTATTATTACATCTAATAAGGATGAGGTGTTTTCTGGTATTAAATACAGGTGTAGGCTTTATCTAATAATTGTTTCTAGTTTGTTTTTCTTTATTAATCATTGAGTTTTCGGCTATTTATGAGCATTATGTTAGATTTAGTCAAATCATAGCCATTTTAAAATCACCTAGATTAAGATATGGGGTTGTATTTTTCATGACTTTTTCTCTAGAAGACTGTTGTTGGTGGTTTCTATGTAAGTTCTATAAAGATTCTAAAGTTTGTGGTCTATGATTGATGAGGCTCTTCCTGTACAGTAACAGCTCCAGACATCTTTCTAACGGCAGTATTATTAACTGCTGTAGGAGATATCATGGTTGATTTCAGGTTTTATCCCGTAAAATATCATACATACTCCTCCTCCACGCCCTGTCATCGCATCTATAGATATTGAAATTAGAAGGGGGGGGTGGGGGGGGGAACGGTTATGAATTACTAACCATTTCCTGGTGGAGCCATGTGATTCACTGATTGCATCAGAATGTCTTAGTCGTTTCTCCTCCTCAACTTTAGCATTTTTAAATTGTCGTCAAAATGCACCGAGGAGAGATTTGTGCGTTAATGAAAAAAAAGTGTTTCTATATTCTGCAATTTATGACCTCGTGCGATCTTGCCACAGGCAATTGCTAGACGGCGATGCCTGGTCCAAACATTCCTGGGTCGCTCTTGTACTTGTTTTGAGATATTTAAGAACGTACTTTCACATTTTGCGGGAAAAAATAAGAAAAAAAATGCGTCTGAGTTTATGGATAATATCGGGCCTTTAATTCCTTTCCTCTTACTGACACTGTAAAACTGGTTGTAGTAATCATGGTTATCTCTTGGTGCTGTGTGCTTTTGTTATTTCGAAAATGTTCCACAGAGGTTGATTTTCAATGTCTCCCCTCTTCATTTGTGTCTGGTTGACAAGCTGTAATATAGAGGTACACTGTGTCAGGTCGGTCTGCTCCTTTTTTAGCGGCTTCCCCTTTGGAGTTTGTTCTACTCTTGCGTTTTCTTTTTGTTATTTGCCTTGTATACGAACTTTGACATTTCCTTCGTCATCGTCGTCTTGGCTGGATTGTGCTTGTTTCGTTGTTTCGTGATTGACTTTTTTGTTTTCCTCAGCATTAATTATTGATTATGACTGAGTGCCCCTGCTGGGTACGGGCGGCCGGGCAGGGGGGGGACAGGAGGGGGGGGCGGAAAGCTCCGCCTTTCCACTTCCTGCTGAGCTGTTTCCTCCCAGTGGCGGTTGGGATCAAGCTGCTCTTGCTTGTTACTTCTTTTGTTTTTTCTTTTTGGAGCTTCGTTTAGGGGATACCTGTGTAAAGCTTCTTGCCTGGTCTTATTCTGCATACCTGTTTTCGGTTCTTGACCGGAGAGAGAGTTCGCGTATGACTCATGCTTCGTGGAGGTGCGTATGACTCCAGGGTAGGGGCGCAGGGGTCAGCTGGCTGGGAGCGTCGAGTTTGGTGGGGGCGCGTAGATGGTCCTCAGCAGAGTTGGGGGCCGGCGAGTCGGCAGCGAGGCGGCTGGTGTGAATGTCGGCAGGGGCGAGGGAGGATAACGGGTGGGGAGGTCCAGGCCAGGGAGAGATAGGAGGGTTTATCTTCAGGGTGGGAAGGATTGCTGGTCGTGGGTACTCGGGGTGAGAGGTAGGGGGAGGTGAACACGGGAGAATGGGGGGTTATGGGGGAGGTCGGATCTTGACATATTGCAGCCTTGCCCCTAGCGATGATTCTATTTAAAGCCCGCCTGCTGTTCAGTAAAACAGTCCGATCCAGCAGGTCGATCTTTGTTTGTTCCATCAGATTTTGGTCTGTGGTTAAGAGGGCCCCACTGTAGGTCTGTGTTCCCTGGTCTGTACACTTTTGCAAGAATTTTACAAAAGTGTGTTGGAAATGGCCTGGATTTCCTTATGGTGGCGACCAGTTCTGTGGGGGGGGTGACCGTTCGTGGGTGTTGTTTACGAACACACTGTTTGGGGGATTTTCAACACATTGATCAAGCCATAGTATGCACGATAATGTGGGGTCATCCGTTTAGGTGTCCCGTGGTTCGTATTT
>NW_028234414.1:15355517-15360517 GCF_977035675.1 Penaeus japonicus
AAACAAAAAAAAAAAAAACCAAAAAGGAAAAAAAAAAAAAAACAAAATCTAAAACAATTTCAATAATAAAAAAAAAAAACACATAAATAAACAAAAAACAAAAATTAATAAAAAAAAAAAAACAAAAAAATAAAAAAAAAAAATAAATCAATCATAAAAAAAAAAAATTCTAAAAACCAAAATAAAACCAAAAAAAAAAAAAAATACAAAAACCAAATAAAAAATAAAAATAAATAATAATCAAAAAAAAAATATAAACAAAAAAAGCAAACAAAAAAAAATAAACATCACAAAAAAAGAACAATCCAACAAAAACAAAACAAAATTCCCAACAATACCGAAATCGGCGCCAGGGGTGGGGGCAGCGAAGGCGGGCGGGGAACGAAAGAGCGGAACATATTTAGGTTCTATCCCACCACAAATCCTTACACCATTCAAACAATAAGAACACCAAACCCTCACAAACCACTCCAACAACAACCAAAACCTCAACCACACCCACAAACTCACCAACCCAAACCAAAAACAACACCTCAACACCACACAAAAAAAAAAACCCACCCCCCACCTCAACAATCCAACAACACTCATCCCCCCTGCCGCCCTCCCCCAACCAAATCAAACATACAACCACCAACACACCCTCCATACTAAAAACCAAACAACATCCACCAGTGCCACCACCCGAAACAACCAATTGCACAAAAAAAACCATACCCCCACACACAAAATAACAATTACTTCCAAAACACAACCAACATACCCCCCACACCGCACCTTTATTCGAGATATTGAATGGTTCGGCCCACCAAATTCCCCCTCCCCCGCACCATACCCCCCCCCCCGTCCTCCCACTACCCTGCCCATCCCCCTCAACACCACGCCCCCCCACCCACCTAACCCCCCTCCAACTCCATCACCCCCCTCGACACCCCACCCCACTCCACCCCCTCCACCCCACTCCCCCCCCCCACAACCTACCCACACCACCCCCATCCCACACAGATACCTCCACCCTACCCACCAAACACAACCCCCTACCCCTCACCCCACCTCCCCCACCCCCCAATCACCCACCCACCTCATACACCCCCCCACACCCCCCCCCCAAACCCTTCCCCTCTAACCACCCCCCACCTACCTCCACCACACAATACCCCCCCCCCAAACCAACCCCCTACATCAACCACACCATCCACCAAATCATCCTCAACAAATCCGCACCCACAACCCACCCCGGCCTTCGCCAAACCCCACCAAACACCACCCAACCAACCGCATTCCCCCCCAACCCCATCCCACCCCACCCCCCACCCCTCACCCCCCCCCCCGCGCCCCACGCCCCAACCCCAGGCAACCGCCCCCCCCCCCCAAACCCACCCATGCCCACACCACAAAACATATAAAACCCACACCCCCATCTCCCCCTTCCCCCCCCCCACAATAAACAACAACACACCCCCACCACACCCCCCCCCCCCAACCAGCCCCCCCCACCCCCCCCCACCCCCCCCCCCCCCCCAACACGACCACCACCACACCCACCCACCCCACCACCCCCCCCCCCCCCCCCCAATTCCAACCCACCCATCCCCTCCATCGAAATTCCTCACCCCACCGCACTCCCCCACCCACCCCCCACACCCCAACCCCCACCCCCACCACCACCCCACCTCCTGAACCCACTTCACCCCTCCCCCCCATACACCACCCCCCAACCATCCAACACACCTCCCCCCACCGCCCCCCCACCTCCCCACCCAATCCCCCCCCCCCCCCCCCCCCCCCCCCACCCCCCCTCCCACCACCCCCCCCCCCTTATAAGTTTTGCAACCCCCCCTCCCCCCCCTTGACCCCCCCCACCCCCCCACACACACCAAAACCACCACTCAACCAACCCAACACACCCCCCCCCACCCTCCGCCGCCCCAAACCAACCCCAATCCCACGCCCCCCCTACAACCAACACATCACCCCTACCTCACCCCCAATCCCCATCCACAATCAGCTACACCAACCGCCCCACATACCACAAACCCACTCACCAACCAAACCACCCCCCCCCACACCCCCACCCCCCTCCCCCATCACCACATCCAACCAACTACCACATCCCAGCACACTCCCCCCAGACCCCCCCCCCCCCCCACCCCCCCCCCCCCCCCCCCCCTCCACCCCCCAACTCCCACCCCCAAACACCCATATCCCGTGACCCTTCCCCCCCACCCCATCCCCCCACCCCCCCCTACCCCACCCCCCCCACACCCCCCACCCCCCCCCCCACCCCAACCCCCACTCCCCCACCCCACCCCCCCACCCACCCACCCCCCACCCCCGTCCCCGCCACCCCCCACCCCCCCAACCACCCCCCCTACCATCATCCCCCCACACCAAAATACTCAACCCCAACCCACCTACCTCCCCACCCCACACAACCCCCGCCATATTTGCACCCCCACTCCCTCCCTCCTCCTCCTCCTCCTCCTCTCTCTCTCTCTCTCTCTCTCTCTCTCTCTCTCTCTCTCTCTCTCTCTCTCTCTCTCTCTCTCTCTCTCTCTCACTCCCTCTACATTTCCCTCTCCCTCTCATTTATTTGTGTCTATAATCAATTTTGATTTATCCATTTAATAATATGTCATGATTTCCAGGAAGTATAATATCAACCCTAAGGGGAAAGTACTTTTTTCTATGTTACGAAATATTTGAGGAAATCCTTTGAGATTTTAATTCCTTTGTTATCACCATCAGAAACTCTTAACTAATGTACCGATTTCCATAAATATTGAATAACTATTACCCTATTTCAAGAGAAGTTTCTTAAAAAGTGGGTTAAGATGTTTTAAAATGGATTATCAAATTTTATTATGTGAAAATAAGTTAATAGTTGTGTCTACAAGATTTTCTCCCATGAGTTGAAAGTGCAGGACATTTCGAAAATAACGAAATTATGAGACTACTTTTTGTCATTATATTTCACTTTCTCCTGATAACAATGCAAAAAAAAAGCCAAGATAATATATTTGTGGCCAACCATTTGCCCATTACTCATCCATTTTGCTTACTTTAGCAGCGTACAAGGTGACATAATAGTCTGTAACTCATTAACATATTTCCGTATAAGTCACGCTGAATAACAAGGCTCCCAACTTAGGAATTTCCTGTAGCATCCCACAATTCTCTTAAACTTAATTTTGGATTTGCTATAAAACCCCGATTCACTAATGCAAGATAAATGCATGGCCAAACTTATATACTTTAGACTACGTAAACTCCATCAGTTTCGAAATGAAATAAGAGAGGAAAAATAGGAGGCCTTTTCCATTCTGTTTCGGCGGTTGGCGCTCATGGCAAACGGCTGCTAGGAGACTTGTATATTCATGAAAGTCCAAGTCCAATCACTCAGGATGACCTGGAACATGCAAGTGCTTTGACGATTCATGATTTCAGCCCAAATACTCATATACTACCATGATTTATGGATGCTGAAAATGCCTTAAACTAACGAACAATTTCACATACTAACCTATCATCGTATCTTCCGGAATACATCAATATGTAAAAATGAAATATTGCAACCCAACCTTGTCGACTCATATGTATATGCCAGATGTATAATTTTGTTCGTATACAAAGCGAATAGGAATAAATATCATGTCAGGTATACATTAGGCAGGCGTAGATGCTTGCGTTAGAGAGAATAATCATTCATTACTATATATCATATAGACCTTAGCGAGATACTAGGCATAGACTTGTAAGGTAGCACGACACACGACATGACATCACACGTCATGACACTATGTAAGTTTATAAGAGGACAGTGATGTCAGTCATTTAAAATATTGATAATAAAAATGTGTTATTCTGCTCAGCACTAACGTCAATGAACCATGTCACTCATGAACATGATCTAATTTGCTCGTTTCTTTTAGTATAACTCAAGCTCTTTTGTCATTAGGTGTGAATGATGCAACTTCAATGTGTCTCACCATAGAAGTATATGGACGAAATTTGTGCTAAAAGAGTTCCTAAGCCAAAGAATTTTGGGGAATTGACCGAAGAAAAATCAAATAAATGAGGCGATTCTCAATAGTGAGAGAAAATCACACACCAATTTCGCCATAGATAAAATCATATATTATTTCTGAAAAAAAAAGATTCTAAATGCATGAACGATATATTGTGTTTGATTAAAACAGAGAAATTAAGAATTGCGAGAGAGAAAAGATGGGAAGAGGTCAGGTCAGGTCAGGTCAAATCATGGTTTGACTGTACAAAGGGAAAGGAAACTTACTTGTCCGCTGTTTGCATATTATTGTATTCATTAATCCTTTAACCATGCTTTCCTCCGAAGTGAAAGTTTTGCGTTGAACTCCATAAAAGGCCAAAGAAAGACGATATAACTGTGACCGTAAACATAGTGTCTTCTTATATCACAATATGTCATGTATCACGCGCATGAGCCCAAAATACCAAGCTTTTAAGAAAGTTCATTAGGAAGCAGTTAGAAAGTTAGGAAATCATTAAGGGAAAGTAAAATCATCCTTGTTGTACATTATAGCCGGAACGCCATTGCACCAAATGTATTACATTATAGTAAACATTATAAATTGTACGCGTAAAACATGTAGAAGACTTATTCAAACAACGACAGTTTTGGGCCAAAATAGAAATCGAATACGATTGCTTATTCCGATAAGGAAGACTTTGAGTGTGAACGAGAGAAATGGTTAGACGAAGGAATAGAACTTCAGCACGTATATAATTACTTTATCTTTTAATTTCAGGTTAAGGCAAACACAATAATGAGCTGATTAGAGTATGTCAATGTAAAAGTAACTAAGATCACTACAATGATTAGACTGTTTTGTGCCGCAGCATTACTATTTCCACGACAAATATCACGCAAGAGTACTTGTACACATAAATATGGCTTAACACACTTCAAGGTGAGGAAAGAAAAGGGAAAAGAAGGACCAAATAGAAAAATAGAAGAGGGG
>NW_028234414.1:15391939-15394439 GCF_977035675.1 Penaeus japonicus
AAATAGTCTCCTACAAGTGACATCTGTGGAAAGGGGATTAACACAAACATCTGAATGAAAATTGTTGCTTAATGATGTGGACAGGAGACGCCATGCTCCAGAAATAGCTGCACTTGCAAAATTATTGTATTTTCATGCAAAATGTTTTGTGAAATTTTATCAGCTGAAGAAGTGTTATCATACTTTATTGGAAATCATGAGTAATTATTTGTTGACCTGGCATTTTTCAAGGTTTTACCTTTGTTATAAGAATTTACAATTTACATTGAGTTTTAGTCCGCATTAGAATGTTGAAATTATAGAATTACTGGATCTACGGCCACAAACCTGGGCTTAGTTTCACTTTTATTATTATTGATATATGTCTCTAACAATAAAAGACATTTCTGCTGTTACTAGAGCATATTGAATGTTGACCCCTGTGACCTATGTATAGAAAATGTATATAGATTGATAACGGAGTTTTCCAACGTATAACTTTAATGGATACTAAAATCCCTAATAAATATGACAAACATGATCATCTTTGCTTTCAAATTCTAGGATACTTTCTGACAAAGTCGATGTTTGGAAATCAAGCTATTCAAAAACTGAATTAAAGCACTCATTATATATTCACTATACATACCCAAAGTAAACTTAAAACCACAGAAAAATATATATATAACCCCGACTCCCAAATCTTGTTAAGAATAGTAGGGCGTTAATTGACATGGCATAGCTCATGTGGTGTTATCAATAAGGACAAAATTCATCATAAGGTTGTCAGGTTTGTCGTAAGGTCTGAATCCACAAGTTGCGAGAAAAGTGAGGTATGATATTCATTTTTGCCAGAAATTTAGTTTTGACAATGAAGATGATGAGTTTTGAATTCTTTTCCTATTATCTCTTACATTTATTATGATAGCATATAGTGTATTTATTAGCTTGTTTGTTTTTGTATGACGTGGTGAGTTATTTATCTCATTCAAAATTTCGGCTTCTACGGTAAATAGTAAGTGTATCTCAAGAGTATATTATAGCAGTCTTGGATTTGTAAAAAAAATCCCAAGATTTATTTTCCTTTCTTGCGGTAAAGAAATATGAAGACTGTAACAAAAACGAATACTACACCAATCAAATGGAAATTTAATCAAAAGGAAATTTAATCCAGTGCCTCTAAAAAAAGGAAAATTAGAATCATATTCGTTTTATACATGGTGAAATTTTTGTCACTATCCAGTTTCAGCCCATTGTTTTTGCCTTTTCTGTGCATTTATTTCTGATATCAATATGCACTGTAAGCCTCCCCTTGAGTTTGAAAAAAAGGATAAGCATGTTAATAGTAACTTGTAAAACAAGACTTCTATTACTTTGTAAAAATGGAATGGCGAAAGATTCATCAATTTACTCTCTGACATACAATGCAATATATTTTTTAATGCATAAACATTAATAGACTTTCTAGGATATTAGATGAAAATCAATCAAGGGAAGAGGTAGGTTTTACATTTGGATACCCTACCATGTGCAATCAGGTTATAAAAAAAGGCAAACCAGACGTTGGTTGCGATACAGATTTTGCTTCGTAGAAACAATATCGCTATCAGTTATTCCTTCCTTAAAAAATCGCGGTCTTAACATGCAACATACGGACCTGTTAGAAGACATATATTAAAAACAATACACTCACTACCAGTTTGCATTGAAACGGCGTGCAACAAGGGGATACCTTCTCACCTAAACTATTTATTGCTTGCTAGTTTGTTTGTTTGTTTGTTTTTAAGAATGATACAGTAATAAATAAACTGATTATGATTCTCTGACATTATTTCAGTTTCATAAATCATAAAATACTCGAGGTTATGATAATAAATCCAGGTATTAAAGATGGGTATTAAAATGTCTGCAGGCAAAGCATAAGTGGTGCTTTCTAATACTGCTGTAAGAAAAAGCATTGGACAGAAAGTATCACAATTGAGGCCATCGTTTTTACGTAGGAAACGTAATATATTTAAATAACTAAAAGAATAGGGGAGTAGTGAACTTTCCGAACCACAGAATTTTTTCTTTCTTTCTTTCTTTCCTTTTTTGTTATTGGCACATTTTGTAACAGAGCGTGTTTACGTTCCGTTACATCGTCACTCTTGCTTCTGCTTGCTGGACTCAAGGAAGTATATGAAGAAATTCAGATATTTCATAGGAATATTGCAACCTCAGTAAGTCAACTTTGGCAGACGCCCACACAATGAGGAGGTGGTATTGCATGGTAAGCAGCGGACTTGCACACTCAAGAGTCATATCAGTGCCCTGAACGTCGATAGTTGCCGAAAAAGTGAAAGCCTGGTTAGTAAGATTTAATCTACAAGACTGCATAAAACGGCAGTACATTGATTACGAAGATAACATCGATTTTCATGAATTATATATACTTCCTTTTTATTTTTAACTTTCTTAAAAAAAAATACAGAAAAGCTGTACATACCAACCATATATAAACGAAGGGGGAAAAAAAATATTT
>NW_028234414.1:15404439-15406939 GCF_977035675.1 Penaeus japonicus
GGGAGGGGTCAGAGGGAAAGTAGGGGGGTGAGGGGAGGCAAAGGGAGGGGTCAGAGGGAAAGTAGGGGGGTGAGGGGAGGCAAAGGGAGGGGTCAGAGGGAAAGTAGGAGGTGAGGGGAGGCAAAGGGAGGGGTCAGAGGGAAAGTAGGAGGTGAGGGGAGGCAAAGGGAGTAGAGGGGAAAGTAGGGGGGTGAGGGGAGGCAAAGGGAGTAGAGGGGAAAGTAGGGGGGTGAAGGGAGGCAAAGGGAGGGGTCAGAGGGAAAGTAGTTGGGTGAGGGGAGGCAAAGGGAGGGTTCAGAGGGAAAATAGGGGGTGAGGGGGGGCAAAGGAAGGGGTCAGAGGGAAAGTAGGGGGTGAGGGGAGGCAAAGGGAGGGGTCAGAGGGAAAGTAGGGGGTGAGGGGAGGCAAAGGGAGTAGAGGGGAAAGTAGGGGGGTGAGGGGAGGCAAAGGGAGGGGTCAGAGGGAAAGTAGGGGGTGAGGGGAGGCAAAGGGAGGGGTCAGAGGGAAAGTAGGGGGGTGAGGGGAGGCAAAGGGAGGGGTCAGAGGGAAAGTAGGGGGTGAGGGGAGGCAAAGGGAGGGGTCAGAGGGAAAGTAGGGGGGGGAGGGGAGGCAAAGGGAGGGGTCAGAGGGAAAGTAGGGGGGGAGGGGAGGCAAAGGGAGTAGAGGGGAAATTAGGGGGTGAGGGGAGGCAAAGGGAGTTAGAGGGGAAAGTAGGGGGTGAGGGGGGCAAAGGGAGGGTCAAAGGGAAAGTAGCGGGTGGGGGGAGTCAAAAGGAGGGGTCAGAGGGAAAGTAGGGGGTGAGGGGAGGCAAAGGGAGGGGTCAGAGGGAAAGTAGGGGGTGAGGGGAGGCAAAGGGAGGGGTCAGAGGGAAAGTAGGGGGGTGAGGGGAGGCAAAGGGAGTAGAGGGGAAAGTAGGGGGGTGAGGGGAGGCAAAGGGAGGGGTCAGAGGGAAAGTAGGGGGTGAGGGGAGTCAAAGGGAGGGGTCAGAGGGAAATTAGGGGGGTGAGGGGAGGCAAAGGGAGTAGAGGGGAAAGTAGGGGGTGAGGGGAGGCAAAGGGAGGGGTCAGAGGGAAAGTAGGGGGGTTAGGGGAGGCAAAAAGAGGGGTCAGAGGGAAAGTAGGGGGTGAGGGGAGGCAAAGGGAGGAGAGGGGAAAGTAGGGGGGTGAGGGGAGGCAAAGGGAGGAGAGGGGAGATAAGGGGGGTGAGGGGAGGCAAAAGGGAGGGTCAAAGCGGAAAGTAGGGGGTGAGGGGAGGCAAAAGGAGGGGTCAGAGGGAAAGTAGGGGGTGAGGGGAGGCAAAGGGAGGGGTCAGAGGGAAATTAGGGGGGTGAGGGGAGGCAAAGGGAGTAGAGGGGAAAGTAGGGGGGTGAGGGGAGGCAAAGGGAGGGGTCAGAGGGAAAGTAGGGGGTGAGGGGAGGCAAAGGGAGGGGTCAGAGGGAAAGTAGGGGGGTGAGGGGAGGCAAAGGGAGTAGAGGGGAAAGTAGGGGGGTGAGGGGGGGCAAAGGGGGGGGTCAGAGGGAAAGTAGGGGGTGAGGGGAGGCAAAGGGAGGGGTCAGAGGGGAAAGTAGGGGGGTGAGGGGAGGCAAAGGGAGTAGAGGGGAAAGTAGGGGGGTGAGGGGAGGCAAAGGGAGTAGAGGGGAAAGTAGGGGGGTGAGGGGAGGCAAAGGGAGGGGTCAGAGGGAAAGTAGGGGGGGGGGGGGAGGCAAAGGGAGGGGTCAGAGGGGAAGGAAGGGGGCGAGGGGGGGCAAAGGGAGGGGTCAGAGGGAAAGTAGGGGGTGAGGGGAGGCAAAGGAGTAAGGGAAAGGAGGGGGGTGAGGGGAGGCAAAGGGAGGGGTCAGAGGGAAATTAGGGGGGTGAGGGGAGGCAAAGGGAGTGGTCAGAGGGAAAGTAGGGGGGGTAGGGGAGGCAAAGGGAGGGGTCAGAGGGAAAGAGGGGTGAGGGGAGGCAAAGGGAGGGGTAGAGGGAAATTAGGGGGGTGAGGGAGGCAAGGGAGTAGAGGGAAGTAGGGGGTGAGGGGAGGCAAAGGGAGGGTCAGAGGGAAAGTAGGGGGTGAGGGGAGGCAAAGGGAGGGGTCAGAGGGAAAGTAGGGGGTGAGGGGAGGCAAAGGGAGGGGTCAGAGGGAAAATAGGGGGTGAGGGGAGGCAAAGGGAGGGGTCAGAGGGAAAATAGGGGATGAGGGGAGGCAAAGGGAGGGGTCAGAGGGAAAGTAGGGGGGTGATGGGAGGCAAAGGGAGGGGTCAGAGGGAAAGTAGGGGGGTGAGGGGAGGCAAAGGGAGGAGAGGGGAAAGTAGGGGGGGGGAGGGGAGGCAAAGGGAGGGGGCAGAGGGAACGTAGGGGGAGAAGGGAGGCAAAGGGAGGGGTCAGAGGGAAAGTAGGGGGGTGATGGGAGGCAAAGGGAGGGGTCAGAGGGAAAGTAGGGGGGGGGAGGGGAGGCAAAGGGAGGGGTCAGAGGGAAAGTAGGGGGGTGAGGGGAGGCAAAGGGAGGGGTCAGAGGGAAAGTA
>NW_028234414.1:15411939-15414439 GCF_977035675.1 Penaeus japonicus
CCCTGTGGGCATTCGGCAGGAATGAATTAGAAATTCAAGTCACAAATCAGGTTACTGAGGTTTTATCTATGTGAGAAAGATGGTAGAATGCAGTAACGCCCTTAATATAGAAATACAAATTTTGCCTTCCTGATCGAGACTCGAACCCAGGTCATCCTGGTTAGACAATTCTTTTGTTGGGTCATGTAGTGTAATGGTTAGGAGCCGGGATTGTCACTCTGATAATCAGGGTTCGAGTCTCGGTCAGGAAGGCAAAATTTGTATTTCTATACTATGTGCATTACAGCATTCTACCATTTTTCTCACATAGATATAATCTCGGTAACCTGATTTGTGACTTGAATTTCTAATTCATTTCTGCCGAGTGCCCACGGGGATTGTCTGTAAAACCTCACTATTACTGCTCTTCTAAGAGTATATAGATGCTTTCCATGGTGGTAGTAAGGCACCTGGTTAGACAATTCTTTTGTTGAGTCATGTAGTGTAATGGTTAGGAGCTGGGATTGTCACTCTGGTGACCCGGGTTCGAGTCTCAATTAGGGAGGTAAAATTTGTATTTCTATATTGTATGCGTTACTGCATTCTACTATCTTTCTCACATGTATGTATATGTATATAATAAGTATATGTGTCTGTAACATTGATAATGTTACAGCGTAGACTCTCCGAGTGAGATTAAAAGAATGGAACGAAATATTAAATATATCTTCCTTCTGACAGAAAGAGTGACAGTCAAATTCGAAATATTCAATTCCCTGAATTTCGAGATGGAAGCAGTCTGTCAAATCATTTCCAAACAAACGTAGGATATACGAGATGACATATATGTGTATAGTCTACACAACATATTGCTCGCCCAGTTATAAAACAGTCCTCCAATAAGAATAATTTAAATTACTTTTACACATGTCACCAACTACAACAGGATATCTAATATATATGTATCTTTTTTTTTTTTAAGTTTGTCAATGTTTATAAATTCTTTCACTGACAATATAATAACTATAGAACTTTTGTTATTTTGCTCCATTTGTTGGTAGGCAGATTTACTTGATAGATAAAGATATAAGTCAATATCTTATTACTGGGTCATACATTTATCTCTTTAGCTTTCATTTATTGCAAGACGCTTTCTGCTCTATACACTCCCTTCTTTGCAATGGCTCATAGAAACCTTTTTTCAGATGAACTATAAATAATAAATGTTGAACTATACCTTACTTACAAAAAGTGATCTCCTATACAGTACAACGCCTGTTTAAACGTGGCATACATCAGATGTAAAGATAAAGCAAGAACAAAATGGGCAAGATGGGAAACAATGAAATAAAGTACTATAAAACTTTACTTTTCAGTTATGCCTACTATTAAGTTTTTGGATATCAAAGGCATTTTGCCTTGTCTTTTCTTTAATGCAGTATGTAGACATATATAAATTTATATATTTATATACATTTATATATAGATGTATATATACATTTATATAAAATTCTTACTCTCCATCCCCCCCGCCTCTCTCTCTCTCTCTCTCTCTCTCTCTCTCTCTCTCTCTCTCTCTCTCTCTCTCTCTCTCTCTCTCTCTCTCTCTCTCTCTCTCTCTCTCTCTCTCTCTTTTCTCTCTCCTCTCTCTCTCTCTCTCTCTCTCTCTCTCTCTCTCTCTCTCTCTCTCTCTCTCTCTCTCTCTCTCTCTCTCTCTCTCTCTCTCTCTTTCTCTCTCTCTCTCTCTCTGTCTCTCTCACTCTCTCTCTCTTTGTTTCTTTCTCTCTCTATCTCTCTCTCTCTTTCTCTCTCTCTCTCTCTCTCTCTCTCTCTCTCTCTCTCTCTCTCTCTCTCTCTCTCTCTCTCTCTCTCTCTCTCTCTCTCTCTCTCTTTCTCTCTCTCTCTCTCACTCTCTCTGTGTGTGCGTGTGTGTGGCGGATGTTCTGGAAATTAGCGCTTTACGCGCTGATGGTGTTATTGTACCTTAGTAGGTTACAAGTAGCAGCTACAATAATGGAAGAAACTTGTTGGAAGTTCTTTTCTACAAATAGGCAGACTACCAAAATTGTAGTAAAACTAGTGCTCGCAAAAGCTTTCGAAGTACTATTATAACTGCTTGTTTACAAACTCCGCACAAGACAGCATACCACCTCGAGAGACCATTGCGTGTATAGTACATAGTTTTCTTTATTCCGTACTAGTTTCCTATTCATCTGGAAAAAAATAAGTGATACTTCAGTGCTGTAGCACCCAAGAGGAACGCAAGGTAGATGTCAACTCCCACCAGATGTGGGCCGGGGGAGGACACAGACGATCCTCTGCTGCAGCAGTTTATTAGAGTGGCCTGTTGATTACACTTGCCTCCATCTGGCGAGGCTGGGGGCCTAAGCTGCTGTCTGCGCCTCTGAGCTGACTGCCTTGATCATTCCTCTCTCTGTTCTCTCTTCTGTCCTCTCTCTGCTTCCTTCACCCGTGTTTATAATGTATGGCAACACAGGCGATATTGGATAAGTTCTTTGCC
>NW_028234414.1:15441939-15444439 GCF_977035675.1 Penaeus japonicus
TATATATATATATATGCATAGTTTATATGATTGCCAAATATTTCAGAATGGCACTACCAAAATGATTAAAACTCTAGTGACAAGACTATCATTTGATAAGATTGGATGACTCCTTTTGTCTTAATTCCTCCCTTTTCATCCATCTTTGATGAAGACATCTCCATCTCTCCATCTCGCTGTCTACGTGATTAAAATTCTTGATATCCTCCTCCATTCCACATCCCACGGTCTCTTGCCCAATGAGCTCCTTAGGCTAATTTTCGCAAGCTATCGGTCCATCGGTCTTTGTTCTGTGCAATTAATCAGACGGAAAGCGTGCAATTTTCTTTCTCCTTTTCTTTCCTTGCAATAACCGAATATGACATCTTCAGCCAACACAAATTAATCTCTACCTTGCAATTTCAGATGCAGGAGCAATAATTCAAAACTTTTGCATATCCAGGAGGCAATTAACTTTATTGAACTTGGCTTCTAAACGCCATAAGATCACAATAGCCGGGCGGAGAGAAATCATACGGCAAAGAACATGCTGTGTGCATGTTATAGAGAACAGCAGAACAAGATGACATTGGTTGTTGCTGCGTCGTCCCCTAGTACTGGCTCCTCCCACTTGACCTATGATATAGAAACGTTGAAAGGATTAGTTACTAGATAGATAAGCACATATGTAAGAGAAATAGCAATAGCATTATGTTCAAATAGTGTAAAAATGATCATTTATGTATGTTATAGAATATGAATAATCATACACATATGTTATAGTGTGAGTGTAATCATGCAAAATTGTCATACTATGTATATGGTCTATATATTGTAAAATGTATATGATCATATATATGTTCTAGTACATATATACAGTGATAATATATATGCTAAAGTAAGTAAATATTCCTATACATATGTTATAGAATATATAAACATATACCTCTTTTGCTGTACAAATATTCACATATATGTCGTACAAACAATCATTTTTACACGTAACAATATGTAAATAACCATAGCTATAGCACACGTGAAATCAAGTGCAAAGTCCCCTCACCTGGAGGCCACACACCGCCGACCCGCTGTCACATTTCGACCACTCCCCCCACTCCCCGGGGGTGAACTGGGAGGAGGGAAGAGGGAAATGGAGTAAAGTCATTTTATGAACTTGCTGTCGTTGTGAATCTTAACATGGTCTCTTTTTGACGCAATAGTTGCATGTTTGAGGGGAAGAGAGAGAGAGAGAGAGGGAGAGAGGGGGGGGGGAGAAGGAGAGAGAGAGGGGGGGGAGGGAGGGAGAAAGAAGGAGAGAGAGAGGAGGGGTGGTGGGAGAGAGAGAGAGATAGAGATAGATAGATAGATAGATAGATAGAGAGAGAGAGAGAGGAGGTAGGGAGGGAGAAAGAAGGAGAGAGAGAAAGGAGGGGTGGAGGGAGGGAGAGAGAGATAGAGATAGATAGATAGAGAGAGAGAGAGAGAGAGAGAGAGACTTTTTGACATGAAATTTCGAGAAGTATTGACATAAATTTTCATATTCATGAATGCGTACCTCGCAGATTGCAACAACAAAAAATCACATGAATCTCTATTAAAACAGTTTCATGCAACCCAAATTTCACTTATCCTAGCCTTCCCTTTAGCCATCGAGTGACCTAACAAGACCTCGAACTAGACTGACCTTCTCCAGGTCCATGACTCCTGTGATGACCTCCTTGCCATAGTCGCATTCCATCTCCATGTTAGCCACAGCCACATCGTCATGCACAATCCCCTGGGGTTCCAACACGTTTCCGCGCATGCCCGTCACGTAGCCGTTGGTGCAGATGCGCATGCCTGAGGGGTGGGTAGGAGAGGAAGGGAGGGGAGGGGAGGGGAGGGGTAGAGAGATGAGGAGGGGGAGGGGGGTTGGGTAGGAGAAGAAGGGAGAGGTGAGGAGGGGGAAGGGGGTTGGGTAGAAGAGGAAAAGAGAGAGGAGGAGGGGAGGGGGAACGGGTAGAGAGATGAGGAGGGGGAGGGGATGGAGAGATGAGGAGGGGGAGAGGGGTTGGGTAGGAGAGGAAGGGAGAGAGGAGGAGGGGAGGGGGAACGGGTAGAGAGGTGAGGAGGGGGAGGGGATGGAGAGGTGAGGAGGGGGAGAGGACGGAGAGGTGAGGAGGGGGAGCGGGTAGAGAGGTGAGGAAGGGGAGGAGGGGGAGGAGGTATAGGTAGGAGAGGAAGGGGGAGAGAGGGGTAGGGGTTAGAGAGATGAGGAGGAGTAGAGGGTAATGAGATAAGGAGGGAGATAATAGAGGGGGTTGGAGAAGGGAGAGGATGGCGTATGCGGTGGAGGGGAAATGAATATAGGGAAGCGGGGGAAGAGGAGAGGGATGAGGGGTGGTGTTGGAGGAGTGGATAGGGAGGGGAGGGGTAAGGATGGGAGGTGGAGGATAGAAGGGACAAGGAGAGATGGGGAGAGAAGGGTTGTTAAAATGTGGGGTTCATTTGAGGTGTTGGGATGCTTGATTAAGTTTGAAAT
>NW_028234414.1:15454439-15461939 GCF_977035675.1 Penaeus japonicus
TGTGTGTGTGTGATGTTGTTTGTGTGTGTGTATATATATATACATATCTATAAATATATATATATATATTATATATATATATATATATTTATATATATATTCACACACACACACACCACACACACACACACACAGACCACTTATATAATATATATATATAGTATATATATATATATTATTATTCTTTATATATATACCAAACAACAATATATACAAAACAAAATAAATATATGTGTGTGTGTTTGTGTATTGTGCGTTCACACACACAAACACCACACACAACACACACACCACACACACACAACCACATATATATCTATATATTTATATATATTATATATTCTATTATATATATATATATATATATATATATATATATTATATATATACTATATGGTATATGTATATATATATATATATATATATATATATATATATATTATATATATATATATTATATATCAACATATTATATATCTATATATTTATTATATATATAACTATATATTAAATATATATTATATTATATGTATGTATGTATATATACATATTATATATATGTATATAATATATATATTTATATATATTTATATATTATTATTAGATAGATAGATAGATATTAATTACATGTATGTGTGTGTTTATTCATATTATAAATATATATATATATATATATATATTATATTATATCTATATATATATATATGTATATATATTTATACTATCTCACTATAATTTATATATGATTATATATATTTATATTACTATCACATATGTATATCTATGTAAATCTTTTTATATATATATATATATATTTCTATCTATATATATAATATCTATACATCCAAATATAAATAAATATATAATATTTTATATATATTATATAATATATATATATTATGGTATATATATATAATTGTTATGTATATGTATATTGATATATATATATTATAATATAAATTATATATTTATGTGTGTGTGTGTGGTGTGTGTGTGTGTGTGTGTGTGTGTAGTGTGTGTGGTGTGTTGAGTGGTGTGTGTTCGTGTGATGTTTGTGTGTGTGTGTATGTATGTATGTATGTATGTATAAATGAAGCTCTGCTTTCGTGCACCAGCCTTAAGACAACAAAGTGAAGGCTCGGAATAGAGAAAAATCAAATGTATGCAGTAAAGAAACCGACGGGGAGGTGACATACAATAAAAAGGATATTATTAAAGTAGTAGAAGACTTCTATTGCGACTTATTCCACTCAAAAACGATCAACCACGAATGGAGGCAAACATAACAATTGGAGACGTTCCAAACATTACGACAGAGGAAGTAAAAAAGCACTAAAAGGCATGGAAAGAGGAAAAACACCAGAAGAGGGCATTAGTGTAGATGTTATTCAAGATGCAGGAGAGATAAAACTGGCCAATCTTATTAAGACATGTCTAAGAGCCGGTAAAACTTGGAAATCTTGGAAAAACGCAATAATAATTTGAATACACAAAAGACTTAATTACTGATCTATAAGCCTCCTTTCAGTAATCTATAAATTGTTCACAAAAATCATCACAGCCCGTATCACCGATACATTAGATTCAAAACAACCTAGGGAACAGGCAGGGTTCCGCAGTGGATTCTCAACTACAGACCATATCCACACACTAGCTCAAATAAGAGAGAAAACAAACGAATATTGGAAGTCCCTGTGTATGGCATTCGTAGATAACGAAAAGGCATTCGACTCGTTGCAGATAGCTGCAGTACTTGATGCAATAGGTAAACAAGGAGTAGAGGAAATATATTGTAGATTAATAGATAATATATATAGAGATGGTGCAGCGACCATCAAATCCATGCAGAAACCTATAAAATACTAATACAAATGGGTGTTAAGCTAGGCGACACCATCACACCAAAGCCGTTTACAGCTTGCTCAAAAGAAGTATTCAAAGACCTTAGATTGGAAGGAGAAAGGGATCAAAATAGGGAATGAACACTTCATCAACTTAAAATTTGCAGATGACATTGTGCTTTTCGGCGAGGCAGCAAAGGAATTACAACAATTACTACGCGATTTGAACAGGGAAAGTCTGAAGATTGGCCTTAAAATGAACATGAGAAAGATTGAAGTCATGTTTAACAGTCGAAAGAACCCAGGTTAGGAGTTAAGCAAATACTATGTAATACCAGGGGCGAGGTACTAGAAGCAAAAAAAAGAAAAATACAGTGAACGACGTATATATACTAGGACAACTTCATTCAGATCGCGAGTACATTCCTGCGAAGTATTACTGTGAAAACGTCGGATAAAACGGCGAATCAGGCCTAGGCTGTAGGAGTGCCTTCGGTACACAAGAGTAACATATTACGAGGTGTCTGCTACTGTTGTCAAAAGGGAAAGGTTTTTTGACCAAATGTGTCACTCCCCGTCGATGACATATCGCAGGGGTCAGAAACGAGATGTAGCAACTAGCGGAGGAATGTCGACCAAGGTACTCGAGAGGAAATTAGTAAGTGCTCAAAGATGAATGGAAAGGCTTATGCTAAGAGTTAGTTTAAGAGACAAGAAAAAGGCCACATGGATCAGGCAACAAACAAAAGTAGATGATATACTTAAGAGCATTAAAAGAAAAAGTGGCAGTTGGCTGGACATATATGTCGGAGACAGGACAAGAGGTGGAAAAAGAAAACAACAGAATGAGAAATATACGACACAAAGAGACCAAGGGCAAGATGTCGTGATGAAAAAGCGAATTTCGCAGGAGTAAACTGGAATCAGATGACACAAGACCGGAATGACTGGAAAAGAGAGAGGCCTATGTCCTGCAGTGGAATGATACAGGCTGACGACGATGATAATGAGGATATATAAGTATCGTACTCTATATAGATAGTAGATGATATGAATTAAATATATAGATATATAATTGTATGTGTGTGATGTTCTGTCGTGTTGTTGGTATATAAAAATATATATATATATATATATATATATATATATATATGTGTGTGTGTGTGTGTGTGTGTGTGTGTGTGTGTGTGTGTGTGTGTGTGTTATGGAATGTATGTGCAGTGTCAAGACTGTATGTTCTTTTTCCCTTTCTTCGGAGAATGCAATCATGCGAGTCGGTGTGGCCGTCATGCACATTAGGGTCATGCAGAGGATGGAGAATATATTATGTAAAACTTCGACCTTCTTTTTTTATCTCCTTTTTCATCCTCTTCTTCGTCTCCCTCTTTATCTTCTCCTCCTGTTTCTTCTTCTTCGTCATATTTACTCGTCTCCTTATTCTTTTTCCTCTCCTCTCCTTTTACCTTCGACTTCTTTCCTCCTCCAAAGCCTCTTATTCTGTCTTTTATTTTCCTCTTCCTTTTCTTCGTCATTTTTCTTTTCGCTTTGTCCCCGCTCTTCTTCTCCCCCCCCCACCCCCCCAACCGCTTTCCTTACATATTTTTTCCTTTTCTTTTTTACTTTACTATCCTGTTACATCTTTCTTTTTCTTCTTTTCTTCCCTTTTTTTCCCTTCCCTCTCCTCTCCTCTCTTCCTACTCCCTCTCCTCTCCTTTCTTCCCCCTCCCTCTCCTCTTTTTCCCCTCCCCTCTCCTCTCCTCTCTTCCTCCTCTCCTCTCCTCTCCACTCCTCCCCCGCCCCTCTCCTCTCCTCTCTTCCCCCACCCCTCTCTTCTCCTCTCTTCCCCCTCTCCTCTCCTCTCTCTCCCCTCCCTCTCCCCTCTTCCCCCTCTCCATTCCTCTTTTCCCCCTCTCCTCTCCTCTCCTCTCTTCCCCCTACGCGTCCCTGCCTGTCCATTTCCTCATCCTTTATGTCTAGAAGATAACTTTATTAGACGTGAATGTCTCTTGGTTATATAACATCATGGGTGGGACTTTTTTTTCCTCTATCTTTCTTTATCTATCTATCTATCTATCTATCTATATATATGTATATATATATATATATATATATATATATATATATATATATATATACATATGTACATATAATTCTAATCTATACCTATACATATACATATATATACATATATAAATATATATATATATATATATATTATATTAGAGAGGACGAGAGAGAGAGAGAGAGAGAGAGGAGAGAGAGACGAGTAGAGAGAGAGATAGAGAGAGGAAGCGATTATATATAAAGCTAGATGGATAGCTAGATAGATTAAATATAATAGCATAGCTTTTTTAGATAGATAGCTAGTTCGTATTATAGACAGAAAGAAAGATAGATAAAATATAGCTATATATATAAATAATATACATACATATATATTGATATATGTATAGTATATATATATATATATATATATTATATAATATTAACTATATATATATATATATATATATATATGAACAAAAAAAAAAAAAAAAAAAAACAAAAATAAAAATATATATTATATATATATATATATATATATATTATATATCATTATTTATTTATAGAGAGCGAGAGAGAGATGAGGAGAGGAGAGAGAGAGAGAAGAAGAGAGAGAGAGAGAGAGTGAGAGTGAGAGAGAGAGGAGAGAGGAGAGAGAGAGAGAGAGAGAGAGTGTCATAAACTATATTTTTTATTTGTATATGTTTATGTCTTCTCTCTCCTCTTATATATATATATATATATATAGATATATATAGATATATATAATATATATATAGAGATTTATATATTATAATTTATAGTACTATATATATATATATATATATTATTGAGATGTCTTAGTATATATAGTATATATTATATTTAGCTAGTCGGTATATATATATATATATGTACATTAAATATACATATGTATTCATATATTTTATATATCATATATATATTATATATATATATGTATATATATTATTCATATATATTTAATCTTTATATTCTATGTATATATTTACATATATATATATTTATATATTGTGTGTGTGTGTGTGTGTGTGATGTGTGTGTGTGTTGGGTGTGTGTGTGTGTGTGTTGTGTGGATGTAGATGTATATAGATATACATACATATATAAAATAGTGAGTAAGTATGTTGATATATATAGTATTAATGATCAGTAATATATGATATTTATATATATATATATATAGTTATATGATTGCTAGTGTAATATAATGCCAATACAATATATAGTATCACATATATATTGGCATATATATATATATTATAACATATATATAAGGGTAAGTATATTTAACATATATAGTATGTATAGATAGAGGGAGAGAGTATATATAATAGTTTATATATAGTGTAAGATGTATATGTATATATTTTGATATTAACAGTATATAATATATAGGATATATGAGTTTTAGATATTTATCTAGAGTAAGTATTTGTATGTAGGGATATAGTCGAGTTATATAGATTAGATAGATAGACGATAGATAGATAGATTAGTTATATATATATAGTTATATGTATCTTATACATACACAATAATACATAAAAACATAAAAAAAAAAAAAAAAAAAAATAATATATATAGTATATATATATATATATGATTATGTATAGATGATTTATATATGTATATATAATATATGTATGATATATACACACAGTATATATGTATTATATATATATATATAGTATATTAAAGAGGGAATATATATATATATATATTTCATATATATTTATTTATGTATATGTATAATGTAGTGTATTGGTTATATATATATTAAGTATAGTATATATATATAATATAAGCGAGATTATAGCGTAGTATAAGAGACATATATGCTATTATATATAGTTCAGGATATATGTATAAGATACATACACATTTGTAGTACATTACATACATACATACATAAATATATATTTATATATATATTATAGAGGTATATTATATTTAGTGAGAGATATATATATATGTTTATATATAGTGATTTAAGTCAGGTACAGTGCGTATGCAGTATATTATATATCGTATATATATATATATATACATATATATATATATTATACCATATATATATATATATATAGAGCAAAGTATCTATATATATATATTATATATATAGTTATATAATATATATATATATATATTATTTGGAATATGTATGAGGAGTATATGCACATATATATATAACTATATATATAGTATAATTATATATAGACTATATATATATATATATATATATATATATACATATATATACATAGATAGATATATAAGAGATACAGGATATATATATAGTATATTTATAGCATGAGCGATACGCGATATGTGGACTGCGTATGGGTTGTGTGTGTGTTGGTGTTCTGGAGTGTCGTGGTGGTGTGTGTGTGTGTGTGTGTAGATGTGTGTGTGTGTGGGGTGTGGTGTGTGTGTTGTAGGTAATTTGCTCGTATCGTGTGGGATGTGTGTGATGAGTCACTAGTGATGTGTGTGTGTGTGTGTATATATATATAATGCGTAGTGCAGTACTATTCGTATATATTATATTTTTATATAGATATGGTATATATATATGTATATATATACATATATAAAATATATATAATACTAGAATACATACATTAGATATAGCCTACATACATCGAATATATATAGATGCTATATATTTTTTATGATATATATATATATATATATATATATTATGTATATATATATATATATTATAAAATATTTATATCGTACATTAGTATTTACATTATATGGAGAGAGTATAATTGTATGCGTATTATATATATACATATATATAGTATATATATATACATAAATATAATATATATATATATATATATAGAGATATATATATGATAGTGTGTGTGTGTGTGTGTGTATTGTGTGTGTGAGCTGTGTGTGTGTGTTGTGTGATGTGTGTGTGTGCGTGTGTGTGGTGTGTGTGTGTGTGTGTGTGTGTGTGTATGTATATATATATACGAAGAACATATAGCTAGGTATATATTTTATATAGGTATATATATCTATATATATAAACATATAGGATGCAGTATATATATATTTAACATGCGTATATATATATATATATATATAAGAATATATATATATATATATATTATATGTGTTGTGTGTGTGTGTGTGTGTGTGTGTGTTGTGTGTGTGAGGGTGTGTGTGTGTGTAGTGTGTGTGTTTGTGTGTGATGTGAGGGTGTGTGTGTGTGTTTATCGAGTATGGTATATCTTATACATTCTATATTATTAATATATATATATTATATATACTCGTATTAAAAAGTATAGTATATATTATATATATGTATTTATATATATATAAAATGTGTGTGTGTGTGTGTGTGTGTGTTGTGTGTGTGTACAGCATATATAATAAAATATAATATATATATTTTATTTATCTTAATATATATATATATATATATATATAAATATATATATATATTATATATATTATAGACATATATATATATGTATATGTAATTATAAATATATATATATATATGTATATATATATATATATATATATATATATATATATATATATGATTATATATATCACATTCATATCGATA
>NW_028234414.1:15491939-15494439 GCF_977035675.1 Penaeus japonicus
CTCTCCTTCTCCCTCACTCCCCTGCTCTCTCCCTCCCTCCTTCCCTTTCTCTCTCCCTCACTCCCCCACTTTCTCCCTCCCTCCCTCTCTCCCTCCTTCCCTATCTCTCTCCTTCACTCCCCCGCTGTCTCCCTCCCTCTCTCCCTCCCTCTCTCCCTCCCCCTCTGCTTTCCTCTCTCCCATCTTCCCTATCTCTCTCCCTCTCCCCCCCTTCCTTCCCCACCATCTTTCTCACTTATCTTGGTCTGTATGCATATTGCGTCACAGTGTACTTTTTCGCCCGGGTAAATTAGGCTAATGTCACGTGACGAGAAAGAGAGAAAAAAAAGAACTGTTGCCAGCGCTATTCCTTGGCTCTCATTATACCGGGATGGCGACGATAAAGAACTCATTATCATAATGGAGCACATTTTGCGAGGGAAGGATACCTGGGGAGAGAAGGATGGAAGTGGTGGGAAGTAATCCTTTCTTTCTTTTCTTTCGCCATAGCTCTATGCTCCTTCAGTCCCGTGTACGTATGTATGCATTTATACATATGTATATGCGTATGTGTGTGTGTGTGTGTGTGCGTGTGTGTGTGTGTGTGTTTGTATGTGTGTGTGTGTGTGTGTGTTAATGTATGCATGTATGAGTGCATATTTGTATGTAGGCATGTATGTCTAACCGTCCATGAAACAAGAGGCAGAAGCAGCGGCCTCACCTGGAGTGGCGCCGGCCAAGGCACAGCAGGTGGCAAGGAAAGCGAACCAAGCGTCTGTCTTCATGATAGCAATGGCAGCGTGAGAATGTTCTTGTCAATGCCACTGCTTTTCATTATAATACTTTAGGAATCTCTCCGTGTCACACTCTTATCTGATTTTTTTTTTTGTTTGCGTGTATGTGTACCTTTCTTAAGCATTGTAATTCTGCATCTCATTATTCCCTTTGTGACTTTTGTCTGTCTGAATAGGTTGCATTTATGACTGTCTCGTCGTTCTCATTCTATACAAATGAGAGAGAGAGAATAAGAGAGAGAGAGAGAGAGAAGAGAGAGAGAAGGGTGAGGGAGGGAGAGAGAGAGACAGACAGAGAGAGAAGAGGTAGGGATAGAGAGAGAGAGAGAGTAAGAGAGAAGAGGTAGGGAGAAAGAGAGAAAGAGAGAGACGGACATAAAGACAGGAGATTTAACATGTAGATTAGATGTATGATAATAGCCTTTGATAAAGGTTCGAACCCCCGCAGAAGTGGGAAATTTGTTTGCGTCCGCGTTTACATGGTAGGCGTAATTGGTTAGTTCTTAGTTCATTTAGATTGTTGGTTTCTTGGCTCATTGGTTGAATAATTGGTCTCTTGGTTTATTGATTAAAGGGTTGGTTTCCTGTAAAAAATGGTTTGTGTACTGAATCAATTTCTTGGTCTGGTAATTTGACATCAGGATTGCACAAAATGTTATAAACAAATTGTGGTGTAATATTGTATGTGGGTTGGCCATGGCCTAGAGACCAGGTGATTGCAATTTATGCTTTTTTTTCTTCTTTGTTGTTCTTTATTTAGGAACCTATTTGTTTTGAAACTGAATATTTTGGGACTGTCAGAGATTTATACTTTGTGAGCGCCTTTTAGTTCTTATTGTGTTTTGATCGTTGCTTCATATATATGCTTTCACATGCACAGATCAAGGCAAAGCGCTGTACATGATCGTCATGTTCGCCTTGGCACCTTTCTGAACAATGTGTAATGTTCTGCCGTCCTCGTCACGAAGGTTAGATCAAGGGGTGAATCTGAAGTATTTTAAGATAACTCTAAATGCACTTCTTGGCAAAAATACTCTTATAAACAACTTCAGCTTTTGTGTGGTAATAAATTATAATTCACACAAACAAGAAATTTAAAACTGTAAAGAGTAAAAATCTATATAAAAGTTAAGCTTAGAAAGAAAATTTTGAGCTATAACTGAATTAGACTTAAATTATTAAAATCTTCCGGTCAGAGTAATTCCTTAAACCAGTGCTTCATTAATAGACTTAACTGTTGGAGACTTCTTGGAAAAATAAGTATTCATAATTAAGAGAGACTGAACATGTAAAAAGATATAAAAACACAAAAAATCGGTCCTTCCAGAGGCTTCAGGGCTTAAAAATGGCAGCTTTTCCTTATAGCAGTTTCTTGTGGGCATTGGGAATACCGTATTATCGTGCACAAGAAGGAAGTGTTCGTAGGTATGTATGACATTAGTTTAGATTAGTTTATTTCTTTATTTACCACCCTGGCTAACTCCAAAGGGATGGGCAAGCTTTGATACACTGATGTAGTGTCATGACATTGTTGATAACACTATATTACAAATTAAGGCGTGGAAGTCAAATGCGGTGTAATAGATCCGTAGACTCTGTGCTCTCGGAAGATAAACCTCGTAAAAATATAGAATTTTCAGGGATATCTACTACAGTGCTACTAATTGTTTGTTTGTTTGTTTTTATGATTGCACTTCGCACTCTCAATGGGTCGTCTTTTGTTTAAA
>NW_028234414.1:15511939-15516939 GCF_977035675.1 Penaeus japonicus
CTTTTCAGCTTAATTTGCCTTTCTCCAGCTACTGTACCTCACTTATCGGGCCTTCATTGCATGACGCCCATTGCATATGCATCTCACACCCTAATTACGCGTATCTATGGTACCACAATTGAATAAACCGCGAATTACGGGTTAATTTTACGCACTCCGGTGCAACGCGCCTTAGGAGATCTTGACAACCTGACGTCACAATTATTTCTCTCAAACAGAGACAGCGCGCTTATCACTTATCAGACGTTCCAGGCTTGCTTACTCCGCATTCTATTAGCTATGCACATATTAATGGTATTTCTTTCAGTTGCCCCGATCTTGGCTATTACGCCGCACCTTATTTCAGAAGGACGAGTTCGGCCACGCAATTGAAATATCCTAGCATAGTCTAATTCATCATATTTATCTTTGTTCTCGAGCTAAGACAGCATTTCCCCACGGGACGAGTTCAATTTGGCGCATGATTTTACCGACCACTAGCATGGTCAATCACGGTAAATCACCTATTCCTCAACGGAACGACCTCCAGGTCAATGTTATATTAATAATATTTTTTTCTTTCAGCTCTCATTAACATTTATTTTTTCCAGTCTCATCCAATCTGACTCAGGTCGTGCCTTCTAATTAATTGAAGGACTGGATTCGGTTGATATTTGGATTAATATCTTTTTTTCTTTCATATGCATACTCATGATTTTTTTTAAACCCACTTTGCCTCAAATCTTGACTTCCGGTCACGCCTATTTAAAGGATTAGATATGGTTGGTAATTTGGCTATTATTATTTTTTTTTACATGCATCATACACATTTACATTGTTCTAATTTGCTACTGATCTTGGCTCATATGCCGTACCTTCACTCCCCGAAGGACTAGACTCAGTTAGTAAATGGAAAACTACATCTTAACTTACCATTTTTTTCATTACTCATCACTTATCAAAGCAGACACATATTTTGCACATAGTTCATCCCTCGATGAATCCGGTCTGCTACTGCGTAAGTATTGTCAGCAAATAACATGAATTCAGGTAAATACTTCCTATTTCTTGTTATTGCCAAATCATATGATTATGTTGCATATATGATTATTTTCCAATATGGAATACTAATTTCGCTATACCTTGCAGATAGTTCCTGCTGGTAACTACTATATGTCGACTACCAGGACCATTCTATGCTGTATACGGTTCCTGAGGCAGTCAACTCATTGCATTGTTGCAAATCTCGGGTTTATCCTGAAACCCGGGACTCCTAATGACTTTTTCCCCAGTCTGATCTTAAACAGATACCGGACTTGCACGGCTGATGATTCGAGCTTGGTCGCGTGTCGGTTGCATCGCACTACGAGCAAGACACAGCATCACCCGATGCCTATTCGCAAGTCGTACTCTTGTATCTTTTTGTACTATATTTACCATTACTGGATATACCAATTTATGAGTATATACTATAACTTAGCATAACTTACTTGCTAATTTTTTTAATTTTTTTTTAAACATTATGACATATAATATGTTAGTAATAAGCAATGCACTTGATGTATACATACTTTTGATATCTTTTCAATTTATATTGCATGTTATTTTCAGCTAATTCATTCATAACTACTATTATCCATTATCTTATAACATGCATCTGCATAATTTCTGCTCCTACGCCCTTTACCCTGTCCCTTCTACAACTATCGTATGCACTAGTTACGTGTATAAAGTTTTTTCAGATACGATAGTGATGGATGCAGAAGGGCATGTCAACCAGACGTGTCAATCCTGTAACCAGCGCAGCCCATCTCGAAGCCTGCACTGATTGCACAACCGTATGATCTTGTGCAATAATCGAGACGTTGCCACGGCATTTCCTGATCTCTTCGTATATTTTCAAGAGCTCCACTGATCACGGATCTCCTGTTTTCTCTGCTAAGTATCGCTGATTTTGGCATTCTCTTTTCGTTATATCTAATTTTCTTACCAAATCGGGACGATTTGGGGTAACGTGGTCGAGCGATATGAAGGTCTTATTGTATATGATAAAGATTCAAAATTCATATCGAAGCAATAATTAAATATTTCTAGTTACTTAAACACAATGTCTCCCAGTTCCAGGTCAGTCCTGAATGCCCACGTTCGGAGGGCGTGGCCAAAGTCCTGCTCTCATTACCACGTGGACCAATCACCGCCGGGTCGGGCAGCTCCCTGACCAATTAGAAGAATTGTCGCTGCCCCTCGTACTGACCCGGTATCTCCCTCAAATTAGGTCATTGATAGATTTAGACAGAATTAGTTCGACCTTCAAGTCGAGAAGACCCCCTCCTCAGGATTCCAGGTTGAGTCAGTGTTTAGTGCCTTTAGTGACTTAGCTTATTCCATATACTGTGCATTGTCTGTGTTTTCCTTAGGGCTGTGTTTTCCTTAATGTTGTGCTTATATTAGTGTTATTGATATACTTATCGTTAGCTTTGCGATAGGCTTAGCTTCCCCTTTGCGTGTATATATCGTGCCTCCCTTGTAAATAATGTTATACATCTATCTTGATTTATAATATATTGTTAATGTTTTAGCTACCGTGTTTCACGTAATCCCTTTATATATTATGTGTGGGAATTAGATCAATCTCTGCTCGCCACATATTCGGGTGCTAGGGACGGGACCCGTTTGCCCATTACACAAATAGTGTTAGTATTTGGGATATATACCTTTACACACACAACTAGTAGTAGAGACACATCTTAATACCATCACAAGTAATAATTCATAATACGGAACATTCTTACAGACACACACACACATACATAAATATATGAAGCTATCTATCGATCTATCTACATATATACGTATATATACGTATATATATATATATATATTATATATATATATATATAATATATATATATATATATATATGTATATATATATATATATATATATATATATATATATAATATATATATATATATATATATATATATATATATATATATATACATATATAATCATATATATATATATATATATATATATATATATATATATATATATATATATATAATATATATATATATATTATATATATATATATTTATGCATGTATGTATATATATGTATGTATATACATGTATATGTACGTATGTGTGTATATATATATATATATATATATATATATATATATATATAGAGAGAGAGAGAGAGAGAGAGAGAGAGAGAGAGAGAGAGAGAGAGAGAGAGAGAGAGAGAGAGAGAGATGTTAGGTCTCAGGGATATGAAGTGTAGAATGATGTATATTTAGATCCGTGGTGGCACAATATAAGATGAAAATATCTGTGAATGTTTAGAGGGCATATACCAACGGAATAGCAATCAGAAATTGCCCAAGCGTTAAAGAAAAATAAAAAATAATGCCATAGGAAAGCTTGTCCTTTCAAAGGCATGAAGATTGCCACAATATAAATGAAGGAAAACATTAAATGATACCATCTATTATTGTAATTTGCATGTATACCAAACAGTTTGAAAGCATTTGAGGATTTCTGAATATCTTCCTAATGTAAAATCATACTATTCAAGCAAACCAATAGAAAATGAGTCATACACGTTCCCCATATATGCCATGCCAGTGCCAGTGCCAAGGGTCAAAGGTGACCAACTTCCTTTCAACATCTGGCCTGACTAAAATCCATTCCCAGTTGTGAATGCGTTATACAATATAACATATGTCATGTTTTCAGTGTTCATAAATCTAATCATTCAACCACCTTGTGAGGGATTATCAGTCAGGAAAAAAAATATTCTTAATGGATGCCCAATCTCAAGTGATGGCGACCCTAACGGCCACGGTCACACAGGGACGCTCATACGGAACAGGGGCCAACTAGTAAATACCTCTCCAAAATATTGCCAGATAAATATATACTATTCCCTATTATATATATTTATGCAAATTGTAATGCATGGGCACATTATAATTCACATGCATGTGTATGCACACATAAACACTGTTTATATATGAGTGCCGTGTACATACATACGGGCGTAGACATCCGCTTATGCCCGCACGGGAGCGGGCATAACCATGCAAGCATGCATTTTTGTGTAGGCCCTGCATGTGTATATAAACAAATGCCCATTCTCACTGGAGTGGACCGAGAGGTTGTGAGATAGATTAGGGGAAACTAAGATCTCCTAATAACAGGCAAGACTAACTCAAACGTGTTATTGGAGATCAAAGGTAGCCTCCTGACTAAAATTACTCCCCCCACCAAGTTACAATTAAGGCCGACAGGTGGGGGTATCTGACCCCACCCCTCTTAAATATGATTTCCCAGTCAAGACAACGGCCCTCATTCCCCGGAAGCAAAGGAGCCCCTGGTTACGGCGGCGATCAGGATCGCTCTGGAGCAGAGGGTGCTAAAATGATCCGGTTCGACCCAAGCCACCTTAGGATGATGAATCTTTGCACATTCAATGAAAGGACTGAGAACAGAATCTGATCTTTTGACACTGCTTGAGGAACTAAATGTGACATTGTAGGACTTTCTGAAGTTAAAAGACTAGGCAAAGAGCAGAAATTACTAAATGATGGACACTTACTATATTGGAGAGGTAAACCCCTTGATAGCAAACAAGAATAAGGAGTAGGATTCTTAGTTCACAAGTGCCTCGAAAAGAATATTAAGGACTTCTCCAGTGTGAGCGAAAGAGTAGCTTCTGTAATACTGAAACTAAACGACAGATTTAACCTTGAGATTATCTAAGTCCACTCTCCTACCTGCAGAGGAGAGAGAGAGTTTCTATGAAGATGTGCAAGTAGCTACCGATAGAACAAAAACCCATTTTGAGCGGATTTCAATGCCAAGATAGGAATAAGGAAAAATGGGGAAACATGGAATAGGCACTAGAAATGAGAGAGGCCAAACGTTAATAGAATTCACTGAAGTTCGATCCCTTAGAATTATGAATACATTCTTCGAAAAGAGACCCGCGAGGAAATGGACATGGAAATCGCT
>NW_028234414.1:15529439-15531939 GCF_977035675.1 Penaeus japonicus
CCCTTCCCATCCCTTCCCTTCCCCCTTCCCCTTTCCCCTTCCCCCTTCCCCCTTCCCCCTTCCCCCTTCCCCCTTCCCCCTTCCCTTCCCTTCCCCCTTCCCTTCCCTTCCCCCTTCCCTTCCCTTCCCTTCCCCCTCACCTCTCCCTTCCCTCCCCATCTCCTTTCCCTCCCCATCTCCCTTCCCTTCCCCCTCCCCTTTCCCTTCCCTTCCATTCCCTTCCCTTCCATTCCCTTCCCTTCCCTTCCCTTCCCTTCCCCCTTCCCCCTTCCCCCTTCCCCCTTCCCTTCCCTTCCCCCTCCCCTCTCCCTTCCCTCCCCATCTCCTTTCCCTTCCCTTCCCCCTCCCCTTTCCCTTCCTTCCCCCTTCCCCCTTCCCCCTTCCCTTCCCTTCCCCCTCCCCTCTCCCTTCCCTCCCCATCTCCTTTCCCTCCCCATCTCCCTTCCCTTCCCCCTCCCCTTTCCCTTCCCTTCCCTTCCCCCTTCCCCCTTCCCCCTTCCCCCTTCCCTTCCCTTCCCCCTCCTCTCTCCCTTCCCCCTTCCCCCTCCCCTCTCCCTTCCCTCCCCATCTCCTTTCCCTTCCCTTCCCCCTCCCCTTTCCCTTCCCCCTTCCCCCTTCCCCCTCCCCTCTCCCTTCCCTCCCCATCTCCTTTCCCTTCCCTTCCCTTCCCCCTTCCCCCTCCCCTCTCCCTTCCCTTCCCTTCCCCCTTCCCCCTCCCCTCTCCCTTCCCTCTCCCCTCTCCCTTCCCCCTCCCCTCTCCCTTCCCTCCCCATCTCCTTTCCCTTCCCTTCCCATCCCTTCCCCCTCCCCTATCCCTTCCCTCCCCATCTCCTTTCCCTCCCCATCTCCTTTCCCTTCCCTTCCCCTTGCAATACACACCTTTTCGATGCAACACGGGAATATGTTGACCTTTGCCGCACTGTGGATCATGGTCCGATAAATCCCTTCACGTCGAGACATATCAAGGTTCACCTCAGCCTGCAAATTGTAGTAGAAGTGATATCATGGGAATCAGTGCTATAGTATTTTCTTATTAATTCCCATCGTGGGAATTAAGGGATCGGGATGTGGGAGGAAGGGAAAGGAAAGTGAAAGGAAAGGGGGAAGAAAGGGGAGAGGAAGATAAAGGAAAGAGACAGAGAAGGGGTTAATAATTCTATTCTTATTATTATTATTTTTTTTTTTTATGATACTGAAATTTATAATACTGGAACTGGTGTTATTGCAATCCACTCAAGGAGTGAATGAGATTAATCTTCATAGAATGGTTGTCATTAGAATGACTGTTGCTGGAATTCATGTCAGCGTAAATGATGTCACTCGATTCCATGTCATTATTCATCACACTGGGATTACACGTTCCTGGGAAAGCTATTGAAATTGATACATAGTAGTCTTATTGCAGCGCACATTTTTGGAATTAATATTACTGGAAATATTGCGATAAGCAAATGGAAAGGATAACAGAAGAATTGATATGATAGATCCTATTTCACAACACAGTAATTCATAACATCATCATTAGTGTCATTAGAGAAAGTATTCTTAGAATTAATACTACCAGAATTAGTATTATTGCAATCAACATCATGATAAATAAGACTGATACTATTAAGATTGGCATTATAGTCTCAGCTGTATTAGAACAAACACCATAAGAATCAATACTTTAACAATGATATTGATGATGATAGCGATGATAATGATAACAAAAATGATAAAGAATATTAATTACTGATAATGCTGATCACATTATCCTCATTCTTTCTCAAGTATAACATCATTAACCTTAATGATGTTAATGCTAATAGGATTTCCCCTCATTGTAACGATTCTAATAACAGTAATTAATATAATCTTCATTATCATTATCATTTAATACTAATAGTGGTTATTATCATTATCATAATTATCATAATCATTATCATAATTATTATAATCATTATCATAATTATTATAATCATTATAATTATCATTACCATTATCATAATTTATCATCATCATCATTTCTAATATCATTACAACTACCATCATTATCATCATTACTACTACTACTATGAACACTATCATTATCATTACTATCATTATCACCATCATCATCTTCATTATCCTTATCACTATTATATTCATTATTGCTATTATCATTATCAGAAACAACACTACTAAACCCTCTCTCACTCTCTCTCACAAACTCTCTCACCATATAACACCACCACACACTACCAACAACGCCGATAGTTCCAACACCAGTACAAGGTGAACTACACCAACATCACCATCACCAAAACACTAAACAGGAGCAAAAATACCACAACACTAAACAACCACTATTTTTTTTTTTTTTTTTTTTAATACGACATCTATACCATCATAAGATCTCCAACAGCACCTGAAACTCAACAACAATACCCCCTCCCCCTCAAAAAAAAATGAAATACACACACAGACACACATAATACCAATACCACCTGCAACTCAACAGCACACACACAAAAAAAAA
>NW_028234414.1:15534439-15536939 GCF_977035675.1 Penaeus japonicus
CTCCTCCGCCTCCGCCTCCGCCTCCGCCTCCGCCTCCGCCTCCTCCTCCTCCTCCTCCTCTCCCTCCTCCTCCTCCTCTTCCTCCTCCTCTTCCTCCTCCTCCCCCCCTCCTCCTCCCCCTCCTCCTCCTCTCCTCCTCCCCCCCTCCTCCTCCGCCTCCTCCTCCTCCTCCTCCTCCCCTCCTCCTCCTCCTCCTCCTCCTCCTCCTCCTCCTCCTCCTCCTCCTCCTCCTCCTCCTCCTCCTGCTCCTCCTCCTGCTCCTCCTCCTGCTCCTCCTCCTCCTGCTGCTCCTCCTCCTCCTGCTGCTCCTCCTCCTCCTCCTCCTCCTCCTCCTCCTCTCCTTCTTCTCCTCCTCCTCCTCCTCCTCCTCCTCCTCCTCCTCCTCCTCCTCCTCCTCCTTCTTCTTCGCCTTCTCCTTCTCCTTCTCCTTCTCCTCTTCCTTTTCCTTTTCCTTTTCCTTTTCCATCTCCATCTCCATCTCCTTCTCCTTCTCCTTCTCTTTCTCCTTCCCCTTCTTCAGCTTCTTCTTCTTTTCCTTCTTTTTCATTTTTCCTTTTCTTTTCTTCCTCTTCCTTCTTCTTATTATTATTATTATTATTATCATTCTCGTCCTCCTCCTCCTCTTCCTCCTCCTTCTCCTTCTATTTCTCCTTCTACTTCTCCTTCCCCTTCTCCTTCCCCTCTTCCTTCTTCTTCTTCTTCTCCTTTTCCTTTTCCTTTTCCTTTTCCTTTTCCTTTTCCTTTTCCTTTTCCTTTTCCTTTTCCTTTTCCTTTTCCTTTTCCTTTTCCTTTTCCTTTTCCTTTTCCTTCTCCATCTCCATCTCCATCTCCATCTCCATCTCCATCTCCTTCTCCTTCTCCTTCTCCTTTTCCTTTTCCTTTTTCTTCTCCTTCTCTTTCTCTTTCTCTTTCTCTTTCTCTTTCTCCTTCTCCTTCTCCTTCTCCTTCTCCTTCTCCTTCTCCTTCTCCTTCTCCTTCTCCTTCTCCTTCATCTTCTTCTTCTTCTTCATTTTCCTTTTCTTCTTCCTCTTCCATCTCTTTTTCCTCATTCTCTTCCCTTTCCTCTTCCCTTAACTCTTCTTCCTCCACTTCCTCTTCCTCCTTCTTTTCCTCATCTTCTTCACCCTCCTTCCTATCCTTATCTTCCAACTCCTTCTCCTCTCCTCATCCTCACCCTCATTCTCCTCATCCTTTCTCTCTACATACCCCCTCCTTCCCTCCCTCCCTCCCTCCCTCCCTCCCTCCCTTTCTCCTTCCTTCCCTCCCTCCCTTCCTCCCTCCTTCCTTCCCCCCACCTGCCCTCCCTCCCTCCCTCCCTCCCTCCACTCACCTGGTCCCTCGACGCCACGGAGATCACCCTGAAGGACCTCAACACCGACCAGAAGTTGATGAGTTCGAGGTAGGTCCCTTCCTCCAGCCTGACGGCGCCCTCCGAGATCACCACCGTCAGGATGCCGTTGAGGGTGACGTTGCCGCGCCTCAGGAGCATGCTCTGCCGCAGGAGGGACGAGAGGCGGATCTTGGAGAAGGTCGACGTGGCTTCTTCGTGGTCGAACTCGATCTGGTGGATCTGTGGAGGAGCTGGCTTTGAGACCCAGGGGGGGGGGGGCTGCTGGGATGGGGGTCCGCGCTGGGGGAGCGGGGGGGAAGGGAGTGTGTGTGTGTGTGTGTGTGTGTGTGTGTGTGTGTGTGTGTGTGTGTGTGTGTGTGTGTGTGTGTGTGTGTGTGTGTGTGTGTGTGTGTGTGTGTGTGTGTGAGTGTGTGTGTGTTTGTGTGTGTGTGTGTCGCTGTCACACTAGCACTTTTCCGTCAACTTTCTGAAAAATTGTCAATTTTTGAGCGAATTGTTGTTTTTCTAGTCAGACGATAATTCCTAGTTTCCGCGTGAAAACATTTCCGTCGTCTTAGTGGCCAAGCGGACTCAAATCAAGAACTATATTTTAAAATGTTTGTATTTGTTTAAAATCATTAATTGTAATAACATTAAATGAATCTTATTTTTCTTATAAATATTATGAAATTAACAAAAATAAATATGCAAATCTAAATTTTATTTCCATAATTAAAAATTGTTTTAAGTGCTTGATTTGATTGTTTACATCCGTCAGCCGCAGAGCACGCCATTTCTCCTCCAGCTTTGAAACACATTGAACTGTGCCATTTCTCTTGCATGGACACACGCCCTTCAGAGGAATATTTGATTGAGAACATTTTCTTGCTTTTTCTTGTTACGCTCATCATCTGCTAAAACAAAGTTTAGCATCGCTGCGCACTGTCGCTTGTTCGGCGCCTTTGTTTACAACTGCGAGGCGAGTATCGCATTACTAAGCCGATGGCTCTTGGCGGTCAAGCGCTAGTGTGACTGCGTGCCTCCAAAAATTGACAATTTTTGAATGTTGACGAAAAAAAACGACGGAAAATATGCTAGTGTGACAACACCTTAAAATATCCGTAAGGCAAATGTAGAAGCAATAATGAGAAAAAATCAAGATTTCAGATA
>NW_028234414.1:15551939-15559439 GCF_977035675.1 Penaeus japonicus
GGCCTCGAACTCACCTAGCCGTATACTTCCTACATTCTCATCTCCTTATCCTCTAAATCTCACTTTTCCTCGTCCACACCTCTCTCCGCTCCCCTTTCCTCTCGCCACTCTCCCTCCCTCGAACTGGCCTTGTTCCTCTTCCAACAACACTATCATTCTCCCACTCTGCCCCCACTCAACCTCCCTCTCCCTCCTCCACCAGCAACACTCTCCATATTCCTCTTCCTCTCACTCGCATCTCCCTCAACATCTCCTAATCCCTCGCATTATCATTCTCAATCGCCCCGTGACTCTCCCCAATCTCTCTTTCCGCTCCTCTTCCTCTCCTCTCCTTCTTTCCATCTCCATCTCCCTCTCCATCTCCCCTCCCCTCTCATCTCCCTCTCCTCCCACCCCCCCCTCCCTCCTCTCTCCCTCTCCCTCTCCCTCTCCCTCCCCCTCTCCTTCTACCTCTCCTTCTCCCTCTCCCTCCCCCTCTCTTTCTCCCTCTCCCCCTCCCCTCTCCCACTTCCCTTTCCTCTCCCCCACTCAATCTTCCTCTCCCTCTCCCTCTCCTTCTCCCTCTCCATCTCCCTCTCCATCTCCCTCTCCCTCTCCCTCTCCCTCTCCTTCTCCCTCCTCACTCCCCTCCCCCCTCTCTTCCCCTTCCCACCCCTCCCCCCTCCCCCCCCCTGCTCCCTCGCGTTCCTCTCCCCTCCCCAACTCTCTCCCCCCCCTCCCGTGTCATTCTCCTTCTCAATCTCACTCTCCCTTCCATCTTCTCCCACTCACTGTTTGTTGATTTTTTTAGTTGTGTTAGATGTCTCTCCTCTCCCCCTCCCCCCCTCCTTCTCCCCTCTCCTCTCCCTTCTCCCTCTCACCTCTCCCCTTGTTCCCTCTCCAACTTCCCGGTCCCTTTCTCCCTTCTCCTCTCCACCAATCACTCTTCCTCTCCCTAGACCTCTCCTCCCCCCCCCTCTCCCCCTCCCCCTCCCTCTCCCGCTAACAATCTTCCCGGCCCCTCTCCCTCTCCATCTCCCACTCTTCTCTCATCCTCGCCCTCTCCCTCTCGCTGCTCCTCCTCCTCTCCTTCGAACGCGCTCCCTCTCCCTCGCCCTCTCACATCTCGGCCCTCTACCATCTCCTCCATCTCTACTTTCCTTCTCCTCTACCCTCCCCCTCTCCTTTCCCTCGACCACGCCTTCCATTCCCCTCCCTTTCCCTCTCTCCGCACTAAAATCTTTCTCTTCCTCTCCCTCTCCCTTTCCTTCTCCTTCTCTTCCTCCCTCTCCACCCCCTCTCCCTCTCCCTTTCCCCTCAGCACTTTCCCGTCCCTCATCCCCCTCACTCACACTCTTTCCTCTCCCTCCCCTTAACTTTTCCTTCTCCTTCTCTCACCCTTTTCCTCCCCCTCTTTTTACTTTCCCTTCACTTCCCCATCAATCCTTTCTCCTCGGTTCACTCTTCCCGTCCCTCTCCCCCTCTCACTCTCCCTCTCCCTCTCCCTCCGCCATCTCCCAATTCCACGTCCTTTTCCCTCTCCTCTCCCCTCTCACTCTCCCTCTCTCCCTTTTCCCTCTCCCTCTCCCTCTCCTCACTCTCACGATCCTCTCCCTTTCCCTCTGCCATTCCCGTCCCTCTCTCCCACTCACTCACTCTTCCTCGTCCCTCTCCCTCTCCTTCTCACTTCTCACTTCTCCTTCTGCCTTCTCCGAGCAGTCTCCTTCTCCTTCTCCTTCTCCTTCTCCTTCTCCCTCTCCCTCTCCCTCTCCCTCTCCCTCTCCCTCTCCCTCTCCCTCTCCCTCTCCCTCTCCTTCTCCTTCTCCTTCTCCTTCTCCCTCTCCCTCTCCCTCTCCCTTTCCCGCTCCCACCTCCCGTCCCTCTCCCCTTCCCTCTCCCGCACTCACTCTTCCTCTCCCTCTCCCTCTCCTTCTCCTTCTCCCTCTCCCTCTCCCTCTCCCTTTCCTTCTCATTCTCCCTCTCCCCCTCCCTTTCCCTCTCCCACTTCCCGTCCCTCTCCCCTTCCCTCTCCCCCACTCACTCTTCCTTTTCCTCTCCCTCTCCTTCTCCTTCTTCTTCTCCCTCTCCTTCTCCCTCTCCCTGTCCCTTTCCCTCTCCCACTTCCCGTCCCTCTCCCCTTCCCTCTCCCCCACTCACTCTTCCTCTTCCTCTCCCTCTCCTTCTCCCTCTCCCTCTCCCTCTCCCTCTCCCTCTCCCTCTCCCTCTCCCTCTCCCTCTCCCTTTCCCTCTCCCACTTCCCGTCCCTCTCCCCCACTCACTCACTCTTCCTCTCCCTCTCCCTCTCCTTCTCCTTCTCCTTCTCCTTCTCCTTCTCCTTCACCCTCTCCCTCTCCCTCTCCCTCTCCCTCTCCTTCCCTCTCCCTCCTCCTTCTCCTTTTCCCTCTCCCTCTCCCTCTCCCTTTCCCGCTCCCATCTCCCGTCCCTCTCCCCTTCCCTCTCCCGCACTCACTCTTCCTCTCCCTCTCCCTCTCCCTCTCCCTCTCCCTCTCCCTCTCCCTTTCCTTCTCCTTCTCCCTCTCCCCCTCCCTTTCCCTCTCCCACTTCCCGTCCCTCTCCCCTTCCCTCTCCCCCACTCACTCTTCCTCTTCCTCTCCCTCTCCTTCTCCTTCTCCTTCTCCTTCTCCCTCTCCCTCTCCCTCTCCCTCTCCCTTTCCCTCTGCCACTTCCCGTCCCTCTCCCCTTCCCTCTCCCCCACTCACTCTTCCTCTCCCTCTCCCTCTCCTTCTCCCTCTCCCCCCTCCCTTTCCCTCTCCTACTTCCCGTCCCTCTCCCCTTCCCTCTCCCGCACTCACTCTTCCTCTCCCTCTCCCTTTCCTTCTCCTTCTCCCTCTCCCTCTCCCTCTCCCTCTCCCTCTCCCTCTCCCTCTCCCTCTCCCTCTCCCTCTCCCTTTCCCTTTCCCCCCCCCCCCCCCCTCTCCCTCTCCCCCTCCCTCTCCCCTTCCCTCTCCCCCACTCACTCTTCCTCTCCCTCTCCCTCTCCCTCTCCTCTCTCCTTTCCTTCTCCTTCTCCTTCTCCCTCTCCCCCTCCCTTTCTCCCCTCTCCCACTTCCCCCTCTCCCACTTCCCTCCCTCCCCCCATTCCCTCTTCCTCTCCCTTCTCCCTCCTCTCCCTCTCCCTCTCCTTCTCCTTCTCCTTCTCCCCCTCTCCCCCTCCCCTCCCTTCCCTCTCCCCCTCCCCCTCTCCCCCACTCACTCTCCCTCTCCCTCTCCTTCTCCTTCTCCCTCTCCCCCTCCCTTTCCCTCTCCCACTTCCCGTCCCCGCCTGTCTATCTGTCTGCCTCTCATTCTCGTCCTCAAGCGTTGCCACCTTAACAGCTCGGCCACCTGATCCTTGCAACAGACCTTGTAAAACTAAGAACCATAGCTTGAGTTCGCGTCATATAATCTCACAGGGCGTCACGGCCAAGGCAAGCCCGTGCGTGAGCAAGCGGTGTCGTGTGTGTCAGAAATGTGTCAGGTGTTTTAGCACTGAGGGAAGAAGAACTGTGATTTGTGTTTACTTGTTGATGGCACACGTCTTAATTGGTTCAGGGCAGGGATGAGGGCCGATTGGTTGTATATATATTTTTTTTTTATTATCGTCGTATTTTTTTCGTTATAATGACTGTTCTGGCCTTCCATCAAAACTATAAAATAATATGAATACGAGAAACATGAACGTCTTTAATGGCATCATGTTAACCTATTAAATCCGATAGCATGTTGCGATATCATATCTTTCATTTCCGGAACCACGACGCGTCGCCCACCTCATCCCTCAGTCATAATATAGAGTTGTTAATACTAAGCTATGGATGAAAACAGACAAAATAACAATAGATGAATAAGGTAAAAAACAATTATGCAAACGGCGCTTACCTTATTTGTGCCGTTGAAGATGCAAATGGGTCCCATAGAAACCGTCCAGTTGCAGTGAGTGTTATTTCTGTCAATGATCTCTTCTCCAAGATCCACGTCGGTCAATTCCGCCTCGGTCTCGGCGCAGGTCGCGTAGGTCGCCATCCCCAGCAGGAGAAACGCCACGAGCGTCACGGATCCCGACGTCATCGTGGTTCCCTCCAGAAAGGAAAACGTATGCGGCGTCTCTTCGGCGTTGACTCCGCTGTGAAATCAAAGGCACGGTGTAAGTCACACCATGAGAGTGTAGGTGTGCGGTAAACCTTCCTCCTCTGGCTCCTTCGGTACACTTGAAAGGAGGGAGAAGATACACGAGAGAGAAGAGGCGACAGGTACTACACTAAGAACCAGGAATGCACCAACTGTGGTAGCTGTGTTCGTGTGGCGGTAGAGAGATAGCCTTTATCAGCCTTTATCTTATCGCCGTATCTTGAGCGTAACTTATCAACAACTCGCTCAAGATGGCACTGAACAAGCCACTGCTGTAATCCGGTCTGTACATCGGAATACGTTCTTTTTTTTTCTTCTTCAAAGAAAATTAAACTTGAGTCATTGTTTTACGTTCCCGTCGGGCCACTAAGCGTCACTGTGGTTTGATAATGTAACACTTGTGTGTAGGTGTCTGTGTATGTGTGTGTGTATATATGTGTATGTGTGTGTGTGTGTGTGTGTGTGTGTGTGTGTGTGTGTGTGTGTGTGTGTGTGAGTGTGAGTGTGAGTGTGAGTGTGTGTTTGTGTGTTTGTGTGTGTGTACATCTACATAAAAAAAGACATTATATATGTGTGTGTGTGTGTGAGAGAGAGAGAGAGAGAGAGAGAGAGAGAGAGAGAGAGAGAGAGAGAGAGAGAGAGAGAGAGAGAGGGAAAGCATATACATACAGATATAATCCTAGGGCTGGATTCATCAACACGCTTACCATGATAAATACGCTGGTAACTACAATTATCATGGTAAACAGACCACATCGGTATTCATGAACAACCTTACCATGGTAGATATAATGCTAAATTTACTAGTGGATGGAGCACTGGTATGACCACTGATAACTACTCTCTCCTCACACTTTATCTCAGCAAATCAACATTTAAGGCGACTCTTTAGTTTGCATGTACACCTAGTATGATCAGAATGATGGCAACTGTTCATTTTCATATGAATATGACAAAAATAAAGAAAATCCACAGGAAGTAAGCGAGAATAATGTTCACGCAGCATAGGGTAAACTTGCAGAATGTCATAGGCCTACAATAACTTAATAATAATACATGCAATTAATAATTTGATGAATTCATATTTTATCTTAATGACATAGTTGAAAAATAGTAAACATATAAATATATATTATTTGATTCAAAAATTGGCGATTCATGCGTTAGAGTTTAATAAACGATTGAAGCAGCAACCGTACCTATCGGAAATCTGGAAAAGGAAAATAATAAATATTGAAGTGGGCTCCACGCCTATCGAACCTCTGGCAAGATACAAGCTCCATAAATAATAAGCAGGACGATTTTGACTGACAAATAGCTAGGAAGGTCATTAAAGAACACAGATAATAATGATTATCAAACCAATTTTTTTTTTTTTTTTTTTTTTATAAATTGCCCTTCTTTATATTTATCATACTATATTCATATTGAAGAAAGTGCAAACTGCACCTCACTGTTTGTTTATTTTTGTGTTTACATTAATTTACATACAATTATTCATAATCTTATTCATTTGACTTTTTTTTGGAGGGGGGGGGGGCGTTGATACAAATAACACCACCATTGCGTGGAGCCATTGTTTCTTTTCTTTGGACTGCAATCTATAAAAAAGAAAAAATATATGTTTTTGAAAACCATTATATTATATATGATCCATAAGATCATGCAATAAAATTTGCACTCTAGGAAATTAATTTATATAGAAACAATTTAACACAGAAATATTTCTCATTTCTTTCTTAAAACAAAAAAATCTCGCTGTTGGATCAGGTTTTGTTAACATGTCACGGGATTGGTCAAAGGAGCCTAAAGAATCATATAAGGCGCTCACTGATTGGCGGAATCGATTTACCAGAATTACCATCAAACTACGGTTATAAGGTCTATTTACCCTTACCAGGCGACTTATCATCACTTGATAAATCCCACTTTGCCATGACTGGTAAACACGCTGGTAATTGATCGCTGGTGAATGCCTTACAGTCTTATGTTGATGAATCCAGACCCAGAGGCTGGATTCATCAATGCATGATAAATACGCTGGTAACTACAATTACCATGGTAAACATACCGCATTGGTATTTAAGAACAACTTATCATGGTAGATATAATGCTAAATTTACCAGTGGATGGAGCATTGGTATGTCCACTGGTAACTACAACGACGACTCTCTCCTTATGCTTTATCTCAGCAAAAAAAAATCAACATTTAAGGCAACTGTTCATTTTCATATGAACATGACAAAAATAAAGAAAATTCACAGGAAACAAGCGAGAATAATGTTCACGCAGCCTAGTCATAGGCCTACAATAACTTAAATCAATACATGGAATTAATAATTTGACGAATTCAAACACATTTTATTTTAATGACAATTGAAAAACGGTAAACATATAAATATATAAATGTTATTTGATTCAGAAATTAGCGATTCATAACACCACCACTGCATATGTTTTTGAAAACCATCACATTATTTATGATCCATACTATCATGCAATATAATATACTTTCTAGGAAATTAATTTATATAGAAATAATTTAACACAGAAAATCTTTATTTCTTTCTTGAAACAAAAAAATCTCTCTGTTGGATTAGTTTTTGTTTACATGTCACAGGATTGGTCAAAAGAGCCTAATCATGTTGGGCGCTCGCTGATTGGCGGAATCGATTTACCAGAGTTACCATCAAATTACGGTGATAAAGTCGATTTACTCTAACCTGGCGACTTATCATCGCTTGATAAATCCCACTTTGCCATGACTGGTAAATGCACTGGTAATTGATCGCAGGTAAATAAATGCCTTACAATCTTATGTTAATGAATCCAGCCCCAGGAACACTTTTGGCAATCAAAGAAGTGTTGGGTTGAGCTTTAATGTCGAAGGAGAATCTCCAGCGCAGCCCAGGGCATAAGAGCGCCAGGACGTTGCTCGTATCCGGACTCAATTGTGTTTTTGACCTCGAATTCTTTGCCGATCTTTAGGAAAATTTGTAGTTTCGATTCTCAGAAAGTCTTCGTCTGAGAGACTTCCGGCGGTTGTTAGAGTTTGGTCAGTCACAGAGACCAACCATCATGGACCAGAAAAACGTCGATCGTTATATCGCGTGGTGTGACTCAGTCGCGACTCAAGTGACAATGGGTGTCGTTCTCATCGCTGGGCCATAGACAAGCTAACTTTACATTTTGATTATCAGATCTCAGGTAGGATTATAGTATTCAACATAACGCCGACATAGCAAGGGGAAAAGGAAAGGTCGCTGAGAGTGAACAAGATACCCATATCGCCAGCTTTATTAGGCGAGTATTTATGCTTTGAAGTAAGGACACATTGACGCCAGGAGTTAAGGGTAATTACCCACACGAGTATTAGTGTCTGCAAAATAAAAT
>NW_028234414.1:15576939-15581939 GCF_977035675.1 Penaeus japonicus
AGTTACTATAGATTCGCTTCTTTTTACACCTCAAATAGATGAATGTGTACAGAGTCTTTTTTTTTTTTTAATTAAGTAATTTTTATTTCTTAAATCTTGTCAGCTGCTCTCTTTATGGATTTATCCCTTTTACTTCTGATGTCAGAATGAAAACTTTATGTAACCTTGAAATTAAACAATGTGGAAGCATACTTTATATTTTAATAATAATGATACAGAATTCTCTCTCTCTCTCTCCCTCCCCCTCTTTCTCTTTCTCTTGCTTTCTCCCTCTCTCATTCTTTTACTCTCTCCCTTGCTCCCTCCCTTCTTTCTTCCCGCTTCCCTTACCCCCTCCCTTGCTCCTTCCTTCCCTCTTATTTCCTCTCCCTCATTAAAAATGTGACAACTTTAAACCATAGAATATTCCACTTTTCACAAAGGCCCTCTGACTTAAATTTCTCTTTTCTGGATTATCGTACAATGATTTTTAAGTTGATTATCCCAAGTTATTTGTGATGTAGACCTGTGCACTGCCGATACAATGTGTTGGGCTGTGGATGGAGGGGACCCCATCATGATGTCAGCAGTCATGAGCAGCAGTGTCAGCATCCTTCCCACACAGGCGAACAGGTCAGTCTCTATAGTGTATGTACATGCATGCATGCGTGTGTGTGACTCCCTCTTTTTCATTCTCTCTCTCTCCATTCTCTCCCTCCCTCCCTCTCGCTCCCTCTCTTCCTCCCTCCCTCCCTCCCTCCCTCTCTCCCTCCCTCTCTCCCTCCCTCTCTCTCTCTTCCTCCCTCCTCTCTCTCCCTCCCCTCTCTCTCCCTCCCTCCTCTCTCTCCCTCTCTCTCCCTCTCTCTCCCTCTCCCTCTCCCTCCCTCTCTCTCCCTCCCTCCCTCTTCCTCTTTCTCTCCTACTCTCTCTATCTCTCGCTCACTCAATGCCTTTATAATGTTCTGTGTGATACAGAAGTGTGGCTCCAGCAGCATGAGTCCTTCAGCTAAAGCCTTCCAGAGTCAGTCAAAATTCTTTCTTTATTGCTTTTTATTGAAAACTGTTAACCCATTGGTCACGGTTTCAATAAAATATGTATGCAGTCAGATGACAGGTTTACATTGTTTGGCACGGTGCCATCAGCGTCTACGACTGACTCTGTCTTAGCAGCAAATCATGCCATCCACTGTCAATGGGTTAATCAGCTTGATCAAAATCAAAGACAGGGAAAAATCACCATCAGTGTTAACCCATTAGCCGAGATATTAATGAAATATGTATACAATCATGTGGCGGGTTTATGTTGTATGGCACAGTGCCATCCGCGTTTATGACCGATGCTGCTTTGACAGCAAATCATGCCATCCGCTATCAATGGCTTAAGTTTTGTGGGTAAGTTTGATATTAACCAATGCAAAAATATGAGTACTCTGATTTCCTAGCTTCACTGAGTTAAGAAGCCATTTAGAAACGTAATCTTATCGTTCCAATTTTTTTTTTGTCCAACCCCATTTGTAGATGCTTTTCTTTTCTTTTTTTGAGATAGATGTTCTCAGTATACTGACTTATGGTAGCAGGGTTTCTCTCTGTTTCCAAGTAGGTTGTTTGAGCAAATAATGCTAGAAATTTTCCAATTAGGATATTGCATTTTTCTTTTTTTCTTTCTTTCTTTTCTTTTTCTTGTTTTTCAAGCTAAGACAGTGTCTTCATCTTTTACTCACTGATGATAGGTGGCATGTATACACTGTACATGCTATGACAAGGTTGGGCCTGAATTCTGGGTGGCACTTATACATTTCATGATTTTGGGGTTGCTTTATGATCTGTTTACAATATATGCTTCACGTTTTATAGCTCAAACAGCACTTGCTCTTTAGCTATGGCCCTGAAAATTTGGGCTTTGAGAAATAATAATCTGTTTCCTCAGAAGAAAAGACAAGGCACACCTAATTTTTGTCTTGAAATTATCCCTGACTCATTGGCCAGCACGCTTCATTTTTTTTTTTTTTTTTTCCAGCACCATTACATTAATGGCAATATTTTGATCTTTGCTTTTATTCTATTAACCCAATGCCGACAGGGCTGGTTTGATTCCAAATAGTCTAAACGCCGGAATATTTCAAATGCGCAAGCCAAATGCCTCAGGTTGTTAACTTGCTCTGGTCACGGCCAAGCACTACACACCTGATAACCTGGCATGCCAGCCAGATGGAAAGCCATGACAAAATATCTCTTCCCCGGTGGCTGGTACTGCCACCACTTGACTTGATATCTTGTCACCCGGTGTTACCGGATTAATACAGTTTCAGGGAAAGTAGTGTTAAATATCACTTAACATGCCATGTCTGGCATACTCAAACTAGTACAATCTGCTGAAAAAAACTGTTGTTCATCCCTGGGCTCGTTACTCAGTAAGCAATCTTGCTCTGCCTGCCTTCAGGCTAGAATTAACCCCTCTTTTTTCTGTTTATACTTTCTAGGTGGCTTTTCTGCACAAATTTTTAGCCTCAAATTGTACTATACACTATAACCTCTTGAACACGAGGACGCATATACTGCGTCCTCACAGCGCTCATGACATATCTGAGGACCCGCATAATGCACCATGGCCGAGTTGTGTTAGCATGTTAGTGTTATTTTCTTCCAGATACTGTGTGAGATCTTTCAGAATATACATCATATATGATAGTGCCCTACTAGCAATAATTTTATTATTTCTTTATGGAACATTATGTAGACATATAAAACTTATTATGATAAGTTTACAATACTACTTCAACCATTTTCTTTTGTCTTCTGAGTCACGGAGGTCTCTCACTGAGGTCACTCTTCTCACTCTACTCCCAATGCATGTAAATAACTTGTCACATGTACAGGGGGAAGAGATTGATTATGCATATATTTGATATGTAGTACATGATGATTATGTTGAGGTTTTGGCTTAAAACTTGTTGAGATTTTAGCTTAAAAATTGTTATATTCAATAGTGATGTTTAAAATTTGGCGGACACCGGCAGCCACGATTCGGTGTGGTGCATGTTTTTTATTGTTCAGAATATAGGATTTTAAAGCAATAACAGCAGACTGGATTCCTACTATCATAGTTCTTATGTATTTTTACAGCTAGAATGTGGCTGATGATTTGTAATACATTTTGTGTGTGTGTGTGTGTGTGTGTGTGTGTGTGTGCACGTTCATTAATGGGTTTGCAAATTTATCTATATTTATTGATTAACTTTTATATTTGCACTCATCCACTTTGCCCCTTACTACTCTCTTTTTTGCTTCCTTTAACCCTCTCTGGACGGGTGGTACAGTACTGTACCGCTCATTCAAAAGCCCATTGGCCGGGCGGCACAGTATTGTGCCAGCCGTTTAATTGATTTAGGCCTAAGGGCTCAAAAGCCCCGGCATTGAGACATTCAAGGCTGGAATGCCCCCGTCGTTAGTGGGTTAATTATTTTATTTATAGGCACAAGACAAGATAGCTTTATATATGCAAGTTACTTTCTTTACAGGTGTTTTCACATCTCCAGAAGCAAGCAGAAACTGCTGAGGAGGACTCAAAGACTTTCAATCAGATCATGTCTGTCCTCTCTTTTGAAAAGATTACTTTCAATGGTAAGAAATGCCTGAGAAGGAAGAATTGAGAGGGGGAGACAGAGCTATAGATGGTAAAAGTGATAAAGAGCAGAAAGAAAGTAAGCAAGAAATAAAGAGTGAAAGAGTTTGCATTTTTGTTAGTGGGTGTTTGTGTGAGTATGTGTGGGTGCATGCATGTATGTGGATGGATTCATCTATGCCAGCTTGTGCACATGGGTGTAGTTATGCAAGTATGTGTGCACCTTTGTGAAGAGTGAGTGGCTGTCTTACATTTGTATGTTTGTGGGTCCTCATTTAGGCATGTGAATCTGTTTACACACAGGGCAAGCTGACAGCCTGTGCTACAAGTGCATACTGACACTTTATAAATAAAAAATTGATGGTAGGTATCTATAAATTACCAAAGTTGTAAATAATTGCTGTAGCTACACTTTGTGTAATTCTTGTAATATAAGCAGTATTATATATGTTCCCACAATGTATTAACACATCTTCAGTAATTATCTCAGAAATCATTTAGTAATTGAACAACTAAGATATCATTATTATAAAAGTCCTGAAGTAATTTAATGTCTATAAACTGTAAGAAATAACACAATACACTTCAGTGGAAGAAAATTACTAATTCAGTTATATGCCTTTTCAAGTAACATCTCTTTAAAGTACCTTTCATTACTCTTACCCATTTATGCAGTTTGTTTTTTACTTTTTATGAATTATTAATGCAATTTAAGTTTAATAAAGATACAGGTGTCTGTTTGTGGATTTTGAAGCTGTAAGTTATTTAGGTTCTTGTAGGATATTATTTCGTACTGTTGTATAGAATAATGAGACCCACTTTTTTTCATTTTGATATAAACTGTGCATAAATAATTAAAGGGGCTCTGTTTACAACATTAAAAAAACTCATCAGACTAAAACTGCAACTACATTCACTGTAGAATGAAAGAAAAATACTCAATAATATCCTGAGATCTTTTTATAATTCTTAATCTAAAAGTTGTCACTTCCAGACCTGCAGCTGAAACCCTACCGTACTGATGAGTTTATTCACAAGCTGTTCTACGAAACAAGCCGGTTCTCAGCATTGGGCTACCAGTGGGTGATTAAGGCAAGACTCAATGATAACCAGAAGGACCCTCACCTTACATGCAACAGGTTCATCACATACCAGGTATGTAAACACTCTGGCTTGGTTTAAGAAATTTTTGTAATGTGGTGGAGATGAGGAATTGTAGGAATAAGTAATTTTTCATGTCTTATTCCTTTTATTTTTCTTCTTTTTTCTGGTCATCTTTTGTTCGCACTTTTTAAAATTCCCTTTGCTTCTTTTTCCTCCTCCTTCGCCTTTTTTTCAGTCTCAGAATATGCACACAAGCTTTTATGTAATATTTACTCAAGAGGAAGCAGGTGATATC
>NW_028234414.1:15594439-15599439 GCF_977035675.1 Penaeus japonicus
TCTCTCTCTCTTTCTTTCTCTTTCTCTCTCTCTCTCTTTCTTTCTCTCTTCTCTCTTCTCTCTTCTCTCTTCTCTCCTCTCTCTTCTCTTTTCTCTCTTCTCTCCTCTCTCTTCTCTCTCTCTCTCTCTCTCTCTCTCTCTCTCTCTCTCTCTCTCTCTCTCTCTCTCTCTCTCTCTCTCTCTCTCTCTCTCTCTCTCTCTCTCTCTCTCTCTCTCTCTCGGTCAAATGACAACTGATGGCTCCAAGTAATTATTTGAAATGTATTAATTTGAACATTACCAGAGTGTAGAAACGCAAGGCAACTCTCTTAATATCTTCACTTTGAAGATGTTGATGTGTGTTGCCTCTAAGAAGTCAGAACTAGTGTTCGTTATGCAAAAAATGTGGGCTATACTTATTATAACAAACCTAATATGGCTAATCCTTTTGCAAGAAGGCTTGGCATATTCATTAAGAACTCCATACCATCCAAAGTGATTGATGACAAACGTGATACAAGTGCTAAACATCTCGGTGTTAATTATTTTTTTTATGGTAAAACTATTACCATTATTAATGTATATAACCCACATGATATTGAAGTTACCGAAACCTCATGACAATGATAGGAAAATGTTATTATGTGGAGATTTTGATGTTCGCCTTCCTCCCATTGGTTCTGAGGGAAGCACCATCAGCAAAAACGGTAAGGTGTATTATCACTATCTTCAACATATTAGTGAGGCCATACTTCTATTATGTCCCCTAGAAAACACTGGTTATTTAGGGGGGAATTAGATTGTATAGCTTTATGCAATTAGCTTAACTTACCAAGCACTGCAAGGGTTATTCCATTTTTAATCAGTGATCACTGGGCATTAAGCATAACCCGACTATTTTGTAAAAGAAACCCACCTCAGCCACGCCTACGATACCAAATTGCCACTAAATATCATAGCGAGTTCATTAACAGAATTGTCTACTGGTATGAGGACTTTACTATTCGCAGTCCTGATCATTTTTATGAAACTCTCTGTCAAGAAGTCTGCAATATTAATAGGCAACTCTATCCCAAAAACTCCACCGTACATAGGTCTCCATCCTCTAGAGTCAGACGTGCACTACATATAAACACAGATCCCGAGATCCAGTTTCTTAGAAAGTTGATGCGATCTAATGTGAATCAGCTATAACACTTCGGAAGCAATCCCTATCTAACCAAGGACCTTGCATTCTTAGTAAGAACCTGAACGAAATAATCACTCAAAAGCGTGAAGAGAGTCTGTATGCCTTGGCAGAATCAACTGACTCCACGATTCCTATGGATAATGTGTGGAAGGACATCAGTAAGATTAAAGTTGATTCATACAATGCAACGCTCCATCCTCACCCAGAAATGGTAGCTTCGTCACTTCTCAATAACTGGTATGAGGATTCTTCTCTTGGTAATCTTCTTGTATCTATACGCAGGTGCGCTTTTAAAGTAAAACGAAAATGGAATTGAATATCAGTGTCAATTACCAGATGAGGCTGACATACAATTTACAACTGACGAACTTCTAGCAGCAATTCAAACTGGAAAACCCACTGCACCTGGGGGTGATGGTATAATACATGACATTATCCGACTCCTTGCTTAGGTGATAGGTAAAGGGAAGAAGTCCTCTTCTAGATCTCTTCAACTCAACCTATACTACAGGTACTTTGCCTGCATCCTGGAAACAGGCAACCATCATTCCCATCCCCCAAACCAGGCCGCCCAGACGAATTTAGACCAATTTCGCTAACATCCTGTATCTCCAACACTTATGAAAGAATCCTTCTCACTCGTCTTCATACTTCATAGATTTGAAGGGTACCTTCGATAGAGCCTCTCCAACAGCAAAATAGCCATGAACAATTTATCTGCAAGGAAAGTTAATTAAAGTATGGTACCAAGGTACCTTTAGTGCTTTCGGTATACTAGCGTTAGGTACCCCACAATGAGGAGTATTGTCCCCTAAACTATTTAACATACTCATGCACTCCATCTGCGAACTGAGTAATAAATTAGGAGACCTATGCAATATCATATCATATGTAGTCGCTAAGTAGCACAGTCGTTAGCGTGCCGACCTACCATCTCCGTGGTCGGCAGATCGAGCCCCGACCATGCTTGTGAGTTTCCACTGTCGCCTGGCAGTCACCGCCGTGTCTGGACATCACGGTGGTGGGTAAGGACTAAGCTCGTTGAGTCAATACTCGCTGGTACATTCTCACATTAGTCAGCACGACATAGGGGGCCTCGCCTATGTCATGTAAGCCCGGCGAAGCATCTGCTCCGCAAACCTAGCTTATCCTTATATATATCATATGCTTATGACATCCTCATCCAGGTCTTTGGTAGGGGAGAATATGATCTCGGGAGATTTACCAAAAAGTGTGCTTCTCTTGGCTTCATAATCAACCCTATCAAGACCAGACATATGCATACCCAGATTAGGTGGACGAGTTCAATTCAAGGATTGACTCCTACACGCCTCATGTCACACAATTCTTATTCCACCTATGAAATTATTCAAAATATCCAAGAACGTTGTTAGGAACGTTTAAGGCCACACTATATAAGTAACAGATATGTTGGTGCCTCCTTCAGAGTCGAGAGGTTGATGTATATTTCCTTAATTGGTCTGTAATTGACTTTGCAAGTCCGGTTCTTAGTCTGTTGCCTTCAAATACTCTCAAACCCTTGAAGTTCTGCAGAACAAGGCTATAAGAATTATAGTCGGTGCCCAATGATTGCCAAAGTTCTGACCATAAATAAAGAATTATATCTCCCCACAAACCACAGTCGTGTCACCCAATTTAACACCGTACTTGGTATAAGAATCTTGCAGCTCCTACTCAGACCACAAACTTCCCAAGTTCTGGCAAATAACATCAGTTACAGAGTCAGGTCTGCTCGGCCTCGATACCCCAATTTAATGTTCTCCAACTTCGAATGGAAAGCCAAAACTGCAAAGACTATCCTCAGCTTCAATTTGTGGAACACTGATGTTCTTAATATTCCTGCCAGGGCAAAATTTTATTATTTTGATATAAGAATTGAAGTCTCATTACCAGATATATAAAGAACTCCTCCATCCTCCTCATGATGAACCCCATTTGCAATCAATCAACTGTGATGCTTCCATTGATCCTCATGGAGCAGCTGGGATTGATGTCCTAATTCCTGACATTTCCTTTGAGAAAGTATGCGAATTTCAGACTAGACAAACACAACTGATGCTGAAGCATTAGCCATATGCCATGCCATGAAGAAAGGTAGTGAACGAAGGCTCCATTCAGCTGTTTTTTTGTTTGTTTTTGTTTTTTTTTCTGACAGCCAGGGTGCACTCCATAGGCTCATTGCATTTATCCCAGAAAACAGGGTATCTAAAGACATCCTACAACAAATTTCCAGACTTTCGGAGCAAGGTATACAAGTGTCACTGTATTGGACACCTTCTCATATAGGAATATCATTTCATTAGTTTGCCAACATCGGACTTTCCAATGAAGAACGACACTATGCTATACCATTGTCTCTTAATCAAATGGAAAAACGTATTATCATCTGCCTAAGAGATTACGAGAATCAGGTATGGACTACAGAAAAGGTGAAAAAGAATGAAAAGAGACCATCTAGCATTATGAAAGTATTGCTGGGACATCATATATACAAACTATGAATTTTATAAAGGTCTGTCGCGGAGGCAGCAAGTTATACTAACTAGACTATGCATAAGCTACCATTGTACCAAACACTATGTGCATGGATGCAAAACCAGTCACATATCACCAGTGTAAAAAATGCAAAAAACAGAATCACATACTCTCACACACTACTCGCTTCGCTGTACGAAAACTTCATCCAATCGAGCAAACAGCACTGTACAAAGAACGTCATTTGTAGATTATATCAATTTTATTACAAACACTTGTCTTGTCTTTGACAAGACCAATAATAAATAAATAAAAAAAATATCCGACGAGATTATAAATGTAAATATGTTAACCGGTATGATAAAGCCCCTCAACCATGTAAAATTAATGCCTAAGCCCTTCACTTTAGTTTAGCCATTTTGGATAGATATTTTGACATATTATCCTGGCTTTCTAACGGGCAGGTACACTGTTCTACAAAGAGACTTCAACAAATCTCTCTCTCTCTCTCTCTCTCTCTCAAATTCAACCTAATCTATCTCATCGGTCGCTCTCTTACTCTCATACTCTCTCTCTCTCTCTCTCTCTCCCTCTCTCTCTCTCTCTCTCTCTCTCTCTCTCTCTCTCTCTCTCCCTCTCTCCCCTCTCTCTCTCTCCCTCTCTCCCCCCTCTTTCTCTCCCTCTCTCCCCCCTCTTTCTCTCCCTCTCTCCCCCCTCTTTCTCTCCCTCTCTCTCCTCTTTCTCTCCCTCTCTCTCTCTCTCTCTCTCTCCGTCTCTCACCGATCTCTCCGCTCTCTCCTCTCTCTCCCCTCATCTCTCTCTCCCTCTCGTCTCTCTCTCCGTCTCTCTCTTCGCCATCTCTCCCTCCCTCTATCTCTCTCTCCCACCCTCTCTTCTCTCCCTCCCTCTCTTCCCCTCTCCCCCTCTCTTCCTCCCTCCCTCTCCCTCTTCCTCCCTCCCTCTCACCCGTTCTCTCTTTTATTACCATCACTCTCTCATCCCCATCTCCCTCTCATCCCCACCTCTCTCTCATTGGTTGTTTTTTAATATCCCCCCCATCGTATTGACATCGTTTGGATATGGGGGGGTGTTGGTTTGTGTTTTTTCTCGCTCTTTCTCTCTTGCGCGCCCTCTATATTATGCGGTAGCATCCTCCAGCCAGCGCTATTGCCCGAGCTCAATCACCGAGCGCTACTCACTCATATCTCGCCCTCCCTCTCGCGGTAATCACGCTCCTGTAAATCGCTCTCTCTTCGATCTATAGCGCCTTTACTAGACGAATATTTACTCGCACTCTCTCTCATCATCCCAATCTACTCAGATTCATCACTCCACT
>NW_028234414.1:15601939-15604439 GCF_977035675.1 Penaeus japonicus
CTGCTCCCTCTCTCCCTCTTCCTCGCTCTCTCTCCCTCCTCACTCCTCCCTCTCACTCCTCCCTCTCTTTCCTCCCTCCTTCCCTCTCTTTCTCCTTCCCTTCCACCTCCTTCTTCTGCCATCAGTCCCTCCCTCCCTCTCTCCCTCCCTCCTTCTCTCCCTCCCTCCCTCTCTCCCTCCCTCCTTCTCTCCCTCCCTCTCTCTCCTTTTCACTCCCTCTCTTTCCCTCTCTCTCTCATTACCATCATCCTCCCTATCTCCCTCTCATCCCCATCTCTCTCTCCCTCTCTCTCTCCCTCTCTCTCACTATCTCTCCCTCTCTCTCTCCCTCTCTCTCCCTTTCTCTCGTTCTCTCTCTCATTACCATCACTCTCTCATCTTCCCCATCTACCTCTCATCCCCATCTCCATCTCATCCCCACCTCTCTCTCATCCCCACCTCTCTCTCATCCCAATCTCTCCCTCTCTCTCTCATCTCCATATCTCTCTCTCTCATCCCTCTCTCTCACCCCTCTCTCTCTCTCATCCCTATCTCTCTCTTATCCCTCTCTCTCTTATCCCTCTCTCTCTCTTTCTCATCCCCTCTCCGTCTCATCCCTCTTTCTTTCTCATCCCTCTCTCTCTCTCATGACCATCTCTCTTCCCTCCCTGTCTCTCTCTTCCATCTCTCTCTCTTTCTTCCCTCCCTCTCTCACTCTCTTTCCTCTCTCTCTCTCTTCCCTCCCTCCCTCTCTCTCTCTATCAATCTATATTATATTATATATTTATTTTATAAATATATATATATATTTTTATTTTATATATTATTATATAATTAATTTATATTTTATTTATTATTATTATATATTTATTAATTTATTATAATATTATATATATATAATTATATATATATAATATTTATATATATTTAAAATTTTATATATAATATATATATTTTTATATTATTATATTTTATTATATAATAATTAATATATAATAATATATAATTATTTTAATATAATATAAATAAATAATAATAATATAATTTATATTATATAAAAAAAAATATTATATAAATATAAATTTAATTAAAATATATTTATATAATAATATAATAATAAAAATATAATAATTAATAAATAAATTAATTTATTTAATATAATATAATTATATATATATATAATAAAAAAATATATAATATAATTAAAATTTTAAATTATATATAATATTTATATTTAATAATAATATTAAATTATAAATATATAATATATTAATATATATTAATAATATTATTATTTTATATATATAATTTATATATATAATTATAATATAATATTATATATATATTATATTATATATTTTTTATTTATATATATTTTTATATTTATATATATATATATATATTATATTTTATTTAATATATATTATATAATATTAATAAAATATAATAATTATATAATAAATAAATAAATAAAATATATTAAATAATAATAAAAATATAATATATAATAAATAAAAATTAAAAATATATATTTTATTTATATTTAATAATAAAAATTTATATATATATTTATTTAATATAAATATATATATATTTATTTATATAAATATTTATATTTTATATATAAATATAAATATATATAAATTTTTATAAATTAATAATAATAATTATATAATATATATATTATATATATATAATAATTAAATATATATATAATAAATATATATTTATATAAAATATTATAAAATATAATTTAATAATTATATTAAATATTATATATATAATATATATATATAATAATATTTTATTTTATATATATATATTTATATAATATATATATTATATATTATTTATTAATTTATTTAAATTATTATAATATATAATATATTATATATATATATTATTATTAATATATATATTTTATTTTATATATATTAAAAATAATAAATAAAAATTATATATATAATATTATATTTATTATATATTATATTATTATTTAATATAAATAAAAAAAAATTTAAAATTATATTAATATATAATTATTTATTAATATATATATAATATATATATTTATATATATTAATATAAAATATTTATATATATTATATTAATAATTTATATAATAATAATATATAATATATATAAAATATAAAAATATAAAAATTCCCTAATCCTTTTAAACAGTTTCTTTTTAAAAAATCAATTCTCGAAAAAAAAATTTTTTCTAACCATATAAAATTGTTATCCGTGAGAGGCCCAATAATTTTGGAACAACATTCCAACTTCAGGTTAAGGATACAAGCTCCCTTTCTGTTTTTTTAAAGGCAGGCTGAATGAAATAATCTGCTATCAAAACAGACTGACTGTTCAGTATAAAACGATTTCTTTTTTGCCAATTTAGATATGACATAATATTGTTCTAATTTCTGTAAAAAAAATGTCTAATGGTTCCTCAGAATGAAAGGATACTTTTATAATACCCTAAGATGGTTCATTACGTATTCTATTTGCCTACATTATT
>NW_028234414.1:15616939-15621939 GCF_977035675.1 Penaeus japonicus
ATTTATCGAGCTATCTGTCTGGCTATATCTCCACCTCGGTCTCGCTTCCATCTCGCTCTTTCATTCCCCCTCTCTCTCTTCACCCCCTCTCTCCTCTTATATCTCTCTCAATTCCATATCTCTCTTTCATCCCTCTCTCTCATCCCACTTCTCCTCGATAATCCCTCTCTCCCTCTCATTCCTGTCTCTCTCTCTTATTCCTCTTTCTCATCCCTCTCTCTCAACCCATCTCTCTCATCTCCTCTCTCTCTCTCTCTCATCCCTTACTTTTTCTCATTTTTACTTTCTCTCATCTTTCTCTCTCCCTCATCCCTCTCTCTCTCATCCTTCTCTCCCTCATCCCTCTCTCTGTCATCCCTCTCTCTCTCTCATCCCTCTCTCTCTCTCTCATCCTTCTCTCTCATTCATCCCTCTCTCTCATCCCTTTCTCTCTCTCATCCCTCTCTCTCTCATCTCTCTTTCTCATTCCTCTCTCTCATCTCCTCCCTCTCTCTCATCTCCTCCCTCTCTCTCTCTCTCTCTCTCTCATCTCCTCCCTCTCCCTCTCTCTCTATCTATATATCTATCTATCTATCTATCTATCTATCTATCTATCTATCTATCTATAATCCCTTTCTCATCCCTCTTCTCTCATCTCCATCTCTCTCTCTCTCTCCTCTCTCTCTCTATCTCTCTCTCTCGCGCATATCGGCTCTCTCTCCGTAACCCTCCCCGTCTCTCTCTCTCTCTTTCATACCTTACTCTTTCTCATTTTTACTCTCTCTCACCCCTCTCTCTGTCATCCCTCTCTTTCTCTCGTCCCTCTCTCTCTCTCATCCCCCCCTCTCTCTCTCATCCCCCCTCTCTCTCATCCCCCTCTCGCTCTCATCCCCTTCTCTCTCTCATCTTCCTCTCTATCTCTCATTTTTATCTCTCTCTCAACTATCTTTCCCCTCTCATATCTCTCTCACTCTCCTCTCATTTCTTTCTCTCTTCTCTTCTCTCTCTGTCTCTCTCTTTCTCTTTCATTCATCTCTCTCTCTTCTCATCTCTCTCACCTCTCATCTCTCTCTCCTTTCATCTCTCTCTCTTCTCATCCCTCTCTCTCCTCTCATTTCTCTCTCTCTCCACTCATCTCTCTTTCTTTCATCGCTCTTTTTCATCGCTCTCTCTTATCTCTCTCTCTCCCATCTCTCATTTCTCTCTCATCTCTCTTTCTCTCTCTCATCTCGCTCTCTTTCAATCTCTATCTCTCTTTCAATCTCTATCTCTCTTTCTCTCTCTCTTTCTCTCTCTCACTCTTTCTCCCTCCCTCTCTTTCTCTCTCTCTGTCTCTCTCTCTTTCTTTCTCTTTCTCTCTCTCATCTGTCTATTTATCTATCTATCTATCTATCTATCTCTATATCTCTATATCTCATCCCTCTTTCCCTCTCTCATCTCTCTCTCTCTCATCCCTCTCTCTTATCCCTCATATTCCTCTCTTTCTCATCCCTCTCTCTCTCCCTCTCATTCCCTCTCTCTCCCATCCCTCTCTTTCTCTCATTCCCCTCTCTCTTTCATCCCTCTCTCTCTCTCATCCCTCTCTCTCTCATCTCTCTCTCTCTCTCTCTCTCTCTCTCTCTCTCTCTCTCTCTCTCTCTCTCTCTCTCTCTCTCTCTCATCTCGCTCTCTTTCAATCTCTATATCTCTTTCAATCTCTATCTCTCTTTCTCTCTCTCTTTCTCTCTCTCACTCTTTCTCCCTCCCTCTCTTTCTCTCTCTCTGTCTCTCTCTCTTTCTTTCTCTTTCTCTCTCTTTCTCTCTCTCATCTGTCTATTTCTCTATCTATCTATCTATCTATCTATCTCTATATCTCTATATCTCATCCCTCTCTCTCTCTCTCATCTCTCCCTCTCTCATCTCTCTCTCTCTCATCCCTCTCTCTCATCCCTCATATTCCTCTCTTTCTCATCCCTCTCTCTCTCCCTCTCATTCCCTCTCTCTCCCATCCCTCTCTTTCTCTCATTCCCCTCTCTCTTTCATCCCTCTCTCTCTCCCCCCTCTCTCTCTCTCTCTCTCTCTCTCTCTCTCTCTCTCTCTCTCTCTCTCTCTCTCTCTCTCTCTCTCTCTCTCTCTCTCTCTCTCTCTCTCATACCTTACTCTTTCTCATTTTTACTCTCTCTCACCCCTCTCTCTGTCATCCCTCTCTCTCTCTCGTCCCTCTCTCTCTCTCATCCCCCCCTCTCTCTCATCCCCCTCTCCCTCTCATCCCCCTCTCTCTCATCCCCCTCTCTCTCTCATCCCCTTCTCTCTCTCATCCTCCTCTCTATCTCTCATTTTTATCTCTCTCTCAACTACCTTTCCCCTCTCATATCTCTCTCTCTCTTCTCATCTCTTTCTCTCCTCTCTTCTCTCTCTGTCTCTCTCCCTCTCTCTCTCTCTCTTTCATTCATCTCTCTCTCTTCTCATCCCTCTCTCTCCTCTCATTTCTCTCTCTCCACTCATCTCTCTTTCTCTCATCGCTCTTTTTCATCGCTCTCTCTTATCTCTCTCTCTCTCCCATCTTTCTCTCTCTCATTTTTCTCTCATCTCTCTTTCTCTCTCATCTCTCTCGCATCTCTCTCTCTTTCAATCTCTATCTCTCTTTCTCTCTCTTTCTTTCTCTTTCTCTCTCTTTCTCTCTCTCATCTGTCTATTTCTTCATCTATCTATCTACCTATCTCTATATCTCATCCCTCTCTCCCTCTCTCATCTCTCTCTCTCATCCCTAATATTCCTCTCTTTCTCATCCCTCTCTCTCTCTCCCTCATATCCTCTCTCTCTCATTCCCCTCTCTCTTTCATCCCTCTCTCTCACATCTCTCTCTCTCTCATCCCTCTCTCTCTCTCTCTCTCTCTCTCTCTCTCTCTCTCTCTCTCTCTCTCTCTCTCTCTCTCTCTCTCTCATTCCTTACTCTTTCTCATCTTTACTCTCTCTCATCCTTCTCTCTCTCTCGTCCCTCTCTTTCTCACCCCCTTTATCTCTCATCCCCCCCCCCTCTCTCTCTCTCATCCCCCCCCTCTGTCTCTCTCCCCCCCCCCCCCTCTCTCTCTCTCATCCCCTACTCTTTCTCATCCCTCTTTCTCTCTTTTTATTTTATCCCTCTTTCTCTCTCCCTGTATCTCTTATCCCTCCATATTCCCCCTTATATTCCTCCCATCTTTATTTTTTCTATTGTTTTGTTTTCCCTTTTTCTTTTTCCCATTTTTCCTCTTTCCGCGTCATTTAGAAAATAAATTTTGTGCACACATACATATATAGATAGATAGATAGATGTAGATAGATAGATAGATGTAAATAGATAGATAAGTAGATAGATAGATAGATAGATAGATATATAGATTTATACATTTAACTTCTATAAAGATGCATTTTCATATAATGAACGTCTCATAGTGACATCATATCATGGAATCATGTTGAATAATAATAATATAGCTATACCTATGGATAAATCGTAGATAACTAGGAAACATCTGAGAAATAACAATTCTGTTATTTATTTATCTTAAAACAAGTACAAAACTGACCTCAGGTCATCGGAAGACCATGAGCTGACCTAGTGAACGTGACCTCTGACCTGTCCCAACCCTTTCGCAAGTCGTAAATACACCACGTGGTTGGTAAACAAAAACATATGGTCAGTGTTGTATTTGGTGAAATGAATATATATATATATATATATATATATATATATATATATATATATATATATAATACTAAAATTATAAATGAAACGTTTTAAACACTTGACTGACATGTAACCAAATTATATTTTTGTTAAATCTTACACAAAATAAATCACAAGCACTGCCACGTAATAAAATAATCCTTCTCCCTCTCATCTCTCTCTCTCTCTCTCTCTCTCTCTCTCTCTCTCTCTCTCTCTCTCTCTCTCTCTCTCTCTCTCTCTCTCTCTCTCTCTCTCTCTCTCTCTCTCTCCCTCTCTCTCATTAGTATGACTTATTATTATCATGACTTAAGTTTTTAATATGCGCAAGATGACATGTTCTTGTTTTCAACCTCTTTCCAATACGTTAGGTTCCTCATATCGTATCGAAAACACAAAAGGAAACTAAAAGACAAAAATATATGTAACTGTACATCATTCTGTCTCTTATAAATGGTGCACTTTTTCTCTAAACCTTAGATATGAACGACCACAATGTTTTTTTTTCTTCCATTGACATTTTTAAACTTCCCCGAAAATATGAATGACGTCTCAAATAATCATGATCATAAATTCCATTTCGTCGGTCTCAGGACCGTGATATCTCGCTATATTTCCGTGTTTGTAAGAAAAAAGGGACTTTCAGGCTGTCAGCCATTTGTCCCACAATGTATCAGATAACAAGCTTGCATCCAGCTCGGTGTAATCATCTCATTCGGGTAATTGAACGGACCTCAGTTTCCATAGCCGCATGGAAGCATTTGCGAACGCAGAAAAGGACAGTGGAATCCTTGTGGCATTCGAGGTTAGGCCGTTATTTATTCTGATTTGGTCTTATTGATAGCGATACATGGTTCTAACTTGCCTAATGGGACACGCACACAAGTAAGCCGTAACAGACTTACAACGTACCGAACAGCCGACGCTTGACATTCGTGTGTGAGAGGGCGCGGGGTTTGTTTATTTTCTTTTCCTCATTTAGTTTTCTTCCTTGTTTAGCTACCATATATGTTGTGGTTATTTTACTTTATTGCCTTTTGTCTTTGTGAGCTCTCAGTGAGTAAGATTAACTTTTCCTTATATAGTTCTCTTACCTTTTTAGTTGTATATTAATATTCTTGTCTTTGTTGCCCATCATTGAGTAATATAAACGTTTTGTAATGGATAGCAAATTATTTACCTCATAAATAACGTTACTATTGTTGCTTATTATTACCATTGTTATTCCAATATATTTAACATTTTGTTGATGGTGCTATTTACCACTCACAATTTTCGATTATATTATTTCTATCTAGCTCTTCCCTATCATCAATGTATGAAAGTATGAATG
>NW_028234414.1:15660681-15665550 GCF_977035675.1 Penaeus japonicus
TCTCCTAATAACAGGCAAGACTAACTCAAATGTGTTATTGGAGATCAAAGGTAGCCTCCTGACTAAAATTACTCCCCCCACCAAGTTACAATTAAGGCCGACAGGTGGGGGTATCTGACCCCACCCCTCTTAAATATGATTTCCCAGTCAAGACAACGGCTCTCATTCCCCGGAAGCGAAGGAGCCCCTGGTCACGGCGGCGATCAGGATCGCTCTGGAGCAGAGGGTGCTAAAAATATCCGGTTAGACCTAGGCCGCCTCAGGATGATGAATCTTTGCACATACAATGTAAGGACTCTGAGAACAGAGTCTTATCTTTCGACACTGCTTGAGGAACTGGGATATTGTAGGACTTTCTGAAGTTAGAAGACTAGGCAAAGAGCAGAAATTACTAAATGATGGACACTTACCATATTGGAGAGGTAAACCCCTTGATAGCAAATAAGAATAAGGAGTAGGATTCTTAGTTCACAAGTGCCTCGAAAAGAATATTAGGGACTTCTCCAGTGTGAGTGAAAGAGTAGCTTCTGTAATACTGAAACTAAACGACAGATTTAACCTAAAGATTATCTAAGTCTACTCTCCTACCTGCAGTTAAGGCCCTGTCAGACGAGCGGTTTTTGCCCGCTGGCGGTCAGGCCGCCTTTTCCATGTCACACGGGCGGGTCGGCCGCTACTAAACCGTTGCGGTTTACTAGCGGCCGACCCGCCCGTGTGACATGGTAAAGGCGGCTGCCGCTTCAGTTCAAGACTTGCCGTTGCAGTGAAAGGTTGTGTTAAAAAATGAGCTTAGAACAGAAAGTGCTGTTGTTAACACTATTGCTTCGAAAGAAACGTCGACAGCGGCGCCGTGGACAGTTATGGGCATTTTCAGTATTGAACATAGTTGCTCACAACACAGCCACGTCTTCCCTCTCCTGTGGTTTAGCCAGCACTGGCGGCCGCGGCGGGTAAACTTCTCGTCTGACATAGCCAGGCGGGCTGGTCGCGGCAGTTTTAAAGGCTCTGTCAGACGAGCGGGTTGGCCGCCGCGGGTGCAAAGCGGGTCAGCCGCCGCGGAACCGCTTTTGAAAGAGTTTATATTGATTCCTATGTAAAACACTGGCTGATGTCACACGGGCGGTCTACCCGCCTGACCGCGGCGGGTGAGACGCATCTCCCCACTTGAAACCGCCGCGGCCAGCCCGCCTGGCTATGTCAGACGAGAGGTTTAAGCCTCTGTCAGACGAGCGGTTTTTGCCCGCTGGCGATCAGGCCGCCTTTTCCATGTCACACGGGCGGGTCGGCCGCTACTAAACCGCTGCGGTTTACTAGCGGCCGACCCGCCCGTGTGACATGGTAAAGGCGGCTGCCGCTTCAGTTCAAGACTTGCCGTTGCAGCTAAAGGTTGTGTTAAAAAATGAGCTTAGAACATCCCAAATGGTAGGACGCAGCTCTATTTCGCATATAAACTTTTCAGTATCGAACATAGTTGCTCACAACACAGCCACGTCTTCCCTCTCCTGTGGTTCAGCCAGCCCTGGCGGCCGCGGCGGGTAAACCTCTCGTCTGACATAGCCAGGCGGGCTGGCCGCGGCGGTTTCAAGTGGGGAAATGCGTCTCACCCGCCGCGGTCAGGCGGGTAGACCGCAATATAAAAGGCGCTGTCAGACGAGCGGTTTTTGCCCGCTGGCGGTCAGGCCGCCTTTTCCATGTCACACGGGCCGACCCGGCAGCTACTAAACCGCTGCGGTTTACTAGCGGCCGACCCGCCTGTGTGACATGGTAAAGGCGGCTACCGCTTCAGTTCAAGACTTGCCGTTGCAGCGAAAGGTTGTGTTAAAAAATGAGCTTAGAACATCCCAAATGGTAGGACGCAGCTCTATTTCGCATATAAACTTTTCAGTATCGAACATAGTTGCTTACAACACAGCCACGTCTTCCCTCTCCTGTGTTCCCCAGCACTGGCGAACCGCCGGTTAAAACCTCTCGTTTGACATTAGCCAGGCGGGTTGCCGCGGCGGTTTTTCAACTGGGGTAAATGCTCTCACTCCACGCGTCAGCGGTAGACCGCCCTGTGGACTTTACAGCGTTTATACTTAGAATCAATATAAACTCTTTCTAAACGTTCCGCGGCCCTGAAACTCAAGTCTAAGCCTGCGAAGACCTAAAAGCTGAACACCTCACCCAATATGTCATACGTTCCCTCGCCTTGCAACCCGCGTCGGCCAACCCGCCTCGGACTGAGCCCCAACTCTTTCAAAGAGAGGCGTTCCGCGGCGGTTGAACCCTTTTGCACCCCGCGGCGGCCAACCCGACTTGATGCGTCTGACAGGCCCTTTCTAAGGATGAGGAGAGAGAGATTTCTATGAAAGTTGTGCTAGTATCTACCGACAGGCAAAAACTCCATTTTGAGGGGCGGTTTTCAATGCCATGATAGGAATAAGGAAAAATGGGAAACATGGAATAGGCACCTAGAATGAAGAGGCCAACTTAATAAATCACTGAATTCGTCCCATTGAATTATGAATACTTTCTTTCGAAAGAGACCCGCGAGGTTTTTGACCATGGAAATCGCTATCCCCGTTGTGAAAAACGAAATTGTCTTTCATAATCACCGAACAATAGTGTGCTTAGCGTCTATTGACTGGTCTGAAGTCGATTTATTCGCAGCTAAAAGGAAAGCAATAAGATCCATACAGTAAGCCTCCTCGTTAAATTCTATTTATCATAAGAATAGCTCAGGATGGGATGGATCAAAACCGAATCAAATACTCAGTGCGCTATCGATAGATCCGTCATACACATAATTTCAACCATTCAGTGAGGATATTTATGGAGCCGCCTTTTAAATTGCTAATGTCGAAAATGAAAAGTTCATTATCGTTTGTATAGAAAAAAATAAGCTTGTGAAACACGCGGAGGGACAATGTGAAATAACATCTTTCTAGCCAAAAATAAAATCGTCAAGCTGACTTTTTCAAAGTAAGAGGATAAGATTCGCAAATTAATATAAATATATTGAAGCTCTGCTTTCCGGCATCAGCCTTAAGGCAACAAAGACATACAATAAAAATGAATTATCAAAGTAATAGAAGACTTCTGTTGGGACCTATACCACTCAAACAATCAACCACATATGGAGACAAACACAACAATTGGAGACGAGACGAAGTAAATAGGGTACTAAAAGGTATGAAAAGAGGAAAAACACCAGGAGAAGATGGCATTAGTGTAGATCTTATTCAAAATGTAGGAGAGATTGTGGCAGCAAAACTGGCCAATCTTTTTAACAAATGTCTAAACGTCGATAAAACTCCAAAGTCCTGGAAAAACAGAATCATAATTTTAGCACACAAAAAGGAGGACACAAAAGACTTAAATAATTACCGACCTATAGGCCTTATGTAAGTAATCTATAAACTGTTCACAAAATCATTACAGCCCGTATCACCAATACATAAGATTCGAAACAACCCAGGGAACAGGCAGGCTTCCGCGGCGGATTCTCAACTACTATATTCACACACTGACCCAAATAAGAGAGAAAACAAACAAATATAGGAAGCGTCTGTGTATGGCATTTGTAGATTAAGAAAAGGCATTCGACTCAGTACAGATAGAAGCAGTACTAGATGCAATTCGTAAACAAGGAGTAGAGGAAATATATTGCAGATTATAAGGGGATATTTAGAGATGGTACAGCGACCATCAAAATGCACGCAGAAACCAATAAAATACCAATAAAAAAGGGTGTTAGGCAGGGCGACACCATCTCACCGAAGCTGTTTACAGCTTGCTTGGAGGAAGTATTCAAGAAGTTGGATTGGAAGGAGAATGGGATTAAAATAAGGGATGAACACTTAAGCCATCTAAGATTTGCAGATGATATTGTTCTTTTCGGCAAATAAATCACAACAATTATTAAGCGATTTGAATAGCGAAAGTCTGAAGATTGGCCTTAAAATGAACATGAAAAAGACTAAAATAGTTTTCAACAGTCGAACCCCAGCTGAGCAAATGCAAATACAGGGCGAGGTACTAGAAGTAGTGAACGAGTATGTATACCTAGGGCAACTCAACACGAGTACTTCCTGCGATGCCGAGATAAAACGGTGAATCAGGCTAGATTGGAGTGCCTTCGGTACACATAGTAAAATATTACGAGGTCGTCTGCCTCGATGTCTAAAGAGAAAGGTTTTTGAACAATATGTCCTCTCCGTCATAACATATGGATCAGAAACATGGACTACTTGAGAGGAAATTAGTAAGTGCTCAAAGAGGAATGGAAAGGCTTATGCTAGGAGTTAGGTAAAGAGACAGGAAAAGAGCTACATGGATCAGGCAACAAACAAAAGTAGAGGATATACTCAAGAGCATTAAAAAGAAAATGTGGCAGTGGGCAGGACATAAATATCGAAAACAGGACAACAGGTGGACAAAGAAAATAACAGAATGGAAAATACATGACGCAAAAAGATAAGGCAAGACCAGTGACAAGATGGCGGGAAAAAATGGCAAATTTCGCAGGAGTAAACTGGAATCAGAAGACACAAGACCGGAATGACTGGAAAGGATTGAGAGAGGCCTACGTCTTGCAGTGGAATGATACAGGCTGATGATGATAATATATATTTCATATATATATATATATGTGTGTGTGTGTGTGTGTGTGTGTGTGTGTATATATATAATATATATATATTTATATAATATATTATATATATATTATATATATATATACTGTATATATATATATTTTATATATACTGTATATTATATATATATATATAATATTATATATATATATATAATGTATATAATATATACTGTATATGTATATATTAGAGAGAGAGTCGGTGGCCGACTGGTTAGAGCATCGGACTGTGA
>NW_028234414.1:15685650-15693150 GCF_977035675.1 Penaeus japonicus
ACTTAGTATTTTGTTTTTTTCACCAACGAATGTACTTTGGGTAATTATAATACATATTTATTTATTGTTTGATGGTGAATGTATAGGTTAGTTTTAGATCGGGAAAAATAAGGCTGGATTAGAGAATGTGGGAGGGGGGGCATGAGTCAGAGATGCATGAGGAAAATTCCCACCCTTGTGAGGCTTGCATCATGATTTCATGCACAATGGTGGTGGGTTTGCTTGCTTGTGCAGAAATGTTAGCTGTGTATTCTAAGTAGTATTTTTTGAGAAAGCTTCTTGGAAGTTTTTGTAAATTGTCCAGCTCACAACTCGTGGCCGTAAAGTATATGGCCTACAGTTTGGGAGTACATCTACATGCTTGTATTATCTTCAGAGATACTGTTTGCACCTCATGAATATTTTGACTGAAAGTTCATTGAGATGGAAATATTTATGAATAGTCCATTACTGATCTTGAATAGACATGTAGTTTTATTCAAAGTTGAGAACTTGTTATTTTTATGGTTTGATTTGTCTGACATCAGTTATATAGTTAAGCTAACTTCATGATTAATCTTTAAACTTGAGAATCAGGAGGCCACACCTAGCTTTTGACAAGGTCCTCTGCCGTACTTGGTAATGTTTATCAATACATTTAAACATTACTTTATATTAGGTAATGCAAGAAGCACAAAGGTATCCATTTATTATGACCTTACTGTCACCTTTTTAAGTCCTCTTTTTCATGGTTATTACCTTTTTTTTCTTTCTGATTTTCATGTAATCCTATTCTTAATACTTACCTTGGTTACTATTTGCACTAGAGATGTTAGATACCAGAGATGTACAAAGTTAAAGATTGAAAATAACGTGTCATTGTTGGTGGATATCAACAGATGCCTGGACCTTCACACGTGCTGTAACAGTGATCAACAAAGCTCCTCCAATATATTCTGGCTAAATAGAACTTCCTAGCAATTTATATCTGATAAAGAACCTGTTCAAGCTCCAACTGAAAGCCATGGCATTTGTTGTTTATTTATTATTTAAAAATACTTGGAAATATAAGAGGCTGTTGGTATTGTATGATGACTTTTCTAGTATTACCTAATATATTAATTTTTATTGACGTTTCACATGTCTAGGACTATCTTGGGAAGAATTGAAAAGTAGTATGTAATGGTTCATGTCCGTTTACAAATGGCTTCTCTCAGTGATGCTTGCCCAGTCCCAGATTTAACCCATTCACAACTGGGCATTCCAGCTCTAAATGGTCGAGATGCCAGGAAATTGGAACACATAAGCCAAATATCTCGGGATGCTCGGGAGAAATAGCTGCGAGCCTGGCTGTCCGCTCGCTCACCTGGCGCGCCGGCCTTGACTAAATATCTCATTACCGGCATCTGACCCAAAAACCACGAAATGTGACAGCACGTCAGCTGGCGCGAATGGGTTAATAACCTGTAGTGGACGTTTGTGTCATGACATTCACAATGGCTTCGATACGCCTAAAAGACAAGTGCACATGACATGACATCAGAAACAGTTGAAGCACACTAGTCATGAATTATTATGATTCTAATGGCAGTAGTCTGTGCTGCATGAGGGAAAGGGTAAACTTCTATGTCCGTCTCATTTTTAGCTGGTGCCAGTGGTGTCAGAAATCATGTCCTGACTGCCAGTTAGCTCTTTAGGTCCTCCATTCACACTGGTTGAATTTAGCATTAATAACTATGGGTTTGTACAAAAGAAAATACATTATGATTTATAACATAATGCTGATTCTAAGTATTGTGATGCCCTTATAGTCCCATTACTGCCAAATCACAGTCCCGACGGGCCCGGCGAGAAGTGAAAACCCCCTTTGCTGGGCCTATGCAATATTGGATGGGGAACGTCACACTGGTGTGTCGCCCTGTCATCAGGCACTTTGCCTGCTGACAGGGCGACAGGGTTGTCTTGTGTGCTCATTCCCTAGATAAATCCATAGCTCTTCCCAGAACTTGGATCCATAGATAAATGAATAGTTACCCCAATCACAAGAAGGCGTAGATTTGCCTAATGCTGCTCCCACAGGCAATATAGCATGCACATACAAATTTCTGGCAAAAGGCTGCACTAAACCCGTGGTACAATTTTCATGCACCCTTTTCTATGGTGTGACAATGTTTTATGTTTAATGTTTTGACAAGTGAAGGAAAATGTGAAAAGTCCATGATGTCATCTGTTTTATGTAAAATATTCATGTGGTATATCATCCTTTCAATAATGAGTTAAACTATGGTTTGACTTACAAGTGCAATGTACAGCTATAAGCTGCTATTAATGCATATATCTTCTGGCTTACAATATCAATGATTATGATTAGTAATGAGAATAGACTTTCTGAGGGTTCTTGCACACCATAGGGTGGAAACAAAAAATAACTGATTCTGTGCTTCACATTAACCCTTTGATGAAGGTCACCAAGAAATCAACTAGTGGGCCTATCTGATCATTTCTTCTTTTTTATGCCAATAGATGTGATTTTGTGATATTCAAGGAATGGTGTAAAACAGCTTTCCAGGTTGGCCTAAAGATTGACTACTTGGTGACTCGGTTATTATCATCCGTTTTAAAGAAAATTTAATGAAATAAAACCACTAGACTATCCATTTAATGTAATATGGTCTTCAATGGGTAAGAGTACAAGAAATGGCATACAGATATGATCAACAAATCGTATTCCTAAGCTGTACCCAAATGATGGATTGTAATGCTTTTAAAGTAAGAAATTGTTATAAAGGGAATTTTTTAATTGGCATTTAAGATGGGATTCATCAAAGCAATAAGGAAATCAGTTTGCTGACAGTACACTGTTGATACAAGAGTATTGATCATGGATCTATTATCTCTCTATTCTCATGTTTGTCATGTTTTTAACAGACCAACTAATTTTTACATGAACCTGCAGGTGTGATTTGGCTGCAAAATGAATCCCAGTGGCCCTAGCTACCCTCTAGCCTCTCTCTACGTGGGCGATCTCCATGCAGACTGTACAGAGGCCATGCTCTTCGAAAAGGTTAGCACTGTGAAGATGTCAGGCCTTCCAGGTGATATTTTATTATTGATGCCTATATGACTTTACTTTTTAAAAGTTGAAATTTTTTTAAGCTTAAACACTAAGACAGAATCCTCGACCCTCGTCAAACACACACGGCAGGGGCCAGTAAAAACCCTTCCTCCTAAACACCCTGTGACTTGTCCAAGAAGTTGTAAGTATGCATTAATGGAAGTAATGAATGTGTGGAATAATAGTTGGTAGCTACTTATATTTTCAGGCAGCTACAGAAATGTTTGAGAAGTGACAGCCGTTACTTTCAAGTTGCAGTGATGGAGAAAGTAAGGGTGTTGTAGACGGCTGTAGGTATATATGTATGTTTTTGTATATTTCGTCTTGGTATGTATCCTTCAGTGTTCTGCAGAATGTCACCTTTAGATGTTTAAAACTTCAAGGGGGGAAAATTGTGGAAGGAAGTAATGGAATTTAGAAATGTTGTATATCAGCCCCAATATACTACTTTGCAAAAATTCCATTGTGAGGAAGTGACCAAGAATATGTTCAGCCTAAACAGAAATTCCTAAAGGAATGGGAAAAATATTTCAACTCTGGTGACTTCAGGTATTGGAAGATGGACAAAAATAAAAGATTTGGAGGAGATGGCAACAGGTGGAACAAGACAGTGGGTGGCAAGGTGCATTGTTGGCTAAGGTTTATATGCTCTAAGATGGAGAGGATGAACAAGTTTGGACCATTACTGAAAGGTGTATCTTGCTAGAGCTTTTTCTGCTGGAATGAAATCTGAATTATGGTTGAAATTAGGTAAGTCTAGATAAGGATGGACTCTGTTAATTTCCTAGTGTTAACATTAGTTGAGGATTAAATGGTGCAGGCATCTGCCCAGTCCTTCCGATGGTTGGCATCCCTGAGAGGGCAGCAGACGGCTTATCTTTCATGTCCCTTGCAAATAACGGATCTGTGTTAAAAAATGCGCGACTCTCCCTAAACTCATTTTCTTAACACGAACGTCGTTGGTAAGGGTTGTGGAAGTGCCATCTTATGCCAACTCCGAGGTGAAAGCCATTGGGTGAGATTGGTTGGTTGCCTGGATTGTTGTATCCTTCGCTATTGTTTACATTTGGAGCTTAATAGAATACAGCCTCATTGTGACCATGCATAATCTCGGCAGTTAATTTGGAATTTATACCAGTAGACTCATTTCTAGGAAGCTACACACACAGAAATTTACTGGACTATGTGTATGCTCTCTATCTTATAGGACTTTCTACCTTCTCTTGATTCATGACCAGGTTACCACATGTTCTACTTGCTGTCACCTCTGTTTTGATTTTTTTCTTTTTGTCCTGCCCTTCTTAATACCTGAAATCAAAACTACATGAAGTTGCACTATGGTTTCCCAATCTTTAGTGAAGTATGGTCTATGCTATAGGTATCTTGATATCATTCTTCAGCTTCTTAACAGTAATGTCAAGATGTTGCTGTTTATCCATCAATTTTACAAAGTTTAGGTGTACACTAATCCCTCCTTATCTTATCTATCACCTCTTCCTTGAAAAATAACAATACATCTTTGTTTTCAGTTCTCATCTGCTGGACCTGTGCTCTCCATTCGTGTGTGCAGAGATATGATTACCCGTCGATCTTTGGGCTATGCTTATGTCAACTTCCAGCAACCAGCTGATGCTGAACGAGCTCTAGACACAATGAATTTTGATGTGATGAAGGGTCGGCCGATCCGAATCATGTGGTCACAGCGTGACCCTTCCCTTCGAAAATCTGGTGTTGGCAATGTGTTCATCAAGAACTTAGATAAATCTATTGATAACAAGGCCATGTATGATACATTCTCTGCATTTGGGAATATTCTCAGCTGCAAGGTAAGAATGACTTCTTTCGTTGCTAAGTTAATAATGAAAAAAAAAAAAATTATCTAAAGAATACAATTTATATTTGTATCACTAAAATTTACATTCATCTTGTTTGGACATTGAAAATGAACTGAAGAAAACTAAATGGATATAATCTTGAAACTAATGTGGTCTTCTTGTCTCTTCTACAGGTTGCTACAGATGAGACTGGCAATTCCAAAGGCTATGGATTTGTACATTTTGAAACTGAGGAAGCAGCCAGGAATGCTATCCAGAAAGTGAATGGTATGTTGCTTAATGGCAAGAAAGTTTACGTAGGCAAGTTCATCCCCAGGGCAGAACGGGAGAAAGAGTTGGGAGAGAAGGCTAAACGTTTCACAAATGTGTACGTTAAGAACTTCGGTGATGACCTGGATGATGAGAAGCTCTACGAGATTTTCTCGCAATTTGGCAAGATTACCAGTCATAGAGTAATGACAAATGAGGATGGCAAATCCAAGGGCTTTGGTTTTGTTGCATTTGAAGAACCTGAAGCAGCTGAGAAGGCCTGTGATGAATTCAATGGTAAGGAAATGAATGGGAAGCAAATCTATGTTGGAAGGGCTCAGAAGAGAGGAGAACGTCAAGCAGAGCTGAAGAAGAAGTTTGAGATGATGAAGATCGAGCGCATGAACAGATACCAAGGAGTGAACTTGTACATCAAGAATTTGGACGACACCATCGATGATGAAAGGCTTCGCAAGGAGTTCTCTAACTATGGTACTATCACAAGTGCCAAGGTTATGACAGAGGATGGCCGCTCAAAGGGTTTTGGATTCGTTTGCTTCTCAACACCCGAGGAAGCTACTCGTGCTGTTACAGAGATGAATGGCCGTATTTTGGTCAGCAAGCCTCTGTATGTTGCTCTCGCTCAACGTCGCGAGGATCGTAAGGCACATCTGGCATCTCAGTACATGCAGCGTGTGGCTGGTATGCGCATGCAACAGATGGGACAAATGTTCCAACCTGGTGGCACTAGCTACTTCATGCCTACCATGCCACAAGCTCAGCGTTTCTACTCGCCACAGATGGCTCAGATTAGGGCAACTCCTCGCTGGCCAACTCAGCCAACGGCCCAAGTGCGAGCAGGTGCTCAGGCAGCCAGTGCTTACCCAATGCAGGCTGCGCCATACAGATCAGCCCCTCGCCAAGCACAGCCAGCACCCCGCAATGTCCGTCCTATTACTGCAGCAGCTGCAACTGCTCAGCAACAGCAAATCCCGAACTTGATGCAAGCAGCCAGGCCTGTTGCGCCAAATGCTGGTGCAGTTCCACCTGCACTTTCATCTGCAGCACGCGCTTCAAACTACAAGTATACAACCAACATGCGCAATCCACCAGCTGTCTCAGGTGGCGGCCCAGCTTCAGCTGCTGCAGTGGCCCCTGTTGTCCAGCCCGCTGTGCACATCCAAGGGCAAGAGCCACTCACTCCATCTATGCTGGCCTCTGCCTTGCCTCAGGAGCAGAAGCAGATGTTGGGAGAACGTCTGTTCCCCCTCATCCGCGACATTTATCCCGAGCTTGCGGGTAAGATCACTGGCATGTTGCTGGAGATTGACAACTCGGACCTCCTGCACATGCTCGAGGATCGCAACTCACTCAAGGCAAAGGTGGAGGAAGCTGTGGCTGTGCTCCAGGCCCATCAGGCCAAGCAGCAAGTGGTGGCTGTTGCTGTTGCTGCTCAGAAGAAGGAGGATATGTAAACAAGTTCCACAGCAAGCAGTCCTCCTATATTTTAACAACCCTTTATCAGTGCTGCATGTTGCTTATTTTAGTTTTACAGTTTGTGCCCAGTCATTGGAGTTTTAATTTCTTTGCTGTCATTTGGTTATTTTTGTTTCAAGGTTAATTAGCAATATTTGTAAAGGACATCATTTATCATTTGCACGCTGTCTTTTTTTTTTCTTTCTTTTTTGGACTCCAATAGATGCGGCATAGTTTAGGTTCGACCACAACCACGTGAACAGTCTGTCAAGTAGGTGTCATATATATACAAAAAATCTTAAAAAAAATCGTAAAATATAAAAAACCCATAAGACAGTAGCCTACTATTAATGCAGTTGATTATAATGCAACATATCGTTCATTATAATTAACGCCAACGGCAGGTCAGAACATTGTCAACCAAGAATGTTCTAGAAGAGAATGGGAGTCAGGTTTTAGTTGATCAGTTCCGACATGCCTGTTTTAAAAGGTGAAAAAATAAAATAAAGGAAAAATAAAACCTTAAAAAACTTTGTATAAAAAACAAAAATGCCCCACCATTGGGCGAAAAATCCGATAACAGTAACATCTCTATAAAACTCTAAAAAAACTTTTGTAACAGTGTGCTACGAAACTCAAGGAAAAATTGGCAACAATAAACTTCTGTTTCTATAACCTTAATTTGATACTTTATTACCCATATTTTACTTAGGTTGCGCAAGATTTCTTCAAGAAATATTACTTAGGTATTATGCTCATTATTTGTATAATATAATGTATCCTGAAGAGAGCTTGGCAACAATCCATCTGGGGTCAAACGGACGAGTTGTATCTGCACGTCATATA
>NW_028234414.1:15708150-15715650 GCF_977035675.1 Penaeus japonicus
TCATATAGAGTCCTAGATCTTTTACTATTTTCTCCTCAATCTCCACATCTTCGACAATATATGATCTTGCTCTTAAATTTCCAGTTGGACTATATATTATGATTTCAAATTTATCGGCATTGAATTTCATATTATTATCATATGCCCACTTACAGATGATACAGATGATATATTAAGTTTGTTTTCATTATCTAATATATCTATGGGTGTACTAATTCTTGTATCATCTGCAAATGATGTTACTCTCGAGTGTTTCACACCATTATCAATGTCACCAATCATAATAAGGAATAACAAGGGACCAAGAACGAACCCTTGTGGCACCCCATTCATAACAGTCGTTTCGAGTAAAATTCATTAATTAGGACTTTTTGTTTACCATTTATTGGGAAGTTGTAAATCCATCTTCCAACTTTCCTCCCGATTCCAATGTCTTTAATCTTATATAGCAGAATACCGTGATCTACTTTGTCAAGCTTTTGCAAAGTCTAGGTATATTACATCAACTTCTCTATTTTCAGTTAGGTCCCTTAGTGTGTGTTCGAAGTTTGTCAGGATCTGTGATAAACAAGATCTACCACTTCTGAATCCATGTTGCCCGGGATTTATCTTGTTTTCTTTGTCTAAAAACTGGACGATTTTTTGCCTCACTACCCTTTCAAATATTTTTATCATATGAGATGTCAGTGTTACTGGTCTATAATTTTTTGGCCTGACCGTTATTTCCACCTTATATTGGAATTATAGTACCCTCTTAGAGTAAACTGGGGGTAATCCCCATGTCCAAAGATTTCCTCCACAAAGTTACCAGTGACTTTGCTATGGTTTCTTTGCAGTTTTTTTTTTAAAGATTACTGGGATTTCATCTGGTCCAGCTGCTGAGTTTGTTGAGATTTCACTTACTGCTTCAAGAATATCTTTTTCATTGAATATGAAGTCAGTGAGACATTCATCTTCGTTACTAATAATACTAAAATGTTGTTGTGGGTCTGATATTATTTTTTCTATTCTTGGGACACTATAGACTTCTTCATATTGCAATTTGAGTAATTCAGCCATTTCCTTTGAATCAATGCACCATTATTCTCAAGAGGCCTAATTTCTGTTCTCCTCTTTATCTTTTTTGTGTAAGAGAAAATTATACTTTGCATTCTGTTTTATAGCTTCCATAGCTCTTTTTTCGGCTACTTTTTGGTTACTTATAGACAGTTTTAATTTATCTTCTAATAGCCTTATCTCTGCTTTGATCCTTTCTCTCTTGACATGATCTGTTGTTATTTTTTTCAATTTGTTAACCTTATTTTTCTTGTTTCTTAACATAATCCTACGATCTCTTAGTATGATATTCTTGTTTCTGTTGATTCTACAAACATATGTACATGCATTATAAAGCTTCTTTAGTATATAATTTGGTGTTAAGAGGATGTCAATGTCTTTCAGTGACTCTTCTAGTGTTGTATTTATTTTTTTCCAATCTATTTGATTATGGCTAAAGTTTAAAGATCTGAGACTCTTTTCTGCTTCGGCTATCTGTTTTTCACTACTTTTCTGATTATTTAACTTATTCATTGTGATTTCAATTATTTTGTGGTCTGATTGAGCTGTATAAGTTGATGATATGTTGTGTACATCTTTCCCTATACTGATAAAAGGAAGGTCCAGTATATTTTCTTCCCTTGTTGGAATTTTGATGATTTGGTTAAGGTAAACATTTTCTTCAAAATCTAAAAGCATTCTCGCTTGTTGTTTTTCATCTTTAGTGGCATTTGCTCCTATCTTTATTTCTTCTTATTATTTTTTTGTTGTTTCCCAGTCGATAAAGGGGAAATTAAAAGTATCATAATAGCTTTAATTTCCTTTTTAATCACAATATAATTACTAATAATGCCTAGTGGTTCTTTGGAAGATGTTTCTGTTGTTCCAGGTCTGTATAACATAATGTATAGCTCTTTTGTATCTCTTGTCAATACTACTAGTATTTCTACTGTATTATTAGAGTATTCTATTACAATATCCACTCTAGTTGCTAATTCTTTCCTGATATAAAGAGCTACTTCTCCTCTGCTTCTCATATTTCTATCTTTCCTTATTAGCTCATAGTTATTAATTTCAATTTCTTCATTTTTTATGTTTTCATTCAAATGAGTTTCTGTAAGAGCTATCATTGAATAATTGTTGATCTTTGCCATGTCCTCTAGATATGTAGGTTTTGTCTGGTTACTTTTTGGATATAATCCCTGTATATTTAGCCATATGAGAGTCTTAAATAAAGTATTTCTTTGCGTGTCTACATTACCTATTGCTGTTAGATAGTTGATGTCGTTTCCCCCAATTTTGGGGGCGCTGGACTTTCCCCCGGTGTAGCGGTGGGCGTTTCCTTACCTGCCTTTGTTCGAATAGGTATGCTTCGCAGGACTGAATGCCCTCGTCTATTCCTGTTTTATCTTAGTTTATCTATCAAAGTCTTTTAATTTTGCCTTTTCTCAAGTCCGGTAATATCCATGCTTCTATATATTCGTCAATTTCCTTTAGTTTCATATTCTTTCCAATCAGTTTCCATTCCTATTTTTCATTTTCTAATTTGACCTGAATTGGCCTTGTTCTCAAAGCCTCCTTTAAATATTTGCCTTCTCTAAAGGCACTCTCAACTTTGATAATTTCATTGAGGTTCAATCTTGTTATGATATCATTAATCATTTTCATATCGTTTGTTTTCCTGATTTCAGGATAATTTTCTTCTTTTTCTTCTAGATTGTATATAAAGAGCTTATTTGCTCTGAATGTATCTTCATTTTTCTTCTCTGACTTTTCTTTTGTAGGTTGTTTTGATTTTGGTTGCTTCTTTTTGTCGCCTACAACCTTCCAGTCAGGCCCATCATATTTTTCTGGTTGCTCAGTGTCTGAAATATCATTGTCTGGAATATATCTGACCTGTTTATCTAATGTTTGCCTTACTTTTTCAGAAAACTGTTTTTTTTTCTTCTTCCTGATTTACTTTACTTGGCTCACCTTTTGGATTTTCTTGTTTCTTCTTTGCCTTTACTTTTATATTTTTAGTGTCTTGTACAGCCTTTTCTGTTTCCAATTTAGCAGCCTGAGTTACCATTTTTTCTTTAGGTTTTTCTTTTTGCTCTTGTTTTAATTCATGAATTTCATCTTTTAATATTTGTGTTTCCCACAAGCACTGAGTCTTGAAGTGTTTTAATTCTTCATACATTTTCTGAATCATGTTTTCTAGTAGACATGCCCCTTCACACTTTTTGAGTGTGCTGATTTTTTTGGTCACCGATATGTCTCATTTCCTCTTTTTTCGTTTGTCTGATACGAGTGCATAGACATTTTCTGCCATTGTGTCCCTATTTTTCTCAATTCTAATTAGTTCTTGAAAAAAAAAGGCTTCTGATATATCGTCACAACTTTGATTTTTTTCTATTTCAGTTTCAAGACTAAAATTACTATTTGTATTGATGTATCTGCACCAGCTGCAGTCTTTCTGTATATTTACTTGATTATCTATTTTTAGTTCATTATTGATACCTGTTAGGTAAGCATCAATATCATTTATAATTTCCTTCTTGTTTTTCAAGTATTTCCACATTTGTGGCATTTTCTCCTATCACAGGTTTGGCATACAAATTGCTTTGTTTCATTGTGTTTAAAGCATTTTTTCAGCTTTAGAGTTTCTTTTACTTTTCCTTGGTTTAAACATGTAGTGTTTAAACCCTTAGAGTTATTTAAGTCTGGTCAAGGTCACCTTGGAAGCAGCTGGGCCACGCTGAACCGTTGACCCAGCGTTTTGACCTCCCCTCTCTCCTTGATGCCACTTCTTTTCCTTCCAGTTGTTTTTTGTTCTAATTTGTTTTCTATTTTGTCTCCTATTTTTTCTAGATCATTCAGTGCTTTGTATACTTTACTAATCGTAGACAATCTACGTTCCTGCTATTTATTACACTTTGCTGTCCTCTCTGGCTAAATCATTTAAATTTGCAGAAGCCAGCAGACAAATACGGTTAAATGGTTTTTAAATCGCCCGCTCATGTGCCCCGAGCATTCACCAAAGAAATAATGTTACTGGAATCAGTGTTAGAATATATGTAATATTTCATTTTCGATTTCGAAACTAAAACTATTTAATAAGATACATAAACGAAAATACAAACATGGTTTGTATAATAGAAACACATGAAATTTGTTTTAAAATCAAGTAAATCTAAATACATGCGATAAAACACTAAAACGCAACAGAACCTGCCCTAATAAGCGCATTACATTTACAAATGAAGAGAACAAGTTTGAATGAAGCACACAGTAAAATGACATGCAACATATTTGAATATTAACATAGTTGAACCAAGGTCACAGACTCTGAGGCCAATTACGCGAGACATGATACAGTCGCGCTTGGGGAGGTAAGATAAGATTACGATATTCAATAAGGTTTCGCTTCTTCTACGTCACTTTAGATAGTATGTAACTGTTACTATGGACATGTAATAGTGTGGTTACGAAGTTATTATTAGGGGTTATTACTACTGTTATGTGTTGTGATGGAGGGGTAAAAATAGACTAAAAAGATACGGAAGATTTACATAATCTAGAATCAGCAGGGTCGCCCCACTCAAGGACTTATCTTGTTGAGAGAATAAAAAAAAAGAACGTGTGAGGCCAAATTATTGTAAACACTTGTCATGTCACAAACAAACTTTCTGTAAATACAAACAAGTATACGAAAACAGGAAAGAGCAGCCAGCATGTATGTATGTAAGTAACCCTGAGCGACGCCATGAAAATATTTTCCTTATCATCACTATGAGGAGATTTCGTAATTCATGCACTATTTATCAGTCAGACTCGGGGGGGCTGCATGACCATTCGAGAAAGACCAGTTGATCAGGGAAGGTGGGTTGTGCACTTCTCTCTACTAGGCTAGGGAACAACTTTACTACTTTTATGTTGTATATCTTGTTTGATATGCTATTTTTGTTAAGAATTACCTCTGTAATGTTTTAGTTGAGTGAGTATATGCTGCAGGAGATAGGGTTAAATGTCGAGAATTTTATTGTAGGCACATAGAGAATAACTATGAAGGTGATTACCATAAAGACCACATGAAACAATATTTTTTGGTGTTTAAAATAATACGTAAAGGTAAGACCACATTCCAAGGGTGAACGCATGCATATCTCTCACTTTTGCTCTAAATGCCCTGCAAAAGTCGAGCAAAACCATTTACACTCTGAGAAGACAGAGCTTGTCAACCACCCTGGCAATATATAATTTAATAAGGAGCCAGTCCAGAGGAGAGGTTGGCACTTGTAGTTATGGTCGTCGCAGTCCTAAGAAATTCTGATTTCTTATTTTAGAAGTCATTACACTGGTTGAAGGTGTGGCCCAGCTAATTTTCCCATCTCAGTAATCCTCAGACCATGCTTAGGCTAGGCCAGGCCTGGCCAGACAAGATCGGTTAGGTTAGGTTAGGGATGAATGGGTTCGCCATAAATTTTTATTCTTTATATAGATTGGTACGCACATGTACTCACACATACACACACATATGAACATGTATCACATTTACACTCACGTTCACACTCACGCTCACACTTACTCTCACGCACAATCACATGCATTCTCATGCTCATACTTTTACTCGTATTTTTACTCATACTCATACTCATACCTACACTTACACTTACACTTACACTTACACTTTCACTTATACTTATACTTTAACTTATACTTATTGTCTCACTCACTCTCACACTCACACTAACACTCACACTCACTCACACAATACCATATATAATATAAATTTCAACAGCGATTTCATACAAATTGGCACTCATGTCATTTAAAAATGAGACTGGAAGCTATGATAGAGCTAGTCATTCCTATATGAGGATGTAATTTGCTTTTAATATCCTTTTTTGATTCTTCTTCTGGAGTCAGTCACCCATCCAACATACTGTGAAATGTTAATTTTGTTACAAATCTTAAGCACCCATTGCACAGATGTATGTGAAAAGGAAAATTTAAATGCTGTTGTCTCTACAGTATTTTCAGGACAATGAAGCAGATAGGAGTCATAGGTGCCGGAGCAGCTGGCCTTTGTGCAGCGCGACACATCTTGGCCAATCAAGGCATGGTACCCATAGTATGGGAACAATCAGAAAAGGTTGGAGGAACGTGGAACTACACACCGGAAACTGGCACGGATAAAAATGGATTGCCTATTCATTCAAGCATGTACCAGAACCTTAAGTAAGCATGACAATTATAAAAATCATGTATCATAAATTAGTCCAATGGATTATGTTTATAATGAAGTAGATATTTCAGTTAATGCCATTACTTATATAAAATTGATATAGATTTTATTGTTACTATTTTTTTCTATAGAATATCTCTGTGCCCTTTTCAGAACTAATCTCCCAAAGGAGGTGATGGCTTTTCCTGATTTTCCTTTCCCAGAAGCAGATGAATCATTTGTCCATCACTCGGAAGTTAAAAAATACCTAGAAAATTATGCACAGCACTTTGATCTTTATCCACACATAAAGGTAATTTACTGAGCAAATTGCAGGATGAGTAATACTAGGTTTTATTTGTAAGTGGCTTATATTCCTTAAAACTGATATTTTAGACTGTACCCAGGAATTAGTAATTGTTTCTTATGAAATAATGGCATAAAATGAGTATACGATTTTGTACATAGTTATTGTTATGAAATTACTCCTACATGCTGTCTGAAATTTCTTAGTTTACCCTAAGATGTAGCTTCCATTAATTGTGGCCCTTTTTTAATAAAGTTTTCTTTTGATGATGAAGGGCTGTTGCCCCTCTCTCTTTCTGATAAGGATTAATGATTACAAGCTCCATATTATAAAAAGAAAGTAACAGAGATTATCAAAGCAGGATAATTTGAGACTGTGGACATGGTATCACGATAATTCAGATCTTCAGCACCCCTTTTTAAATTCCTTAGTGCACTTAGAAGAGAAAAAAAAATATCACCTGATTTTCACCAAAAGATCTTTCAGGTTTTATTTATTTATGTTTTTGTATGAATGATAAATATGGAATAGAGATTTGGTATGTTCTAAATTAATTTTACTTATTCTTATCATTAATATTCTTTTTTTACAAAAGATAATTGTTCTGAAAGAATTCAAGTATTCATATTTAGTTGAGATATGTTATTACTAAAAGCTTTAATTTTGTATTTTATATTAGCATTCTTTTTTGAACTTTGAACTACTTTTCATTATAAATGAATGACTTTAGAAAATGTGACAACATATAGATAAGTTTAGATTTCTCTCAAAATGATTATTATTTTTTACTTTGTGATACATTTAATACTGACAATAATTGATTAAATTTCTTAGAAAGGAAAAAGACAGTGCAACTAATCATGCATAACAGTGACATTGCTTATCCTGCTAGCTAACTATAGAGCATATGCTTTTTATGTTATATTCATAAAGCAGCTTTTTGCCTTTC
>NW_028234414.1:15730650-15733150 GCF_977035675.1 Penaeus japonicus
GTGATCTCATTAAGGAGAGTGTGCATCACAATTTATGGGAACGCTCAATTAACAATTAAGAATCACTTGTTGGCAATGTGAGAATAGTAGGGTGAAGTCGTCCTTAACTTTGACATGTTTCTAAGACATATGTTCTGAACAGCAAGGGGAGAAGGAAACTTATTTTATGTGTTTATATGTACGTGTCAGCTGGAGTAAGGTAACGATGAAAAATGTATTAGTATATAGCGTAAACCCTAAGTATGGATATAAGCATATTTATATGCACACTTTCATAATATAGAATTGGTTCAGTCGTAATATCACCAATAGCAAATATGACGGTTATACGCACACAGACGGGAAAGAGAACCGGATAATTTATTTTGCCATCTTCCACCCAAGGTCCAATACTTCGTTGCCGCGATCGCGGGTCGCCTGACGCTTCCTTCGCCGGGCGAAATGGCCACCTTGTCGAGGGAGGATTTGGAACAGCAGCGGAAGGAAGGCTGCATGGATCGCCATTACCACAGACTCGGCCTCATCCACCAACTGACCGTCCTGAAGGACTGGGCTGAGGGCGCTGGGATCCCTCCACCAGGAAAGCACATGAAGACGATTCTCTACATTGTTATGCTGCGTTTCGCATTTGCTCATCCGTCTTTTAAAAAGAGCAAATTCACCGTAATGGAGGACGGCGGGGTGATCGAGCGACGAGAAGGAGCGGAGGTTTATACAAAGCTCGAGCTCACGTGGTTGCTTGCGAGGGGCCTCTTCTGGGTCCTGTGGCGTGACTTCCCGAGGGGCTTGAGCTTCCTTGGCTCTGCTGTGTGGGGGAGACTCACCAGACCGTTCCACTCGTGATTTCGACAAGGAAGTTAGAAGAAAACAAAGGAACATAGGAGTAGCATGAATTATCCCCATATTATTTGTCTAAAAAACAAATTCATGAGGACTCTTCAAATGGGTTAAATTGTGGGAAGTATTTATTTATGCAATTTACTAGTGCTAGGTTTTGTGGGATGGAAAGCTATTAGATAATTGAGATATAAATTTCCTATATATACAGGGTTTCTAGTAGTAGTATCATGTGTTTTTCTCACCAACATTTCGTGTATTGCTGAATATCTCCGTGATCCTCGTCTATGAACACTCCAGCACCAGAAGATGGTCCATGTCCCGCGAAAGACACCTACATGCTGGACACGGATTTCTGGAATCCCCATCATTCGGATTAATTCTTGCCTAAGTCCATTCTCTCTAGGATGCTGTTTGAAAATCTAGTGGGGATTGCGTGGAGTCAATCAAACATCCACGATTTGGAGTGTTTTCTCCCTATCCAATTTCTATGTTAAAGAATTTTTTTTTTCCGTCCATGTGAGCAATTCCCGGGTAGTTTTATCTATAAATATGTGGAGGGGAAATGGCGCCCCCTTTAGGCAACCAGATACTTACGGTAGACTTACTGTGTCGTATTCTGTCACGTTGTAAAAGAAGGCAAGTCCTGACATTCTCAATACTGTTTGGTGTCACACTGTAGTCCAACGTCAAATATAACTGTTGTATATAGAAGAGTTAGATAGAGAGATTTCTATTTCTATTTTATTGTCTGCGTGGATAATTGCTCAAACATTTTTGGGATAATGTATTTGGTAGATCGCTCAAGTGCAGTACGTGTTGAATAGAGGTGGTGCTATTAGTTTTATTTCGGGTTGGTCTCCTTTCGAAGTTTACTGCATCCTCTCTCTCTCTCTCTCTCTCTCTCTCTCTAAATATATATATATATATATATATATATATATATATATATATATATATATATACATATATACATACATATATATCTATCTATCTATCTATATATATATATATATATATATATACATACATATCTATCTATCTATCTATAAATATATATATATATATATATATATATATATATATATATATATATACATATATATATATATATATATATCTGGTTCCTTTCATAAAGTGAGATGAGTCTAATTGTCTCTTTGTATCTAATTTATTCTCAATGTGAGGCCTCACCATACGGAATTTGTGAGTATTAGACATGTCTATGAAGATTGGTCCTTTCATACCATCTCTCTCAGTTTATATTTAAGGATCCGCGAAAGGAGATACGTATATGAGAATTATCTTTTCAAGGATATTGAAAAGCAGTCCAGCAGGGATACTATTTATTTAAAAATCTAACCTTTCATAGGGAGAGTTAGGATCTATAATGTTTCTGTAGTTTATGCGACAGCAGTAAGTAATGAGGTTTTTATTTTGCAAAATTAAGAGAGCGGGTCACAATCACAGTTAGATATTTTGTTCTGAAACTCATTTTCTAAATGGAGAAATCTTAAAGAAATCTTTATTTCCAACTTTAATGAACCTATAATCATCAGGCGGACACAGAGAGCTTCATAATGAAGTTGATAATGCTCGCTCAAAGGGTAGATGTGTCTACATAAGATCTTGTTTTAATACACATAATGTTGCAAATTTCATT
>NW_028234414.1:15740650-15743150 GCF_977035675.1 Penaeus japonicus
CGATGTGTTGGTACTGCACTCCCCATGAGTCTGCCTTGGCATCTTCCCCACCCAAGCAAGCTCAGCCTTGTAGGGGCACACGAAGTCCCCCACTTGGGGGCCAGGATGTCTGCAGGCGCTGATGGCACATTGCCATTTAGAATGTTTGGACATTTCACTCGCATTCTCGATCCTCCTCTGGTGGACGAAGGCGATCGAGCTGTGGACGTAGACGTAGGCCTCGCCGCCCTCCAAGGTGTTATTTTTCACCTTCAGGACGGCCTTCTGACCAGCGGCACATTCGAGTGTGCCGGGTGCATTGCGGATCCTTATAACACCAGGGAAAGGCAGAGAGTCCATATCCTTCTTCTATGGTTGAAAATGATTGAAAAATATTAGTTTTCAGTGGGTGTCTACTTGGTATTGATAATAATGATAAAAAGAATCAAATGGAAATAATGAATAAATATCCAAAATAATTGCAATACTCTTGAACGCATGTTTCACCAATGGACTCACCTTTGCATTTTGACTATCATTTACCCGAGTCCCTGTATCACATTCTGTCCTAAGCTTTGGTTTCTTTCCTACCCACACCATAGTAGCCTTATACTGGCAGGCGACACCTCCGATGTTCATGTCGTGGCGCACAATATAGCAGTAGAAGTCCTCACCGGTAGATAGGTGTGGAGAGAGCTGTTCCTCCAAGCTCCTCTTCTGATCGACTTTCTGTTGATGGAGGTAGTAGGTTACCGAGCGATGGAAAGCTGCCATCGCTCTTTCTCCTTCTAGATCTCTGCAGCGGACCTCCAAGATGCCATGATTACCGACGACTTTAAACAACTTTCCTTGTGCATGTCTGGGTTGAGTTTTCTTCTGGTTAATCGGTAATATAGCATTTGTGTCAGTAGCTTTCATGTTTTTGTTCTCCGTAGTCCGCATTTCACTTGATAGATCATTGGTAGTTTTAGCTTTCATCGGAAGGGTTAGATCTGCATTACTTTTCTTGAATTCAGCTTTCCCCGGAACCTTCATCTTCTCTTTCGAAAATGTCTTTTCATCTCCAGAATTAGGCAGAATTCTTGCCACGTTTGTCATTTCTTGAAGGGAAGACGTTTTCAAACGAGTATTTGGAATACGACCGAGTTTACTTTTTTCTCTGGAGTATTTGGCCACGTAGCTGTCTGCTTCATTAGGCTTTTTCCCAGACCATGCCACCAGCGCCTCATGAGTGATGTTGTGACCCAAAATGACCTGTGGTGATGATATCGATACCACAATTGCATTCACCAAACTTTCCTTATTTGCAAATTTTGACATTGGGTCAGTATTCGGCACCCTTGTCTTGTCAACAAAGAAAACTTCATGTTTGACGAGAACTACTTTCTTTTTTAGGCAGATAAGGCCCTGAGATATTCCTGCTACTTTCCAGCGACACGCAGGAACATATTCAGCACAACTAGATTTTGAAAGATCTTCAGATGCGACGTGACTCTCGTGCAGAGATGGAGCCGACTGTGTTACCCGATCACAAGGGACACTAATTTGAATTTTCGCGACAGGGATGAACTTTGAGCTTCTGTGGACATCATTTCCAGATGCGTGTTCCTTGATTAGATTTTCCACACACTCAGGTTTGGAGCCCTGCCAAGCTGCAATAGCTTTATGAGTCACAGTGAGTCCTAGAACCTGGTAAGAGGACGCCAGTGGCACTATTGCTACACTGACTACACTTCCTTTATCTGAATACTTTGCCACAGTGTCAGTGGAAGGAATCCTTTTGCCATTCACATAAAGGACATCGTAGGTGATGAGAACATACTTCTGAAGTGTCTTTGCGACGCCTTGTGAGATACTTCCACATTGCCAAATACAATCCTCAATGCATATATCATTCCCCTTATGCGTTTCTTCTGTAATCTGAGAAATGTTTTCTTTTTCCTTTTCATGAAGTAAGTTAACTTCCCTCTTTTCTATTTGGATACTACATTTTTCTTGATCCTTTTCCATTTTTGCATTTCCTTGCTTTTGTCCATTGTCTCTTTGCACAATTCCTTCTTTTTGGATTTTCCCTTCCTTTCCAGCATTTTCTCTTTGGATATTTCTTTCTAAATCATCTTCTATTTTCACATTTCCTTCTTTTTGGCCATATTCTATTTGTTTGGTTACTTCTTTTGAAGACTTTTCCATCAGGGCATTTTCTTCCTCTTTGTCATTTGCGACAAGTTTATTTCCCTTCTCTCCAGATCCATTATTCTCACTCTTTGACTGTAAGTATTCTTTGGTCTCCGAGGTAGGATGAAACCCTTTCTTGCTTTCTTTCGACAGGGAAGAAACAACTATATTTTCACTGGGTAAATAAACTGCAATAACCTTTAGAACACAACTCTTATTCTTCCCTTTGAGTCTTGCAATATTTGCCAGCACAGGAATTTCAGGCGGCAAGGGAAATACCTCACTTGCACTCTGATAATAAATGTCTTCAGTTGTAATAGGTAAATGTTTGACTTCATCTCCTGAG
>NW_028234414.1:15755650-15763150 GCF_977035675.1 Penaeus japonicus
TGTATCCTACAATTGTTCAGTATGAAAACTGAAAGCTTTTGATAGCCATGTCATGGTACAAACAGATTATAAATAGAGGCACAAATAAAGGGGAAACGACTCTGTGTGTGTACGTTTACCACATGTTGGAAACAAAATGAACATCTCTGACAGCAGTGGCGGGTCCACTTGCGAGAGCAAAGGAACAAAATTCTATGCGCTGTGTTAAAATTGTATATAATTGTCCCAGTGGCTGACAATACAATAGTAAGAAAATATTTACCACAGCATCGGAGTTACGTATACAAGTTAAGATTGTCACGACAAAAAAAAAAAAAGAAAAAAAAAAAGAAATTCTGTAACAATTCTTTTGCTTTCCAAATGGTTTCAACATGTTTACGTCCGATGTCTAGCACTGACTGTTAAACAATAACAACCAGTATAAAAATGTTAGTTGATGTATCTATGGTTGAAGGTAGGAATTTAATGTCTTTCCCTTGGATCTTATCTGAGTTATTCCAATTAAGAGAAGCCTCGAATTCGTTTTAATAAAACATGTCATTGTCATTACTACTACACAAGGCAATTACAGCTCTTAATCAACGGATAGGCAGTCAAGGAAATGAGGATGACTATACTGTAATCTTAAATTCTGGTCTGCGTATTGAGTTCTTTGAATGCAGTAATCACGTGAAATATACCTTGTGGACTACAGTACTACTTTGACAATTAATTGACATAATTTGGCATATATATAGGCCTTGTGGCGCAACGGATAACGCGTCTGACTACGGATCAGAAGATTCCAGGTTCGAATCCTGGCAAGGTCGATTACCTTTTCTTTACGTCTCGAATCTCCAGAAGTTTCCATGCGAAATCTAATGGCGTCTAGGTTTTTTCTTATGCATTGGCTCGGTCTCCCAAGAACGTACTTATTTTCTCTATTGTAAAAAACAACGAATTTGCCCTACTAATGCTTCAGCATTTCATTCATACCTTCATACATTCATACATATATACGTATGTGTATACATATATACTATAACCACTGTATTTACATGTCTGCTGTAATTGTTATATATATATTCTACTACATACACATATATACATACATACTGTATACGTACGCTCGTTGCTTCATCTGTCTGTCTGCCCCTCTCACGCCAGACATAACAGTATTGTTTTGTCTTTCCCTTTGTAAGAGCTATGTATTGATGCAACACTTCACTCATCACATTCCAAATGTCACATGTCACAAGAAAACACCTTGATTCACACATCTCCTGAGACAAGTCACACATTGTGGTAGAGAGTCTCCTCTCGGGGAGCAGAGGAGCAACACCTCGCTCCTCCTCGGAGGAGGAGCAGCCCTCACTCCAACGTCCTACTGTTCAAGCTTAGCAATAAACCAAGAAAGCTGTTCCTGCCGTGTTCTTCACACCCTAGGCCACGTTACCCACATACAATCAGTGTTCAAGCCCGGATCTGTTAAATATACTCATACATACACACACACATACATACATACATAATACATGCATGCATTATATGTGAGTGTGTACATATATATGTCTGTATATATATATATATGAATATACACACATATACATATATACATGCATGCATACACACACGCGCGTGCGCACATACACACATATACAAACATACATACATAGAGAGAGAGAGAAAGGAGAGAGAGAGGGGCGCGCGCTAGAGAGAGAGGAGAGAGAAGAGAGAGAGAGCGAGAGAGAGGGAAAGAAAGAGAAGAAAGACAGGAGAGCGGAGAGAATTAGAGATGGGGGGGGGGGGGGCGAGAGAGACAGGAGACAGGAGAGAGACAGTAGAGAGAGAGAGAGAGAGAGAGAGAGAGAGAGTAGAGGGGAGAGGGGGAGAGGGAGGGATGAGAGGAGAGGGGAAAGGGGAGAGAGAGAGGGGGGGAGGGAGTGAGAGAGAGAGAGCGGAGAGAGACAGGAAAGAGGCAAGAAAGAGAAAGAGAGAGAGGCGGAGAGAGACAGAAGAGAGAGAGAGGAGAGAGACGGGAGAGAGAGACAAGAGAGAAGAGAGACAGAAAAGAGACAAAGAGAGAGAGAGAGGAGAGAGGGGGAGAGTAGAGGGGAGAGGGAGAGAGAGAGGAGAGGGGAGAGGGAGAGAGAGAGGAAAGAGAGAGGAGAGAGGAGAGGGTAGAGTGTGTGTGAGAGAGAGAGAAGGGGGGGGGGGCGGAGAGAGAGAGACAGGAAAGAGAGAGTGACAAGAAAGAGAGAGAGAGAAAGAGACAGGAGAGAGAGAGAAAGAGAGACAGGAGAGAGATAAAGGGAGAGAGGATAGAGAGACAGGAGAGAGAATAGAAAGGGGGGGGGGGATAGAGAGGCTGAGGCAGAGAGAGAGAGAGAGACAGCGACAGACGGTAGAGAGGTTAAGACGGAGAGAGAGAGGGAGAGAGGGAAAAACGGAGAGAGAGATGGAGAGAGGGAAAAACGGAGAGAGAGAGAGAGAGTTATTTTATCTTTCCCATCGCAAGCGCTATATATACATGGAACACTTCACATACCAATGTCACACGCGTGATTCACACATATCCTCAGACATGTCTTACATTGTGGCAAAGAGTCTCCTCTCGGTTAGCATAGGAGCAATAGCTCACTCCTCCTCGGAGGAGGAGCAGCCCTCACTCCAACACACTTCTGTTCAAGTTGAAATAATAAACCCAGAGAGAAAGAGAGTTTGTGAATCTATTTTTAGTCAGTTGAATCCGCTATCGTACAATTGTTCAGTATGTGAACTGAAAGCCTTTGATAGCCATGGCATGGTATAAACATTATAAATAGAGGTACAAATAAAATGAAAAAGACTGTGAGTTCATGCTTTCTTATGCTTGTATATTTTTCTTGTTATTTTTATTTACAGCAATTAGGAGCATATTACATATGCGGTACACACGTATGACTGACAACATATTATTTGCAAACGTTTAGTCGCTTGTTACAATATTTAATTCAACAGTGATATTGCAAATTTAAGTTACAAGTTGCTTGATATTTAGTACGTTTTATCACAATGAATCCTTTCGGATACCTGTCACAAACGTAACTTCATCAGCTGTTCCTACAAAAATGTCACTTGGCGAAACGTTTACCAAATGTTGGAAGCAGAAGAAACATCTCTGACAGCAGTGGCGGGTCCACTTGCGAGAGCAAAGGAACAAAATTTTATGCGCTGTGTTAAAACTGTATATAATTGTCCCAGTGGCTGACAACACAATAGTAAGAATATATCAACCCCAGCAACGGCGTTACGTATACAAGTTAAGATTATCACGACAAAAAATAAATAAGAAATGTATATACAAAAAAAAAAAAAAAAAAAAAAAAAAAAAAAAAAAAATCTGATATTTTGTAACAATTCTATTGCTTTCCAAATGGCTTCAACATGTTTACGTCCGATGTCTAGCACTGACTGTTAAACAATGATTACCAGCATAAAAATGTTTTTTGATGTATCTATAGTTGAAGGTAGCATCTGAATGTCTTTTCCATGGATCTTATCTGAGTTACTCCAATTAAGAGAAGCCTCGAATTCGTCTCAGTAAAACATGTCATTGTCATTACTACTACACAAGGAAATTACAGCTCTTAATCAACGGATAGGCAGTCAAGGAAATGAGGATGACTATACTGTAAGCTTAAATTCTGGTCTGCGTATTGAGTTATTTGAATGCAGTAATCACGTGAAATATATCTTGTGGACTACAGTACTACTTTGACAATTAATTGACATACTTTGTCATTTATAAAGGCCTTTTGGCGCAACGGATAACGCGTCTGACTACGGATCAGAAGATTCCAGGTTCGAATCCTGGCAAGGTCGATTACCTTTTCTTTACTGTCTCGAATCTCCAGAAGTTTCCATGCGAACTATCATAATGGCGTCTAGTTTTTTTTCTTATGCATTGGCTCGGTCTCCCAAGAACGTATTTATTTTCTCTATTATAATAAACAACGAATTTGCCATACTAAGATTCTGCTTCAAGATTTCATTCATACCTTCATACCTTCATTCATATATATATATATATATATATATATATATATATATATATATATATATATATATATATATATATATATATATATATATATATATATATATATATATGCCTGTATATGTATATATATATATATACATATGTGCATACATGCATTCATGCACACGCGCGCGTGCGCGCACACACATACACAAGCATACACACACACAGAGAAAGGAGAGAGAGAGAGAGAGAGAGGAGAGGAGAGAGAGTGGGAAAGAGAGAGAAGAAAGACAGGAGAGAGGAGAGAGATGGAGACAGGAAAGAGTTAGAGAAACAGAACAGAGAGAGAAAGAGCGATGGAGCGAGCGAGCAAGAAAAAGAATTAGAGAAGGGTAGAGGGGGGGGGGCGAGAGTGAAGGGTGGAGCGAGAGAGACCAGACAGAGAGAGACAGGACACAGGACAGAGACAGTAGAGAGAGAGAGAGAGGAGAGGAGAGAGAGAGTAGAGAGGAGAGGGAGAGAGAGAGGAGAAGAGAGAGAGAGAGTAGAGAGGAGAGGGAGAGAGAGAGGAGAGGAGAGAGAGAGTAGAGAGGAGAGGGAGAGAGAGAGAGGAGAGGGGAAAGGGAGAGAGGGAAGAGAGGAAAGAGGAGAGAGGAGAGTGGGGGTTGGGGATGGGGGGGGGGGTGGAGAGAGAGAGAGAGCAGAGAGAGACAGAAAATAGAGAGTGACAAGAGAGAGAGAGAGGCGGAGTGGCGGAGAGAGAGAGAGGGGAGAGAAAGAGAGAGACAGTAAAGAGAGTCAGGATAGAGAGAGGCGGGAGAGGGTGATAGGAGAGAGGAGAGAGAGAAGAGAGACAGTAGAGAGAGAGGAGAAGGGTTGAGAGAGTAGAGGGGAGAGGGAGAGAGAGAGGAGAGGGGAGAGGGAGAGAGAGGGAAGAGAGAAAAGAGGAGATAGAAGAGGGTAGAGAGAGAGAGAGAGAGGGGGGGGGGGGAGAGAAAGAGACAGGAGAGAAAGAGAGACAGAAGAGAGAGACGGAGAGAAAAAGAAAGAGACAGGAGAGAGAAAGAAACAGTAGAGACAGGAGAGAGATAAAGGGCGAGAGATACTAGAGAGCGAGAGAGATGAGAGAGAGACAGGAGAGAGAGAGACGAGAAAGAGAGGAGAGACAGGAGAGAGAAGAGAAAGGGGGGGGGGGGGCAGAGAGAGAGAGGCAGAGACAGAGAGAGAGACAGCGTTAGACAGAGAGAGAAAGGATAGAGAGAGAGAGATGCGAGAGAAGTTAAGACGGAGAGAGAGGGAGAGAGAGGAAAAACGGAGACAGAGAGTTGTTGTTTTATCTTTCTTTTTATCTATCTTTCACACATATCCTCAGACAAATCTTACATTGTGGCAAAGAGTTTCCTCTCGGGGAGCATAGGAGCAACAGCTCACTCCTCCTCGGAGGAGGAGCAGCCCTCACTCCAACACACTTCTGTTCAAGTTGAAAATGGAACCGAGAGACGAGAGTTGTGAATCTAGTTTTACTAATGGACTAGAGAGAGAGAGTTTGTGAATCTATTTTTACAGTCAGTTGAATCCTGTTTTCTACAATTGTTCGGTATGCAAACTGAAAGCCTTTGATAGCCATGGCATTGTATAAACATTATAAATAGAGGCACAAATAAAGTGAAAAAGACTGTGATTTCATGCTTTCCTATGCTTGTATATTTTTCTTGTTACAAAATATAACTTTTATTTATAGCAATCAGGAGCATACTACATATGCGGTGCACAAGTATGTCCAATTACATAATATTTGCAAACGTTTAGTCGCTTGTTACAATATTTAATTCAGTACTGATATTACAAATTTGAATTACAAGTTGTTTGATATTTAGTACGTTTTATCACAATGAATCCTATCGGATACCTGTCACAAACGTAACTTCATCAGATGTTCCTACAAAAATATCACTTGGCGATACGTTTACCAAATGTTGGAAGCAAAATAAACATCTCTGACAGCAGTGGCGGGTCCACTTGCGAGAGCAAAGGAACAAAATTCTATGGATTGTGTTAAAACTGTATAGCTACAGAATCTTAATGGCGTCTATTTTTTTTTTCTCATGCATTGGCTCGGTCCCCCAAGAACGTAATTATTTTTTCTATTGTAAAAACCAACGAATATGCCCTACTAAGATTCTGCTTCAGGATTTCATTCATACCTTCATATATTCATGCATACATACATATATACATACATACATACACATACATACATAATGCATGTATGCATTACTTATATATGTGTGTGCATATATATAAGTCTATATATATGTATGTGTATATACACATATACATATATGCATACATGCATGCATCCACACGCGCGCGCGCACACACACACATATATAAACATACATACATTATGAGAGAGAAATATCAGAGAGAGGGGGGAGAGAGAGCGAGAGAGAGGGAAAGAGTGGGAAGACAGGAGAGAAGAGAGAGACTGGAGAGAGTGAGAGAGACAGGAGAGAGAGAGAGCGATTGAGCGAGCGAGCGAAAAAGAGAATTAGAGAGAGAGAATTAGAGAGAGATGGGGGGTGAGATAGAAGGGGGAGCGAGCGAGAGAGACAAGGCAGAGAGAGACAGGAGAGACAATAGAGAGAAAGAGGAGAAAGAATAGAGGGGGAGAGAGAGTAGAGGGGAGAGGGGGAGAGAGAGGAGAGGGGAGAGAGTAGAGGGGAGAGGGAGAGAGAGAGGAGAGGGGGAGAGAGAGAGTAGAGGGGAGAGGGGGAGAGAGAGTGGAGGGGAGAGGGGGAGACTTTTGAATTTGACTTTGACGAGTTTATTGAGACAAGTCATTACATACATCTCAAAAGGATGAGGTAACATAGGTTATCCTCACCACAATCTTAGTCCCTCTTTGGGCTCACATATATCTTACAAGACCTTACAGTTTTGTCAACATGTTGAAATATATGCAGAACAAAAGGCGGTTCAATCACAAGCATATACAGTTAAATGTTTACATATCAGGAGAGCGATATGACAGTATAAATTATCATAATTACATTCTTGGAAATGTGAAGCACATATATGTTAATAAAACATACGTATGTTCCTGGAGGAAGGAATTTATCAGTAAGTCTAAAAATATGTTTGTATTCAACAGGATGATGTATCATAAATGATATTCATCCACATCTCAATAATATCCTACTCGGGCTATCATAGTCTCGACAGGAGGGAAGTCACAATCGGATATACACAGTTGTCAACTACAATTATGTGATCGATGCAAAGTGTTTGTACTTCTTCAAAATCTTTATTACCTGGCCATTTCTAAACATCCATACAGCTTGTTCGGGGAGTCCAGCTATCTCTGAGTTTCTGTAAATCTGAAGCATGGGACACTGTAAGATATAATGTATTAATGTGTGTGACCTTGGTGACCTACACACCCTGCATTCTTTCTCCTGTTCACCTGTCGGGACACCTAACTCCCAATAGTATTT
>NW_028234414.1:15765650-15793150 GCF_977035675.1 Penaeus japonicus
GCGAGAGCAAAGGAACAAAATTCTATGCGCTGCGTTAAAATTGTATATAATTGTCCCAGTGGCTGACAATACAATAGTAAGAAAATATTTACCACAGCATCGGAATTACGTATACAAGTTAAGATTGTCACGAAAAAAAAGTAACAATTCTTTTGCTTTCCAAATGGCTTCAACATGTTTATGTCCGATGTCTGGCACTGACTGTTAAACAATAACAACCAGTATAAAAATGTTATTTGATGGATCTATGGTTGAAGGTAGGAATTTGATGTCTTTTCCTTAGATCTTTATCTGAATTATTCCAATTAAGATAAGCCTCGAATTCGTCTCAGTAAAACATGTCATTGTCATTACTACTACACAAGGCAATTACAGCTCTTAATCAACGGATAGGCAGTCAAGGAAATGAGGATGACTATACTGTAAACTTAAATTCTGGTCTGCGTATTGAGTTATTTGAATGCAGTAATCACGTGAAATATATCTTGTGCACTACAGTACTACTTTGAGAATTACGTGACATAAACTGGAATTGCTAAAGGCCTTGTGGCGCAACGGATAACGCGTCTGACTACGGATCAGAAGATTCCAGGTTCGAATCCTGGCAAGGTCGCTTACCTTTTCTTTACTGTCTCGAATCTCTTGAAGTTTCCATGCGAAATATGATAATGGCGTCTAGTTTTTTTTCTTATGCATTGGCTCGGTCCCCCAAGAAAGTACTTATTTTCTCTATTGTAAAAAACAACGAATTTGCCCTACTAATGCTTCAGCATTTCATTCATACCTTCATACATACATAATACATGCATGCATTATATATGAGTGTGTACATATATGTCTGTATATATATATGAATATACACACATATACAAACATACACACATATACATATATATATATATATGAATATACACACATATACATATATACATGCATGCATTATATATGAGTGTGTACATATATATGTCTGTATATATATATGAATATACACACATATACATATATACATGCATGCATTATATATGAGTGTGTACATATATATGTCTGTATATATATATGAATATACACACATATACATATATACATGCATGCATTATATATGAGTGTGTACATATATATGTCTGTATATATATATGAATATACACACATATACATAATACATGCATGCATTATATGTGAGTGTGTACATATATATGTCTGTATATATATATATATATATATATATATATATATATGAATATACACACATATACATATATACATGCATGCATACACACACGCGCGTGCGCACACACATACACACATACATAATGCATGCATGCATTATATATGAGTGTGTACATATATGTCTGTATATATATATATATATATAAATATATATATATATAAATATATATATATAAATATATATATATATATGAATATACACACATATACATATATACATGCATGCATTATATATGAGTGTGTACATATATATGTCTGTATATATATATGAATATACACACATATACAAACATACATACATAGAGAGAGAGAGAAAGAGAGAGAGAGAGAGAGAGAGAGAGAGAGAGAGAGAGAGAGAGAGTTATTTTATCTTTCCCATCGCAAGCGCTATATATACATGGAACACTTCACATACCAATGTCACACGCGTGATTCACACATATCCTGAGACAAATCATATATTGTGGTAGAGAGTCTCCCCTCGGAGAGCAGAGGAGCAGCCCTCACTCCAACGTCCTCCTGTTCAAGCTTAGCAATAAACCAAAAAAATCTGTTTCTGCCGTGTTCTTCACACCCTAGGCCACGTTACCCATATACAATCAGTGTCCAAGCCCGGACCTGTTAAATATACTCATACATACATAATACATGCATGCATTATATATGAGTGTGTACATATATGTCTGTATATATATATGAATATACACACATATACAAACATACATACATAGAGAGAGAGAGAGGGAAGAGAGGAAAGAGGAGAGAGGAGAGAGAGAGAGTTATTTTATCTTTCCCATCGCAAGCGCTATATATACATGGAACACTTCACATACCAATGTCACACGCGTGATTCACACATATCCTCAGACAAGTCTTACATTGTGGCAAAGAGTCTCGTCTCGGGGAGCAGAGGAGCAGCCCTCACTCCAACGTCCTACTGTTCAAGCTTAGCAATAAACCAAGAAAGCTGTTCCTGCCGTGTTCTTCACACCCTAGGCCACGTTACCCATATACAATCAGTGTCCAAGCCCGGACCTGTTAAATATACTCATACATACATAATACATGCATGCATTATATATGAGTGTGTACATATATATGTCTGTATATATATATATATGAATATACACACATATACATATATACATGCATGCATTATATATGAGTGTGTACATATATATGTCTGTATATATATATATATATATTCTACCACATACACATATATACATACATACTGTACAGTGTACACATACGCTCGTTGCTTCATCTGTCTGTCTGCCCCTCTCACGCCAGACATAACAGTATTTTGTCTTTCCCTTTGTAAGAGCTATGTATTGATGCAACACTTCACTCATCACATTCCAAATGTCACATGTCACAAGAAAATACCTTGATTCACACATATCCTCAGACAAGTCTTACATTGTGGCAAAGAGTCTCCTCTCGGGGAGCATAGGAGCAACAGCTCACTCCTCCTCGGAGGAGGAGCAGCCCTCACTCCAACACACTTCTGCTCAAGTTGAAATAATAAGCCTAGAGAGAGAGAGAGAGAGAGAGAGACAGAGAGAGAGAGACAGGAGACAGGAGAGAGAAGAGAGAAGAGAGAAGAGAGAGAGAAAGCGAGAGTTGTTTTATCTTTCCCATCGCAAGCGCTATATATACATGGAACACTTCACATACCAATGTCACACGCGTGATTCACACATCTCCTCAGACAAGTCACACATTGTGATAGAGAGTCTCGTCTCGGGGAGCAGAGGAGCAGCCCTCACTCCAACGTCCTACTGTTCAAGCTTAGCAATAAACCAAGAAAGCTGTTCCTGCCGTGTTCTTCACACCCTAGGCCACGTTACCCATATACAAGCAGTGTCCAAGCTCGGACCTGTTAAATATACTCATACATACATACACACATACATACATAATGCATGCATGCATTATATGTGAGTGTGTACATATATGTCTGTATATATATATGAATATACACACATATACATATATACATGCATGCATTATATATGAGTGTGTACATATATGTCTGTATATATATATATATTATATATATATATATGAATATACACACATATACAAACATACATACATAGAGAGAGAGAGAGAGTTATTTTATCTTTCCCATCGCAAGCGCTATATATACATGGAACACTTCACATACCAATGTCACACGCGTGATTCACACATATCCTGAGACAAGTCACACATTGTGGTAGAGAGTCTCGTCTCGGGGAGCAGAGGAGCAGCCCTCACTCCAACGTCCTACTGTTCAAGGTTAGCAATAAACCAAGAAAGCTGTTCCTGCCGTGTTCTTCACACCCTAGGCCACGTTACCCATATACAAGCAGTGTTCAAGTCCGGACCTGTTAAATATACTCATACATACACACACACATACATACATAATGCATGCATGCATTATATATGAGTGTGTACATATATGTCTGTATATATATATGAATATACACACATATACATATATACATGCATGCATTATATATGAGTGTGTACATATATATGTCTGTATATATATATATATGAATATACACACATATACATATATACATGCATGCATGCACACACGCGCGTGCGCACACACACATACACACATATACATATATACATGCATGCATTATATATGAGTGTGTACATATATGTCTGTATATATATATGAATATACACACATATACATATATACATGCATGCATTATATATGAGTGTGTACATATATGTCTGTATATATATATATATAGATATATATATATATATGAATATACACACATATACATATATACATGCATGCATTATATATGAGTGTGTACATATATGTCTGTATATATATATGAATATACACACATATACATATATACATGCATGCATTATATATGAGTGTGTACATATATGTCTGTATATATATATATATATATGAATATACACACATATACATATATACATGCATGCATTATATATGAGTGTGTACATATATGTCTGTATATATATATGAATATACACACATATACATATATACATGCATGCATTATATATGAGTGTGTACATATATATGTCTGTATATATATATATATATATATATATATATATATATATATATATATATATAGATATATATATAGATACATATATATATAGATATATATATATATATAAATATATATATATAAATATATATATATAAATATATATATATATATAAATATATATATATAAATATATATACATATATAAATATATAGATATATAAATATATATATATATATAGATATATATATATATATGAATATACACACATATACATATATACATGCATGCATTATATATGAGTGTGTACATATATGTCTGTATATATATATATATAATGCATGCATGCATTATATATGAGTGTGTACATATATGTCTGTATATATATATTATGACAGGTACCAGACCAGACATATGCTATGTTGTTACCAAGCTTTCACAATATATGTCAAAACCAACAAAAGCCCATTTGAATGGAGCTAAACATGTTCTTAAGTACTTAAAGGGCACTTTAGATTATGGTCTTAAGTTTAATAAGTCAGATGAACAAATGAAATTAATGGGATTTTGTGATTCAGATTGGGGATCATCTGAAGATAGGAAAAGTATAACAGGATATTGTTTTCAACTACATAAGCTTGGACCATTGATATCATGGAAGAGCAAAAAGCATGTGAAGCCGAGTATATGGCTCTTACTTCTGCCATTCAGGAGGCAAAGTTCTTAAAACAAATAATGTCTGATCTATTTGGATTTAAGATTAAGTCAGTAGATTTAGGAGTTGACAACCAAGGTGCTATTAATCTAGCCAAAACCCCCATAAATTACCAAAGGTCAAAACATATTGACATTCGTTACCATTTCATTAGAGATGAAGTGAAGATGGGTAATGTGAACTTATTCTTTGTACCTACCAGAGAGAATCCAGCTGATATATTTACCAAACCTGTATCTCAGAAGAAGTTGAAAGATTTCAAGTTTATCAGGGGATAGATTCTCTCGTACATTATAACCAATCTTTAATTAAGAGGGGGTGTTAGAATAATTAAAGATTATGATAGAATAAGAATGCTTATACTTTTATATTTACTGTGTATACCTCAGAAGAATACCTCATGTTTAATTTAGTTACCCCCGAAATGAATGTTTTCTTTTATATGCGCCACCCTACGGCAATATTTACAAAGTGTAATGTAAACAACCCTCTTCTCTCCACGGACTTCTCCCCGAATACACGCATATACGCAATAGCTGTGTTTCTCTGATCTCCACATCAATTATCTGTACATTGACAATCCAAACTTCCTTATTTCACGCATGGAAGATGACATCTTTCACCACCTCAACAATATCTCTCACTAATTTCTTTCCACTATTCCCTCTCATGAGCCTGACGGCTGCTATGACATTAATCTCGCTTACTCTCTGTGCAATGCTTTGCAATCCTGTCCCTGTTCTCATTATATCTATCCTAGCATTCTTTTGACACCCGAGGATAATACGCATAGCTTCATTCTGCATGGTTTCAAGCCTTCGGAGCCTCCCCTGACAAGCTATAGAAAGTACTGGTGCTGCATAATCCACCAGAGCTCTTACTGTACTAATGTATACTAGCCTCAGCAGAGGCACTCCGGCTCCTATCCTTCGACAAGCAAGTGCCCTGAGCGGCCGCAGTCGAGAGGGGGAGAGAGAGGAGAGGGGAGAGGAAGAGAAAGGGAAGAGAAGAAAGAGGAGAGGGGAGAGTAAGAGAGAAGAGAGAGAGAGAGAGTGACAAGAGAGAGAGAGATGAGAAAGAGAGTAAGAGACAGTAGAGATAGAGACAGGAGAGAGAGAGAGGAGAGAAAGACAGGAGAGAGAGAGAGGAGAGAGAGACAGGAGAGGAAAAAAAAAGAAAAAAAAGGGTGGGGGTGGGGTGGGGGGGGGGCAGAGAGAGAGAGAAAGAGCCAGAGACAGAGAGAGAGAGAGACAGCGACAGACAGAGAAAGGGTAGAGAGAGAGAGAGAGGGGTGAGAGATAGAGGTTAAGACGGAGAGAGAAGGGGAAAAACGGAGAGAGAGAAAGAGAGTTGTTGTTTTATCTTTCCCATCGCAAGCGCTATATATATACGTGGAAAACTTCACATACCAATGTCACACGCGTGATTCACACATATCCTCAGACAAGTCTTACACTGTGGCAAAGAGTCTCCTCTCGGGATGCATAGGAGCAACAGCTCACTCCTCCTCGGAGGAGGAGGAGCAGCCCTCACTCCAACACACTTTTGCTCAAGTTGAAGTAATAAACCCAGAGAGATAGAGTTTATGAATCTATTTTTAGTCAGTTGAATCCGCTATCATACAATTGTTCAGTATATGAACTGAAAGCCATTGATAGCCATGGCATTGTACAAACATAATAAAAAGAGGTTATAAAATATAACTTTTATTTACAACTATTAGGAGCATATTACATATGCGGTGCACACGTATGACCAACTACTTGTTATTTGCAAACATTAAGTCGCTTGTTACAATATTCAACTCAATAGTGATATTACAAATTTAAGTTACAAGTTGCTTGATATTTTGCACGTCAAATCACAATGAATCCTATCGGATACCTGTCACAAACGTAACTTCATCAGATGTTCCTACAAAAACGTTTACCAAATGTTGGAAGCAAAAGAAACATCTCTGACAGCAGTGGCGGGTCCACTTGCGAGAGCAAAGGAACAAAATTCTATGCGCTTTGTTAAAACTGTGTATAATTGTCCCAGTGGATTACAACACAACAGTAAGAAAATATTAGCCACAGTACCTTAATTGCCGGAGTTACGTATACAAGTTAAGGTTGTCACGTACAAAATATAAATAGAAATACATATATCATACAAAAAACTACTGATATTTTGTAACAATTCTATTGCTTTCCAAATGGCTTCAACATGTTTATGTCCAATGTCTATCACTGACTATTAAACAATAACAACCAGTATAAAAATGTTATTTGATGTATCTATGGTTGAAGGTAGGAATTGAATGTCTTTTTCTACGATTTTATCTGAGTTACTCCAATTAAGAGAAGCCTCGAATTCGTCTCAGTAAAACATGTCATTGTCATTACTACTACACAAGGCAATTACAGCTCTTAATCAACGGATAGGCAGTCAAGGAAATGAGGATGACTATACTGTAAACTTAAATTCTGGTCTGCTTGTTGAGTTATTTGAATGCAGTAATCACGTGAAATATATCTTGTGGACTACAGTACTACTTATAGAATTACCTGACATAACATGTTATTACTAAAGGCCTTGTGGCGCAACGGATAACTTTGCAAGAGCTATGTATTGATGCAACACTTCACTCATCACATTCCAAATGTCACATGTCACAAGAAAACACCTTGAGTCACATATCTCCTGAGACAGAGTCTCCTCTCGGGGAGCAGAGGAGCAACACCTCGCTCCTCCTCGGAGTAGCAGCCCTCACTCCAACGTCCTACTGTTCAAGCTTAGCAATAAACCAAGAAAGCTGTTCCTGCCGTGTTCTTCACACCCTAGGCCACGTTACCCATATACAATCAGTGTCCAAGCCCGGACCTGTTAAATATACTCATACATACACACACACATACATACATAATGCATGCATGCATTATATGTGAGTGTGTACATATATATGTCTGTATATATATATATATATATATATATATATATATATATGAATATACACACATATACATATATACATGCATGCATGCACACACGCGCGTGCGCACACACACATACACAAACATACATACATAGAGAGAGAGAGAAAGGAGAGAGAGGGGGGGGGGGCGAGAGAGAGAGGAGAGAGAAGAGAGAGAGAGAGAGAGAGAGAGGGAAAGAGAGAGAAGAAAGACAGGAGAGAGGAGAGAGTGTGAGAGACAGGAGAGAGAGAGAAAGGTAGAGAGCGAGGGAGCGAGCGAGCAAGAAAGAGAATTAGAGATGGGGGGGGGGGGGCGCGAGAGAAAAGGTGGGAGCGAGAAAGACCAGACAGAGAGAGACAGGAGACAGGAGAGAGACAGTAGAGTGAGAGAGAGAGAGAGAGTAGAGGGGAGAGAGAATAGAGGGGAGAGGGAGGGATGAGAGGAGAGGGGAAAGGGGAGAGAGAACGGGGGGGAGGGAGTGAGAGAGAGAGCGGAGAGAGACAGGAAAGAGACAAGAAAGAGAAAGAGAGAGATACAGGAGAGAGAGAGACAGAAGAGAGAGAGAGGAGAGACGGGAGAGAGAGACAGGAGAGAGAAGAGAGACAGAAAAGAGACAATAGAGAGAGAGAGAGGAGAGAGGGGGAGAGTAGAGGGGAGAGGGAGAGGGAGAGAGAGAGGAGAGGGGAGAGGGAGAGAGAGAGGGAAGAGAGGAGAGGGTAGAGAGAGAGAGAGAGAGGAAAGAGAGAGTGACAAGAAAGAGAGATAGAGAAAGAGACAGGAGAGAGAGAGAAAGAGAGACAGTAGAGAGAGACAGGAGAGAGATAAAGGGAGAGAGAGAGAGGATAGAGAGACAGGAGAGAGAATAGAAAGGGGAGGGGGGGATAGAGAGGCAGAGGCAGAGAGAGAGACAGCGACAGACAGAGAAAGATAGGGTAGAGAGGTTAAGACGGAGAGAGAGAGGGAGAGAGAGGAAAAACGGAGAGAGAGAAAGCGAGAGTTGTTTTATCTTTCCAATCGCAAGCGCTATATATACATGGAACACTTCACATACCAATATCACTCACGCGATTCACACATATCCTCAGACAAGTCTTACATTGTGGCAAAGAGTCTCCTCTCGGGGAGCATAGGAGCAACAGCTCACTCCTCCTCGGAGGAGGAGCAGCCCTCACTCCAACACACTTCTGCTCAAGTTGAAATAATAAGCCTAGAGAGAGAGAGAAGGAGAGGAGAGAGAGAGAGTTTATGAATATTAGTTGAATCCGCTATCCTACAATTGTTCAGTATATGAACTGAAAGCCTTTGATAGCCATGGCATGGTACAATCATTGTAAATAGAGGTACATATAAAGTGAAAAATAATCTGTGAATTCATGCTTTCCTATGTTTGTATATTTTCCTTGTTACAAACTATAACTTTTATTTACAGCAATTAGGAGCATGACCGACTACATGTTATTTGCAAACTTTAGTCGTTTGTTACAATATTTAACTCAGTACTGATATTGCTGAATTAAATTGCAAGTTGCTTGATATCGTATCGGATACCTGTCACAAACGTAACTTCATCAGATGTTCCTACTCAAATGTCACTTGGCGATACGTTTACCAAATGTTGGAATTAAAATATCCATCTCTAACAGCAGTGGCGGGTCCACTTGCGAGAGCAAAGGAACAAAATTCCATGCGCTGCGTTAAAATTGTATATAATTGTCCCAGTGGCTGACAATACAATAGTAAGAAAATATTTACCACAGCATCGGAATTACGTATACAAGTTAAGATTGTCACGAAAAAAAAGTAACAATTCTTTTGCTTTCCAAATGGCTTCAACATGTTTATGTCCGATGTCTGGCACTGACTGTTAAACAATAACAACCAGTATAAAAATGTTATTTGATGGATCTATGGTTGAAGGTAGGAATTTGATGTCTATTCCTTAGATCTTTATCTGAATTATTCCAATTAAGATAAGCCTCGAATTCGTCTCAGTAAAACATGTCATTGTCATTACTACTACACAAGGCAATTACAGTTCTTAATCAACGGATAGGCAGTCAAGGAAATGAGGATGACTATACTGTAAACTTAAATTCTGGTCTGCGTATTGAGTTATTTGAATGCAGTAATTACGTGAAATATATCTTGTGCACTACAGTACTACTTTGATAACTACTTGACATAATATAATATCTATAAAGGCCTTGTGGCGCAACGGATAACGCGTCTGACTACGGATCAGAAGATTCCAGGTTCGAATCCTGGCAAGGTCGCTTACCTTTTCTTTACGTCTCGAATCTCCAGAAGATTCCATGCGAAATCTAATGGCGTCTAGGTTTTTTCTTATGCATTGGCTCGGTCCCCCAAGAAAGTACTTATTTTCTCTATTGTAAAAAACAACGAATTTGCCCTACTAATGCTTCAGCATTTCATTCATACCTTCATACATACATACATATATACATACGTATATACATATATACTGTAACCACTGTATTTACATGTCTGTATTTACTTGTCTGCTGTAATTGTTATATATATATTCTACCACATACACATATATACATACATACTACAGTATGTATGTATATACGTACGCTCGTTGCTTCATCTGTCTGCCCCTCTCACGCCAGACATAACAGTATTTTGTCTTTCCCTTTGTAAGAGCTATGTATTGATGCAACACTTCACTCATCACATTCCAAATGTCACATGTCACAAGAAAACACCTTGATTCACACATCTCCTGAGACAAGTCACACATTGTGGTAGAGAGTCTCCTCTCGGGGAGCAGAGGAGCAGCCCTCACTCCAACGTCCTACTGTTCAAGCTTAGCAATAAACCAAGAAAGCTGTTCCTGCCGTGTTCTTCACACCCTAGGCCACGTTACCCACATACAAGCAGTGTCCAAGCCCGGACCTGTAAAATATACTCATACATACATACACACATACATACATAATACATGCATGCATTATATATGAGTGTGTACATATATGTCTGTATATATATATGAATATACACACATATGCATATATACATGCATGAATGCACACACGCGCGTGCGCACACACACACATATACAAACATACATACATAGAGAGAGAGAAAGGAGAGAGAGGGGGGCGCGCGCGAGATAGAGGAGAGAGGAGAGAGGAGAGAGAAGAGAGAGAGAGCGAGAGAGAGGGAAAGAGAGAGAAGAAAGACAGGAGAGAGGAGAGAGTGTGAGAGACAGGAGAGAGAGAAAAATGGTAGAGAGCGAGGGAGCGAGCGAGCAAGAGAAAGAATTAGTGATTGGGGGGGGGGAGGGGGGCGAGAGAAACCAGACAGAGAAAGACAGGAGACAGGAGAGAGACAGTAGAGAGAGAGAGAGAGAGAGAGAGTAGAGGGGAGAGGGGGAGAGAGAGAAGAGGGGAGAGGGAGGGATAAGAGGAGAGGGGAAAGGGGAGAGAGAGAGGGGGGAGGGAGTGAGAGAGAGAGCGGAGAGAGACAGGAAAGAGGCAAGAAAGAGAAAGAGAGAGATACAGGAGAGAGAGGCGGAGAGAAAAGAGAGAGAGGAGAGACGGGAGAGAGAGACAGGAGAGAGAAGAGAGACAGAAAAGAGACAATAGAGAGAGAGAGGAGAGAGAAGGAAGAGTAGAGGGGAGAGGGAGAGAGAGAGAGAAGAGGGGAGAGGGAGAGAGAGAGGGAAGAGAGGAAAGAGGAGAGAGGAGAGGGTAGAGAGAGAAAGAGAGGGGGGGGGGAGCGGAGAGAGAGAGACAGGAAAGAGAGAGTGACAAGAAAGAGAGAGAGAGAAAGAGACAGGAGAGAGAGAGAAAGAGAGACAGTAGAGAGACAGGAGAGAGATAAAGGGAGAGAGAGAGAGGATAGAGAGACAGGAGAGAGAATAGAAAGGGGGGGGGGGATAGAGAGGCAGAGGCAGAGAGAGAGACAGCGACAGACAGAGAGAGAGAGGGTAGAGAGGTTAAGACGGAGAGAGAGAGGGAGAGAGGGGAAAAACGGAGAGAGAGAAAGCGAGAGTTGTTTTATCTTTCCCATCGCAAGCGCTATATATACATGGAACACTTCACATACCAATATCACTCACGCGATTCACACATATCCTCAGACAAGTCTTACATTGTGGCAAAGAGTCTCCTCTCGGGGAGCATAGGAGCAACAGCTCACTCCTCCTCGGAGGAGGAGCAGCCCTCACTCCAACACACTTCTGCTCAAGTTGAAATAATAAGCCTAGAGAGAGAGAGAAGGAGAGGAGATGAGAGAGAGAGAGAGAGAGAGAGAAAGTTTATGAATCTGTTTATAGTCAGTTGAATCCGCTATCCTACAATTGTTCAGTATGTGAACTGAAAGCCTTTGATAGCCATGGCATGGTACAAACATTATAAATAGAGGCGCAAATAAAGGGGAAAAGACTGTGAGTTCATGCTTTCCTATGTTTGTATATTTTTCTTGTTACAAACTATAACTTTTATTTACAGCAATTAGGAGCATGACCGACTACATGTTATTTGCAAACTTTAGTCGCTTGTTACAATATTTAACTCAGTACTGATATTGCTAAATTAAATTACAAGTTGCTTGATATCCTATCGGATACCTGTCACAAACGTAACTTCATCAGATGTTCCTACACAAATGTCACTTGGCGATACGTTTACCAAATGTTGGAAGCAAAAGAAACATCTCTGACAGCAGTGGCGGGTCCACTTGCGAGAGCAAAGGAACAAAATTCCATGCGCTGCGTTAAAATTGTATATAATTGTCCCAGTGGCTGACAATACAATAGTAAGAAAATATTTACCACAGCATCGGAATTACATATACAAGTTAAAATTGTCACGAAAAAAAAGTAACAATTCTTTTGCTTTCCAAATGGCTTCAACATGTTTATGTCCGATGTCTGGCACTGACTGTTAAACAATAACAACCAGTATAAAAATGTTATTTGATGGATCTATGGTTGAAGGTAGGAATATGATGTCTTTTCCTTAGATCTTTATCTGAATTATTCCAATTAAGATAAGCCTCGAATTCGTCTCAGTAAAACATGTCATTGTCATTACTACTACACAAGGCAATTACAGCTCTTAATCAACGGATAGGTAGTCAAGGAAATGAGGATGACTATACTGTAAACTTAAATTCTGGTCTGCGTATTGAGTTATTTGAATGCAGTAATTACGTGAAATATATCTTGTGCACTACAGTACTACTTTGATAACTACTTGACATATCATAGTACCTATAAAGGCCTTGTGGCGCAACGGATAACGCGTCTGACTACGGATCAGAAGATTCCAGATTCGAATCCTGGCAAGGTCGCTTCCCTTTTCTTTACTGTCTCGAATCTCTTGAAGTTTCCATGCGAAATATGATAATGGCGTCTAGTTTTTTTTCTTATGCATTGGCTCGGTCCCCCAAGAAAGTACTTATTTTCTCTATTGTAAAAAACAACGAATTTGCCCTACTAATGCTTCAGCATTTCATTCATACCTTCATACATACATACATATATACATACGTATATACATATATACTGTAACCACTGTATTTACATGTCTGTATTTACATGTCTGCTGTAATTGTTATATATATATTCTACCACATACACATATATACATACATACTGTACAGTGTACACGTACGCTCGTTGCTTCATCTGTCTGTCTGCCCCTCTCACGCCAGACATAACAGTATTGTTTTGTCTTTCCCTTTGCAAGAGCTACGTATTAATGCAACACTTCACTCATCACATTCCAAATGTCACATGTCACAAGAAAATACCTTGATTCACACACATCCTGAGACAAGTCACACATTGTGGTAGAGAATCTCCTCTCGGGGAGCAGAGGAGCAACACCTCGCTCCTCCTCGGAGTAGCAGCCCTCACTCCAACGTCCTACTGTTCAAGCTTAGCAATAAACCAAGAAAGCTGTTCCTGCCGTGTTCTTCACACCCTAGGCCACGTTACCCATATACAATCAGTGTCCAAGCCCGGACCTGTTAAATATACTCATACATACACACACACATACATACATAATACATGCATGCATTATATATGAGTGTGTACATATATATATGTCTGTATATATATATATACATACATATATATATATATATATATATATATGAATATACACACATATACATATATACATGCATGCATACACACACGCGCGTGCGCACACACATACACACATATACAAACATACATACATAGAGAGAGAGAGAAAGGAGAGAGAGAGGGGCGCGCGCGAGAGAGAGAGAGGAGAGAGAAGAGAGAGAGAGCGAGAGAGAGGGAAAGAGAGAGAAGAAAGACAGGAGAGAGGAGAGAATTAGAGATGGGGGGGGGGGGCGAGAGAGAAGGGGGGAGCGAGAGAGACCAGACAGAGAGAGACAGGAGACAGGAGAGAGACAGTAGAGAGAGAGAGAGAGAGAGTAGAGGGAAGAGGGGGAGAGAGAGAAGAGGGGAGAGGGAGGGATGAGAGGAGAGGGGAAAGGGGAGAGAGAGAGGGGGGGAGGGAGTGAGAGAGAGAGCGGAGAGAGACAGGAAAGAGGCAAGAAAGAGAAAGAGAGAGAGGCGGAGAGGCGGAGAGAGAGGCGGAGAGAGAGACAGAAGAGAGAGAGAGTAGAGACGGGAGAGAGAGACAAGAGAGAGAAGAGAGACAGAAAAGAGACAATAGAGAGAGAGAGAGAGGAGAGAGAGGGGGAGAGTAGAGGGGAGAGGGAGAGGGAGAGGGAGAGAGGGAGGAGAGGGGAGAGGGAGAGAGAGAGGGAAGAGAGGAAAGAGGAGAGAGGAGAGGGTAGAGAGAGAGAGAGAGGGGGGGGGGCGGAGAGAGTGACAAGAAAGAGAGAGAAAGAGACAGGAGAGAGAGAGAAAGAGAGACAGGAGAGAGGTAAAGTGAGAGAGAGAGGATAGAGAGACAGGAGAGAGAATAGAAAGGGGGGGGGGGATAGAGAGGCAGAGGCAGAGAGAGAGAGACAGCGACAGACAGAGAGAGAGGGTAGAGAGGTTAAGACGGAGAGAGAGAGGGAGAGAGGGGAAAAACGGAGAGAGAGAGAAAGAGAGAGTTATTTTATCTTTCCCATCGCAAGCGCTATATATACATGGAACACTTCACATACCAATGTCACACGCGTGATTCACACATATCCTCAGACAAGTCTTACATTGTGGCAAAGAGTCTCCTCTCGGGGAGCATAGGAGCAACAGCTCACTCCTCCTCGGAGGAGGAGCAGCCCTCACTCCAACACACTTCTGCTCAAGTTGAAATAATAAACCCAGAGAGAAAGAGAGTTTGTGAATCTATTTTTAGTCAGTTGAATCCGCTATCATACAATTGTTCAGTATGTGAACTGAAAGCCTTTGATAGCCATGGGATGGTATAAACATTATAAATAGAGGTACAAATAAAGTGAAAAAGAGTGTGAGTTCATGCTTTCCTATGCTTGTATATTTTTTCTTTTATTTACAGCAATTAGGAGCATATTACATATGCGGTACACACGTATGACTGACAACATATTATTTGCAAACGTTTAGTCGCTTGGTACAATATTTAATTCAACAGTGATATTGCAAATTTAAGTTACAAGTTGCTTGATATTTAGTACGTTTTATCACAATGAATCCTATCGGATACCTGTCACAAACGTAACTTCATCAGATGTTCCTACAAAAATGTCACTTGGCGATACGTTTACCAAATGTTGGAAGCAAAAGAAACATCTCTGACAGCAGTGGCGGGTCCACTTGCGAGAGCAAAGGAACAAAATTCTATGCGCTGTGTTAAAACTGTATATAATTGTCCCAGTGGCTGACAACACAACAGTAAGAAAATATCAACCCCAGCATCGGCGTTACGTATACAAGTTAAGATTGTCACGACAAAAAATAAATCAGAAATATATATATATATATATATATACATATATATAAAATCTGATATTTTGTAACAATTCTATTGCTTTCCAAATGGCTTCAACATGTTTACGTCCGATGTCTAGCACTGACTGTTAAACACTGATAACCAGCATAAATATGTTTTTTGATGTATCTATGGTTGAAGGTAGCATTTGAATGTCTTTTCCATGGATCTTATCTGAGTTACTCCAATTAAGATAAGTCTCGAATTCGTCTCAGTAAATCATGTCATTGTCATTACTACTACACAAGGCAATTACAGCTCTTAATCAACGGATAGGCAGTCAAGGAAATGAGGTTGACTATACTGTAAGCTTAAATTCTGGTCTGCGTATTGAGTTATTTGAATGCAGTAATCACGTGAAATATACCTTGTGCACTACAGTGCTACTTAAGTTGTTATTTATAAAGGCCTTGTGGCGCAAGGGATAACGCGTCTGACTACAGATCAGAAGATTCCAGGTACGAATCCCGGCAAGGTCGATTACCTTTTCTTTACTGTCTTGAATCTTCAGAAAAGTTCATGCGAAATATCATAATGGCGTCTAATTTTTTTTTCATACATTGGCTTGGTCTCCCAAGAACGTACTTATTTTCTCTATTGTAAAAAACAACGAATCTGCCCTACTACGATTCTCCTTCAGGATTTCATTCATACCTTCATACATTCATTCATACATACATATATACATACATATATACATACATACACGCATAGATACATACATAATGCATGCATGCATTATATATGTGTGTGTGCATATATATGTCTATATATATATATATATATATATATATATATATATATATATATATATGTATATGTATATATACATATACGTATATGCATGCATGCATACGCGCGCATACGCGCACATACATCCACATATACAAACATACATACATAGAGAGAGAGAAAGGAGAGAGAGAGAGGAGGGGGGGGGAGAGAGAGAAAAAAAAGAGGAGAGGAGAGGAGAGAAAGAGGAGAGAGAAGAGAGAGAGAGCGATAGAGAGGGAAAGAGAGAGTGACAGGAGAGAGTGAGAGGGACAGGAGAGAGAGAAAAAGAAAGCGAGAAAGAGAATTAGAGAGAGAGGAGGGGGGGGGGAGGCGAGAGAGAGGAGGGGGGGGGAGGCGAGAGAGAAGGGGGGAGCGAGAGAGACAAGATAGAGACAAACAGTAGAGAGAGAGAGGGGGGAGGGAGAGAGAGTAGAGTGGAGAGGGAGAGAGAGATGAGAGGGGAGAGGAAGAGAGAGAGGGAAGAGAGGAGAGGAGAGAGAGGGGGGAGGGAGTCAGAGAGAGAGAGAGGAAAGAGAGGGCGACAGGAGAGATAGAAAGAAGACAGTAGAGACAGGAGAGAGAGACAAAAGAGAGGAGAGAACTAGAAGAGAGACAGTAGAGAGAGAGAGAGAGAGGAGAGAGAGGAGGGGGGGGGGGAGTAGAGGGGAGAGGGAGAGGGAGAGGGAGAGAGAGAGGAGAGGAGAGAGGGAGAGAGAGAGGGATGAGAGGAAAGAGGAGAGAGGAGAGGGTAGAGAGAGAGCGGAGAGAGAGACAAGAAAGTGAGAGAAAGAGACAGGAAAGAGAGAAAGTGACAGGTGAGAGAAAGAGTGACAGGAGAGAGAGAGAAATAGAGACAGTAGAGAGAGACAGGAGAGAGATAAAGGGAGAGAGAGACGGGAGAGAGACAGGAGAGAGAAACAGGAGAGAGAGGAGAGACAGGAGAGAGAAGAGAAAGGGGTGGGGGATGGAGAGAGAGAGGCAGAGACAGTAGAGAGAGACAGGAGAGAGATAAAGGGAGAGAGAGACGGGAGAGAGACAGGAGAGAGAGGAGAGACAGGAGAGAGAAGAGAAAGGGGTGGGGGATGGAGAGAGAGAGGCAGAGACAGAGAGAGAGACAGCGACAGACAGAGAGTGACAGAGAGGATAGAGAGAGTGTGAGGTGAGAGAGGTTAAGACGGAGAGAGAGAGAGGGAAAGACGGAGAGAGAGAAAAAGAGATTGTTGTTTTATCTTTCCCATCGCAAGCGCTATATATAGGTGCAAAACTTCACATACCAATGTTACACGCGTGATTCACACATATCCTCAGACAAGTCTTACATTTTGGCAAAGAGTCTCCTCTCGGGGAGCATAGGAGCAACAGTTCACTCCTCCTCCTCCTCGGAGGAGCAGCCCTCACTCCAACAAATTTCTGTCCAAGTTTAAATGATAAACCTAGAGAGAAAGAGAGTTTATGAATCTATTTTTAGTCAGTTGAATCCGCTATCATACAATTGTTCGGTATATGAACTGAAAGCCTTTGATAACCATGCCACGGTGCAAACATTATAAATAGAGGCACAAATAAAGTGAAAAAGACTGTGAGTTCATGCTTTCCTATGCTTGCATATTTTTCTTGTTACAAAATATAACTTTTATTTACAGCAATTAGGAGCAAAATACATATGCGGTGCACACGTATGTCCAACTACATGTCATTTGCAAACGTTTAGTCGTTTGTTACAATATTTAACTCAATAGTGATATCACAAATTTGAATTACAAGTTGTTTGATATTTAGTACGTTTTATCACAATGAATCCTATCGGATACCTGTCACAAACGTAATTTCATCAGCTGTTCCTACAAAAATGTCACTTGGCGAAACGTTTACCACATGTTGGAAGGAAAAGAAACATCTCTGACAGCAGTATCTTAATGATTGTTGGAGTTACGTGTAAAGGATAAACTTGTCCCGTACAAGACAGAAAGAAATAATATATATACAAAAAAAAAAAAAAAAGGAAAATGGAAGAAAAAAGAAAAAAAAAATCCTGATTGTAACAATCTATTGTTTTCCAAATGGCTTCAACATTTTGCGTCCCATGTCTAGTACTGACATTGGACTTTGATAATTACTTAAAATAACACTTTCTGTATACAGGCCTTGTGGCGCAACGGATAACGCGTCTGACTACGGATCAGAAGATTCCAGGTTCGAATCCTGGCAAGGTCGATTACCTTTTCTTTACGTCTCGAATCTCCAGAAGTTTCCAGTCTACTTGGCGTCTCTCTCGAGAAGGAGAGAGAGAGAGAGAGAAAGAGAGAGAGAGAGAAATAAAAAGAGATAGAGAAAGAGAGAAACAGGAGAGAGACAGTAAAAAGAGCGAGTAGAGGGGAAAGGGGGAGAGAGAGGTAAAAAGAGAGAGAAAAAGAGAGGGGAGAGGGTAGAGGGGAGATGGGGAGAGGAGATAGAGAGAGAGAGGGGGGGGGGGGGAGAGAGAGAGATAGGAGAGAGCGGAGAGAGAGAGAGATTGGAAAAATGAGAGAGAGACAGGAAAGAGAAAGAAACAGAAGAGAGAGAGAGAGAGATAAGAAAGAGAGAGAGTCAGGAAAGAGAGAGAGAGACAGGAGAGAGATAGACGGGAGAGAGAGAGAGAGAGAGGGGAGAGAGAGGAGGTAGATAGACAGGAGATAGAGAGAGAGACAGAAGAGAGAGTGAGAGAAAGAACGAGAGACTGGAGAGAGAAAGGAAAGAGAGAGGAGAGAGAGAGAAAGAGAGAGAGGGGGGGAAAGAGAGAGAAGGGAGGGGGGGGGGGAAGAGAGAGAGATAGGAAAGAGAGAGATAGAGTAGAGAGAGAGACAGGAGAGAGAAAGAGAGACAGAAGAGAGAGACAGGGGAGAGAGAGGAAAGAGATAGGAGAAAGGAAATGAGAGAGAGAAAGAAAGAAAGAGAGAAAGAGAGAGGCAGAGAGAGAGAGAGAGACAGACAGAGAGAGAGAGAGAGACAGACAGAGAGAGAGAGGGGGGGGAGGAGGGAGACAGACAGAGAAAGAGAGGATAGAGAGAGAGGAGAAAGAGAGAAAGAGAGAGAAGAGGGAGAAAGAGAGGAAAGAGAGACGGAGAGAGAGAGGGAAAGACGGAGAAAAAGGAGATAGTGAGAGTTTGTTGTTTTATCTTTCCCATCGCAAGCGCTATACAGTATATGTAGTGATACGAAAACAACGAGGTTAAGAGATCTGACATCTTGAATGTTCCCGAACGACCAGTCGATCATCCTCCCATCCATTCGACCACTACGAATTACCATCCGAGGTCGTTTACCTGGAATGTCTGGACAACCTCGGGCACGGGTCTGGTGAGGGAGGTCAAAGAGAGGGGATTGGCGGCAAGACGGCCGCAGACTCGTGTTTGAGATCTTGATGAGCTCACACCTTGTTTCTGTAACGCAGCAGCAACAAAACAAAGTCTTGTGACACCAGAGCTACCCTGGTTTTCGGGGCCTCTTGTCTCGCTCGATATTGTTGCTTCTGAGTTTGCTTAACGTAAAACAAAGTCGAGTAAACGTTTTTTGTACAATTTTTGCGCACTCTTAATGCTTTGCCTGCACCTTCATTGCTTTGATCTTGCAGGTGACACGAGGCTACAGTAGGAGTAGTCAGGGGGGGCGAGGACGTGTAACAATAAGACTTGTATTTTTTTTTCTCTCTTCTCTTAGCTATTGGGATTAGGTTGATACAATAGTTAAGGGACAGGAAATCCCCTCAGGACAACGGGCTTTGGCCCAGGGTTCGGACCTGGTCCGACACCCGAGTATGGTTGATTCCCCGGCTACCCTTCCTCCTCCTCAAGGAGGAGGGGCGACTCCGAACTCGTCTAAGACCAAAATGACCACTGATGGAACCCCGACCAATGACCGACCCAGAAGACCAATCATTGATATCCCTCCCGAGAACGCAAGGTGTGTGAACATTTGATGCGTGAATGAAAATCAATCCCTGCAGAATGTCAACCCCTTTATCATTAAGGTCCTTGATGGTCAAGTGGAAGGCAGTTTTGATTTTGTCTGTAAATTGCGAGATGGTAGCCTCCTTGTGAAATTACAATTTAAATCTCAGGTTAAGGATTTGCTTAAACTGACGCAAAATCATGATCTTAAAGTTAAAGTAACTATTCCCGTTGGCCCAAATACCTGTAAGGGAGTAATCTTTCACAGGGATTTGATGACAATGGAAGAAAGTGAAATTCTTGAGGCCATGAAAGACCAAAGCGTAGTAGACGTAAATTGTATGACCAAGAAGGATGGAGATGTGCGAGTAAAAACCGAATTGTGTTTCTTGACCTTTTCTACACCTAAAATTCCAAGTACTGTCAAAGTTGGATATGAAATCGTTCATGTTCGACCTTATATCCAAAAAACAATGCGTTGTAATAGATGCCAAAAATTTGGACACACCTCATTAAGATGCATTGATAAAGATACTGACCAATTCATTTGCGGTAAATGTACTGGAGCCCATGATACCAATACATGCACGGAAAAGACACTCAAGTGTGCTAACTGTGGAGGTCCCCATCAGTCAGGCTCTGCTGAATGCAGCAGCCTGAAGGAGACTGAGACATTGGCATACATGAGAGAACACGATGTCAGCTACCGTGAGGCCAAGAAGAAAGTTGAAGATTTGGCAAGCAAACCCAATACTTCTTACGCCTCAGCAGTAACTAACAATGTTTCCAGTGCAAGCAGTGTTAGTCAGCAGCTCGCAGCTAAGGACCAGGAAATTTCAGAATTGAAGGAAACTGTTAAGGAATTGATGAATCAGATTAAAAAACTGAATAAAACAATAAAGGAAATTGCTGAATCAACCCAGCAAAAAAAGCATCATAAGGAGGATGATACCAAATCACAATCTGGATCACACCTTCTAGTCCAGGCGACCCCTACTAGGACTTCGTCTGGTATTTGTTCTGCTCGTAAGGGCAGATCACCTTCCGCCGGGCGTCTCTCTAGCAGAGGGGAGCAGGTCATGGAGGCTACTGTCTCCAAAAATTTCCGAGAGAGGCCCTCGGGAAGCGAGGGAGAGGAGGAGGCGCCTCCCTCCCAAAAAAGAAAATAAAAACCGGCGGACAAGGCACTTCCAAACCCCATAAAACATAATCCACGCGTATACCATTATACAATGGAACTGTCGAAGTCTTAGATCAAAATTAAACTCCCTTAGATTATTAGCCTCGTCCTATGCTCCCGATATTATTGTTCTCCAAGAATGCCATTTAAACGACCAAGTCTCTGACGAGGTCGTATCGCTGAGAAACTACCATTTGTGTAGAAAAGACCGAGAGGGAAGGGGTGGAGGCGGGGTCGCCATGTACATCCACCAGAACCTCCCTTTCACTGAAGTGACGATTAATTCTACTTTGGAACACGTCGCATGCAAAGTAAAATTCAATAACACGTATCTGACTATATATTCAGCTTATTGTCCACCTGATAAAATGGTAATCTATGATGAGCTTTTTGCTCTTCAGGACAGTCTGCCAAATAACAAATTAATTTTAGGTGATTTCAACGCTCATCATACTTCATGGGGTTCCCTGTGGGTGGATGGTAGAGGTGAGCAAATAGTTAAGTTGATCAATGACTCTTATCTGGTCCTTCTAAACGATGGTAGTTCGACGCGATTGGACGATAATACCGGTAATTTAAGCTTTATTAACCTATCACTGGTCTCTTCAACACTAGCAGCCAAGTGCCTGTGGCACACCATTGACGACTTGTTGGGAAGCGATACCTTCCTATTTGTATTAAATATTCATGCGACACCACGAGAACGCCTTCAGCACCTAAATTTAACGTAAAAAGAGCAGATTGGGTCGACTTCACAAGGAGCGTCAAGCTCGAAGTAGTTGGAGAAACCATTGATGATAAAGTAAACAATGTTCAAAATTGTATTATAAATGCAGCAATGGCAACCATTCCTAAGACTTCGACAAATAGCGTTAAACATAAGAGTTCCATGGTGGACACCAGATTGCCGCAGGGCACTATGTGAACGAAATAGGGCCTACAGGCTTTTCCAAAAAAACATCACAAACGAGAACTTTCGCAATTACAAACAAGCGAGAGGTAGGGTTCGAAGAAAAATCAGACAAGCCAAAAGAGACTCCTGGCGAAGCTTTGTCTCTACAATTAACAGCAATACCAACATTGCAGAGGTTTGGTCCACAGTCCACAAAATCAATAGAAAAAAGATATCACCAAAAATTAAAAATATCATTCATGAGGGAAACCACTATGATTCACCTAGAGACATTGCTAACACAATCGCCAGGCAGTTCTCTTATACAAGCAGCTCGGAAAACTACAGTCCTGCGTTCCTGACCACAAAGGAACCAATTCACTTTGTCACAGGAGATGACCTTGATTACAATAAAGATCTTACTATGGATGAGCTTGTCCGAGCCCTAGAATCCTGTAGAGGAACGTCCCCAGGCCCCGATGAGATTCGATATGAGATGATAAAGCATCTTAATCATGATGCCATGATTAAGTTGTTAGAAGTGTACAATGATATTTGGAAAAGCCAGACTTTTCCAAATTCATGGCACTTCGCCCACATCATTCCCATATTGAAAGGAGGGGGAAATCCCAGATCCGCCATATCTTACCGCCCAATTGCGTTGACAAGTTGCTTATGCAAGGTTATGGAAAGAATTGTTAACAGTAGGCTATTGCATTTTTTAAACACCAGGAATTTACTAGTTGACGCGCAGTGCGGCTTCCGAAAAGGACGCCAAACTCTCGATCAGCTAGTAAAACTGGAAAGTCATATTCATGAGACATTTGCCAAAAAGCACTTTTTGATTTTAATATTTTTAGATATAGAAAAAGCCTACGACATGACATGGCCTACTCAGAAAACTTTATGCTGTCGGATCACGTGGAAACTTGCCTTGTTTTATTCAAAATTTCATATCTGACAGAACGTTTTCTGTCAAATTATTTTCTGACAATGTCACTTTCTCAGACATTTTCGTCCAGGTAAACGGGGTCCCACAAGGAAGTGTCTTGTCACCAACACTATTTTTATGTATGATTAATGACATTTTACCATCTCGGAATCTTTAATACTCACTGTACGCCGATGACTGTGCATTATGGCACTCCAACAGTAATGCAGAGTTCTCGGCAAATCAGATTCAATTGGCACTGGATATGATTCATAACTGGGCCCTCCAGTGGGATTTTAAGTTTTCTATAAAAAAGAGTATTGGCGTGGTCTTTACCCATAGGAGAAAGCCCAACATCAGGCTAACTCTAGACAACCACCCAATACCTATTCAAAATTCAGCTAGATTTCTTGGTGTACTCTTTGATAGTAGATTAAATTTCCACCGCGGTGGAAAGCCGCTGTGCAATAGACTTGATGACCTCACAAAAAAAGTCGGTATAGATCTCTCTACTATCGATACCCTGGTTCAGTCAAATATTGCACCGTGGGAGACCCCCAATTTCACCACCGTATTAGACTGGCTACCATCAGCCAAAGCCACGGTGCCGGAGGTGGAGGTACGCCAGCGGTTCAGAGAGATCCTAATTAAACATCTTTCCTTTTTTCATTTGTATACCGACGGCTCTAAGACAGACGAGTGCGTGGAAGCGGGTGTATGGTCGACTGAATGCCAGCTGAGATTCAGATTGCCGAATCATACATCGATCTTTCTTGATGAACTTTTTGCAATTGACAAAGCTTTAGATTTTGCCCTATCGACGACCCACGATAGAATAGTCATATTTTCAGACTCGTTAAGTTCACTTAAAGCTATTAAATCCTTAGAAACCACCAAAAATGAAATACAGGGTAATATCATTCGGCTGACAAACTAGCCGGGTCGACTGGTGATCTGGAGCCTGGCACTGTCCGCTCAGATCTCAGGTGTTTTGTCTCTTTTATAAAAGCAAAAATCCATCTCCTGTGGCAAAGTGAGTGGACTGACCTCACAATAAACAACAAAAACAAAGCAGAAATAGAAATGTGGGACACAGCTCACAGAAAAAATAGAAGAGAGGAGGTGGTAGTAGCCCGACTCAGGGTCAACGCCACACGCTACACCCACCTGACTCCTTATATGGAAAACAGATTCCCTCCACAGTGTGGCTATTGCAATAGCATTTTGTCAATACAATACATCCTGACAGCATGCCACCAGTACAAAAATCAAAGACAAAAAATAAAAAAAATATTTACAAATTAAAAACATAGAATGCAATATTAAAAACTTATTATCTGACAATGAAAGAATAATTAGTAAAGTAATCACTTTTCTAAAAAAAAAAACTGACCATAGATAGATAAGATAAAATAAAAATAATTGGCTTAATTAATTGGCATACGCGCCTTGCATACGCAATTAAATCCAACAACAAAGAAAAAGACAAAGAAGAGAAGAAACAACAACGACGGACGGACGGTCAAAGGCAGAGAGCAGTAGACGGGTCGGCAACCTTTTTTATTGTTATTTTCTTCCACCGACATTTCTTTTACAAGATAAGTTACGTATAAGCCTATGTGGTACTTTTCCAATAAAGTGTTTTAAATTACATTATACTGTGTGGATTATACGATCCTTATTAAGCAGAGCCTCTTCACGTCTAACGTTCTACGTATAAATTCGACTTGTCTGTTTCCTTAAAAGTCTTCCCACGCTACCATCTAATTTCAAAAGGGCACATCATAATATGCCTAGTACAGAGCAGAACAGCCCTTACATATATACATGCAACACTTCACATACCAATGTCACACACGTGATTCATACATATCCTCAGACAAATCTTACATTGTAGCAAAGAGTCTCCTCTCGGGGAGCATAGGAGCAACAGCTCACTCCTCCTCGGAGGAGGAGTGAGCAGCCCTCACTCCAACACACTTCTGTTCAATTGAAATAATGAACCTAGAGAGAGAGAGTTTGTGAATCTATTTTTACAGTCAGTTGAATCCTGTTTTCTACAATTGTTCGGTATGCAAACTGAAAGCCTTTGATAGCCATGGCATGGTACAAACATTATAAATAGAGGCACAAATAAAGTGAAAAAGATTATGTGAGTTCATGCTTTCCTATGCTTGTATATTTTCTTGTCACAAACTATAACTTTTATTTACAGTAATTAGGAGCATATTACATATGCGGTGCACACGTATGTCCAACTACATGTTATTTGCAAACGTTTAGTCGCTTGTTGCACTATTTAATTCAATAGTGATATTGCAAATTTAAATTACAAGTTGTTTGATATCCTATCGGATACCTGTCACAAACGTAACTTCATCAGGTGTTCCTACAAAAATGTCACCTGGCGATACGTTTACCAAATTCTGGAAGCAGAAGAAACATCTCTGACAGCAGTGGCGGGTCCACTTGCGAGAGCAAAGGAAGAAAATTATATGCGCTGTGTTAAAACTGTATATAATTGTCCCAGTGGCTGACAACACCATAGTAAGAAAATATCAACCCCAGCATCGGCGTTACGTATACAATTTAAGATTGTCACGAGAAAAAATAAATAAGAAATATATATATATATATAAATCTGATATTTTGTAACACTTCTATTGCTTTCCAAATGGCTTCAACATGTTAACATCCGATGTCTAGCACTGACTCCAATTAAGAGAAGCCTCAAATTCGTTTTAATAAAACATGTCATTGTCATTATTACTACACAAGGCAATTACAGCTCTTAATCAACAGATAGGCAGTCAAGGAAATGAGGATGACTATACTGTAAGCTTAAATTCTGGTCTGCGTATTGAGTTATTTGAATGCAGTAATCACGTGAAATATACCTAGTGGATTAAAGTACTACTTTGAGAATTACCTGATATAAATTGATGTTTATAAAGGCCTTGTGGCGCAACGGATAACGCGTCTGACTACGGATCAGAAGATTCCAGGTTCGAATCCTGGCAAGGTCGCTATCTTTTCTTTACTGTCTCGAATCTCCAGAAGTTTCCATGTGAAATAAAATGGCGTCTAGTTTTTTTTTATGCATTGGTTCGGTCCTCCAAGGACGTACTTATTTTCTCTATTGTAAAAAACAACGAATATGCCATACTAAGATTCTCCTTCAGGATTTCATTCATACCTTTATACATTTATCCATACATACATATATACATAAATACACATACATACATACATAATGCATGCATGCTTTATATATGAATGTATACATATATATGTCTGTATATATAGATGAATATACACACATACATATATACATGCATACATGCACACACGCGCGTGCGCGCACCCACATACACACATATACAAACATACATACATAGAGAGAGAGAGAAAGGAGAGAGAGAGGGGGGCGCGAAAGAGAGAGAGGAGTGGAGAGAGAGAGGAGAGAGCGAGAGAGAGGGAAAGAGAGAAGGAAGACAAGAGAAAGGAGAGATAGGAGAGAGTGTGAGAGACAAGAGAGAGAGAGAAATATAGAGAGCAAGAAAGAAAATTTGAGGGGGGGGGGGATAACGCGAGAAAGAAGGGGGGAGCGAGAGAGACCAGACAGAGACAAGAGACAGGAGAGAGACAGTAGAGAGAGAGAGAGAGAGGAGAGGGGGAAAGAGAGTAGAGAGGAGAGGGAGAGAGAGGGATGAGAGGAAAGAGGAGAGGGGAGAGAGAGAAAGGGGGGGGGGGGAGAGAGAGAGAGAGAGAGCGGAGAGAGACAGGAAAGAGACAAGACAGAGAGAGAGACAGGAGAGAGAGGCGGAGAGGGAGAGAGGAGAGCCGGAAACAGAAGAGACAGAGAGGAGAGAGAGACAGGAGACAGAAGAGAGACAGTAGAGAGAGAGAGGGGGGGAGA
>NW_028234414.1:15803150-15805650 GCF_977035675.1 Penaeus japonicus
AAAGTAGTCTTTCGTGCAGTCGACCTTGCCAGCATTCGGATCTGGCCTTCATGAAGAAATGTCAGTAACCGAATCTTGTTACAAAATGAGCAGGGCAACGATCAAGGGAGAGCAGTTGAATATTTAATTCACAGTCCATAGTACATAGCGATAGTGGCTCTACAAGAGGGGGGGGGGGGGTTGTAAGCTAACCAGCTACTTGTGCATTACAACTGTGATTGAGGATAGGACGGGTTATGTTATGATCATAATTGGTCACTCCTACAAATACTTCTCCATACCACCTATCAAAACTCACAGACACTTCTCCATACCACCTATCAAAACTCACAGACACTTCTCCATACCACCTATCAAAACTACACAACCCCAACCCAATTCTGCGTAAAAGTGTTTAGATCCGCCGTTGTAGAGAGACTGGTTGCTTTCAATGTTATTCCAGGAATTCAGGGTTAATCTTGTGGTTAATTCTTTTATTATTACTACTTTCATATTGAGAAGTGAGAAGAAGACCTGACTAACAGCTATTCAACCTACGGAATTTTCTTCAGTATTTGATTATTATCCTCACATGATGCCACAAGTGCATATATAAGTTATGTATTGAAAAAAATAATGTTAAATCATTGTGAGGATAATAATTGCTACTACAATGCGTGGCTGCATACTGCTTTCATGAATTCATAAAGTGCTGGCTATGATTCTCACGTAAAATGAAATATACAGTATGTTATGAATGCTCGCTTTTCAGTGCTCAGCTCAACTTTTCAACGAGACAGACCAAACAAGAACTTGAATTGTTGTTTGCTTTACAAAATATCTGCTTGATCATCCGCGGCATCATAGATTGCAAGCACGAAGTGATAAAAGGGGAGGGGGAGGGGGAGGGGGAGGGGGGATAGCGATACAATAAAAGAAGAAAAAAAGGCTATTTTCTTTTCTAAACGGCTACGAAGTTTCCCTTGATAGGTTGAACGGGCAAAACGAATCAATATTCTTAAACTAACCTACACCAGACAAAAAAAAAAAAAAAAAAAAAAAACAACTTTTTCCTATGATCCAAACGCTATGAATAAAGAGCGCAAAGCAGCTTCCAGGGACGATAATGAAGAAGTATCATTTGATTGTTTCTCTGTATGTTCTCGACCCAGAAACATCGTCTTGAAACCTTGGCTAGTATATATAATAACGAAGTATATATATATATATATATATATATATATATATATATATATACATATACATACATATATATATATATATATATAAATATATATATATATATAAATATATATATATATATATATATATATGTAAATGTGCACACACACACACACACACACACACACATATATATATATATATATATATATATATATATATATATATATACATACATATATATATATCTATATCTATATCTATATATATATGTATATATATACATATATATGTGTGTGTATGTATATAATGATTATAATCCCGATAGCTATGAAGGGTATAGTATACATCATAACCGTAAAAATATGCCATTACTGACGATAATCAACGCTAAGTTCCCGCAAAGTGCTCATATGCAATAATCAGGGCCGTTTGCCTATTCCTCCATCCCTCTCCATCACGCAGATTTGTCACTTTCATTCGTCCCTTGTCTGCCATACAAAAATCCCTTCGACTTATCCTGGTACGAAATGTAAAATCCAGCAGTACAAAAATATTCCAAGACACACTTCAGAAGCGTGTGCTGTGTGTAATTCAAATGAGCCAATTAGAATTATATTAATCATACAAATAACTTGCAAGTGACTAGAGCTCGGGAAAAAAGTAGAATTCAAATTAGTTTCGAAACGGCCAGCTGCCGATGAAAAACCGTTACAGACCAAAAACATTTAAACAATATTCTGTCGACATGCTGGATCATCATCATCACTTCAGTTTTTTCAAAAGTACTCTATTTTGGGCCATAAGAAAGTAAATAGAACTACAAAAGAAGTTGATCCTTATTTATTTTTAGCTGCTTGTAAAGCATACCGTGGCGTACAAGGAACAATATTATTCACTTATTATACTTTTAGGACACCGCTATCTATCCATTTTGAGGGTAGACAGCTCCCCTTAAGTCTCCAAACACTGTATTTGGTAAGTCATTCTTTTGGTCTATCGGTGTAAAGTTTTACATATTATTTATATGTGTTATATTATTATTTAAAACAATGTTTAGGGGAGTTTCTCATTGCTGCCGCAGTTGACTCAACTTGTACCAATGCCATTTTACTTCTTTTTTTCTCTTGACTAGCAGAAGATAAAAAAGAAAAAGCTTAGTTTGCGTCATACCGTCCACTGACAAAAGGTACGCACGACCTTGCCAGGATTCGAACCTGGAATCTTCTGATCCGTAGTCAGACGCGTTATCCGTTGCGCCACAAGGCCTCTGACTCTTTTAATAGTTTACTAAATTGTGTACATATATGAAGTAACAGCAGCTATAGACCTGCTAAGA
>NW_028234414.1:15810650-15813150 GCF_977035675.1 Penaeus japonicus
TTCTCCATAACCGATCAAAACTCACAGACACTTCTCCATAACCTATCAAAACTCACAGACAATTCTCCATACCACCTATCAAAACTCACAGACTCTTCTCCATAACCTATCAAAACTCACAAACACTTCTCCATAACCGATCAAAACTCACAGACACTTCTCCATAACCTATCAAAACTCACAGACACTTCTCCATACCACCTATCAAAACTCACAGACACTTCTCCATAACCTATCAAAACTCACAGACTCTTCTCCATAACCTATCAAAACTCACAGACTCTTCTCCATAACCTATCAAAACTCACAGACTCTTCTCCATAACCTATCAAAACTCACAGACACTTCTCCATAACCTATCAAAACTCACAGACACTTCTCCATACCACCTATCAAAACTCACAGACTCTTCTCCATAACCTATCAAAACTCACAGACACTTCTCCATAACCTATCAAAACTCACAGACACTTCTCCATACCACCTATCAAAACTCACAGACTCTTCTCCATAACCTATCAAAACTCACAGACTCTTCTCCATAACCTATCAAAACTCACAGACACTTCTCAATAACCTATCAAAACTCACAGACTCTTCTCCATAACCTATCAAAACTCACAAACACTTCTCCATAACCTATCAAAAATCACAGACACTTCTCCATAACCTATCAGAACTCACAGACACTTCTCCATAACCTATCAAAACTCACAGACTCTTCTCCATAACCTATCAAAACTCACAGACTCTTCTCCATAACCTATCAAAACTCACAGACACTTCTCCATAACCTATCAAAACTCACAAACACTTCTCCATAACCTATCAAAACTCACAGACACTTCTCCATAACCTATCAAAAATCACAGACACTTCTCCATACCACCTATCAAAACTCACAAACACTTCTCTATACCACCTATCAAAACTCACAGACGCTTCTCCATAACCTATCAAAACTCACAGACACTTCTCCATAACCTATCAAAACTCACAGACAATTCTCCATACCACCTATCAAAACTCACAAACACTTCTCCATAACCTATCAAAACTCACAGACACTTCTCCATAACCTATCAAAACTCACAGACAATTCTCCATAACCTATCAAAACTCACAGACAATTCTCCATAACCTATCAAAACTCACAGACACTTCTCCATAACCTATCAAAACTCACAAACACTTCTCCATAACCTATCAAAACTCACAGACACTTCTCCATACCACCTATCAAAACTCACAGACTCTTCTCCATAACCTATCAAAACTCACAGACACTTCTCCATAACCTATCAAAACTCACAGACACTTCTCCATAACCTATCAAAACTCACAGACACTTCTCCATAACCTATCAAAACTCACAGACAATTCTCCATAACCTATCAAAACTCACAGACACTTCTCCATAACCTATCAAAACTCACAAACACTTCTCCATAACCTATCAAAACTCACAGACTCTTCTCCATAACCTATCAAAACTCACAGACACTTCTCCATAACCTATCAAAACTCACAAACACTTCTCCATAACCTATCAAAACTCACAGACTCTTCTCCATAACCTATCAAAACTCACAGACACTTCTCCATAACCTATCAAAACTCACAAACACTTCTCCATAACCTATCAAAACTCACAAACACTTCTCCATAACCTATCAAAACTCACAAACACTTCTCCATACCACCTATCAAAACTCACAAACACTTCTCCATAACCTATCAAAACTCACAGACACTTCTCCATAACCTATCAAAACTCACAGACAATTCTCCATAACCTATCAAAACTCACAGACACTTCTCCATAACCTATCAAAACTCACAGACAATTCTCCATACCACCTATCAAAACTCACAAACACTTCTCCATAACCTATCAAAACTCACAGACACTTCTCCATAACCTATCAAAACTCACAGACAATTCTCCATACCACCTATCAAAACTCACAGACTCTTCTCCATAACCTATCAAAACTCACAGACACTTCTCCATAACCTATCAAAACTCACAGACACTTCTCCATAACCTATCAAAACTCACAGACACTTCTCCATAACCTATCAAAACTCACAGACAATTCTCCATAACCTATCAAAACTCACAAACACTTCTCCATAACCTATCAAAACTCACAGACTCTTCTCCATAACCTATCAAAACTCACAGACACTTCTCCATAACCTATCAAAACTCACAAACACTTCTCCATAACCTATCAAAACTCACAGACTCTTCTCCATAACCTATCAAAACTCACAGACACTTCTCCATAACCTATCAAAACTCACAAACACTTCTCCATAACCTATCAAAACTCACAGACTCTTCTCCATAACCTATCAAAACTCACAGACACTTCTCCATAACCTATCAAAACTCACAAACACTTCTACATAACCTATCAAAACTCACAGACACTTCTCCATAACCTATCAAAACTCACAGACAATTCTCCATACCACCTATCAAAACTCACAA
>NW_028234414.1:15820650-15823150 GCF_977035675.1 Penaeus japonicus
AAGACAATTAAAATAACAATATCAATGCTAAACAACATCAATATTAACAACAAAAAATAGATGACGATTATACTGATATTCCTCGCCTTCAACAACGACAACAATAATAAGGACAATGATAATGATAAGGATGATGATAACAATGACAATAATAGCAATGATGATAGTAATAACAATGATAGGGTTAATGATTTGATGAGAATAAGAATGATAATGTTCTTGATGAATATAATGATAATGATGGTGGTAATGTAAATAACGATAACTATACAGAAATTATATTAGTATTAGCCAAATTAAGGAAATAATGAAAAGGATAATAGTAATGGTAATTACGCACCCAACGATAATAAAGATTAGAATACTTAGCTTATTCTACATTTTTCCAGTACAAGTCACAATACGAGAAAAGTCGAAGACAGAAGTTGTTGAGTAATTTGTGATAATCAATCAATAAGTCCTTTAAAATTAATATAGGGATATGCCTACACATCCACATACTGTATCTATTCCCACGCACATATTATCAGAAATCTCATCGTATAAGAAATAAAAAGAATAACAACATGAACCAAACCCTTTCCTTAGCCAACATTTTTTTTTTTTTTTTTTTTTTCTCCATCTGAGGATGCCAAGAACACTACCCTCAGCGTGAGAGTGGATACCAAGTGTCGCTTTTACCTAGCGTGACACCCGGAAATACAACGTCAGACTGGGGTAAGAATATTTCGTAAGCTCTGATGATATTAAGTTGTTAATAGTGGTTTACAAACTTCCATGGGCAGTACCTGGAGGTGCCGCAGTATTCCATATTTGTTATTTGGCAATGTAAGCTATGAATATTGTGTTATGAGCAGCATTAATTCGGGGGGGACAAATAAAGATGCACTCTATTGTAAAGGTAAATATATGTGGGGCACGGGAGCGGGAGAAGGGGGGGTGGGTGGGGGGTAAGTAAAAGGATGCCACAGAAAGGACTGTGTGACTTCAGGTTGCCATAACTGATGAATGAATGTTTGGGTGACACTACTCCGGATGTTTAGAGATATAGATAGATAGGCAGAACTAAATATATAGATTGATAGAGAGAGAGAGAGAGAGAGAGAGAGAGAGAGAGAGAAAGAGAAAGAGAAAGAGAAAGAGAAAGAGAGAGAGAGAGAGAGGGAGGGAGGGAGGGAGAGAGAGAGAGAGAGAGAGAGAGAGAGAGAGAGAGAGAGAGAGAGAGAGAGAGAGAGAGAGAAAATTAATTTTATTACTTCAAATCCATCAATAAAAAAACAATTATTGCTTTTGTCTCTTTATTACACAAATCATCCGATGCAAGCCTAATGGTGTCAACACAGAGAAATGCAGAAAGTAAAAAAGAAAAGAAAAGAAAAAAAAAAAAAAAGAAAAAAATAATAATAATATATATATACAGCAAAACCACAAGTGTTTGCAAAAGCCACCACATAAACAGGCGACCAGGATGATAAAATGACAAATCTAACACTATGATTCAGAGCATTTGATTATTGAAATGATTGCAAACGATAAAATGTTGATTTACTTTAACTCTGACTAAATTAATAGAAAGCAAAATAATATTAGTCATGGATAAAGAGATAAAACATAAACACTTGTAATTATGCCTCTGATACTTGTTATCACATTCCATAATGCACCGAATATTTATTAATATATTCAATAAATGGAATATGATCAAATCGCAAATAACATAATAGTTTTTCATTCTCTAACATAAACCAAGATACTTTTGCTTTTTATTTTATACATTAGCAATCAACTTTAATCAGCGATTTTATGATGAGTTATATTTTCTATAAAAAGTTAGAATGATTATCGATATTAGATATTTTTAACACTCTAATAAGGGCAGCGATCTAGACGAAGACAGAGCAAGACAAAAAAGTCAACATCATAAAGCGGATGGCATATCGCACACTTCTTTACTTCCTCGTCCTCTACACCTCATTCGTTGTCGTTACAAGTCATTCTGCCGATTTTACGTCCCCCCCCTTTTTTTTTTTTTTTTTTTTTTTTTAAGGCTTGCTAGGACTCTTAACCTCCATCTGTCCTCCGTGAGTTCTAAATCCTTGTTACAGGAAGATGTTACATCGATCCTTTCTTCACTCGAAAACAGTCACGCTCTCCACGACGACTTCCTAAGTACGCTCTCTCCTTTCCAGTCGTCGTTCTTGAGTCCCAGCTCGTCGTGACAGATGAATTTCTTCCCAGGCCTTTCTCCAGCTATCGTCTCGAGCTGTGGTTGCCCCTTGGCGTGGACCTGTTCGTGCGGCCTTGGGCTTTACATCGTTGCAGAGCCAGCAGCCGGATGTTCCTGAGGCAGTCGGCGGCCGCTTCCTGCACCACCTCGTCCTCGGAGCCCAGCATTTCAAGGAGGAGCTGAGAGGTTGATAAAAGATAGGGAGGCATTTTAGAAGTAGAGAAAGAGAACGGGAGAAATGGAGCGGGTGGAAGGAAACGGTGTTAAAGACAC
>NW_028234414.1:15830650-15840650 GCF_977035675.1 Penaeus japonicus
GACGTAGGGATGGAGGAGGAGGAGATGGTAGGAGGAGGAGGAAGGATGGAATGGGAAGGAGGAGGAGAAGGAGAGGGGAAGTGAGGAGGGAGGAGACGGAGGAGGGAGGGAGTAGATGGAGTAGGAAGAGGGAGGAAGAGGGAGTAGGAGGACAGGGAAGAATGGAAGAAGGAAAGAAAGGGGGAAGAAGGAGGAGGTATGAGGTAGAGGGTGGTGGAGGAGGAGGGGGGGAGGAGGAAGGAGGGAGAGAGGAAGGGAGGTGGAGGGGGAGGAGGAGGGGGGAGGAGGGAAGGGGAGGAAGGAGGTAGGAGGGAGGAGAAGGGGAGGATGGGGAGGAGGAGAGGGGAGGGGGGGGAAGGAGAAGAGGAAGGGGGAAGAGGTGGATTAGGAGGGGAGGAGGAAGAAAGAAGAAGAAGAAAGAAAAGTAGAAGAAGGGGAAAGAGAAGAAAGAGGAGGAAAGAGGAAATACGGGTGGTAGGAGGAAGAGGGAGGAGGCAGGAGTGGGAGGGAAGGAGGAAGGGAGGAAGGAAGGAAGAAGGAATAGGGGTTGAGTTGTAGTATGTTGTCGTTGTCAGTAAGTGGGAGGGAGGTTTGTGTGTGTGGAGGGAGGGAGAAGGTGAAAGAAGAAGACAGAAAAAGAAGGGAAAAAAAAGGGAAAAGGAATAGGGAATAGAGAAGAAGAGGAGGAAAGAGGAAGCGTGGAGTGGGTGGGTGGTACGGCAAGGGAACAATAAGGGGGCGGCGCGGTCCGGCAACAAGCCCTTATGTAAGAATAAAATGGCGGACGAAGGTTTACAAGAAGAGTGAGTGAGTGATCTTTTTGCAGATAAAAATATTATTTCCTATATTTCTTACTGTTATACATGCATACATGGTGTCCCGGGCGGGTGTCTCACGCCTCACCAGCTGGCCACACCTAAAGAATTGATTAGGACTCTATTATCTAGGGGGGGACTTACAAATTTAGATTAAAATCTTATTTTAGTTAATTTTCTCGGCTTTATTTGGTTTTTTACCTTTCGCACAAATTATGACAAATGATATGAATTATCTCTCATTCTATCCAATAAAGTTTTGGAATTTAGGCTCTATAAAAACCTTTTTACAAAAATTAGGTTTAGGTTAGATTTATAGGGAAAATAATCCCACCTAGTAATATTCTTTTTAAAAAAATAAAAACGGGACTAAATAGCGATGGCATTTATCTATTAATTAATCAATTTTTTCATTAAACCAAAAGGCCGTGCTATTATTCATATACTATTGGTGTAAAAATCTACTATAATTTTGCTCTTAAGTAATTCACAATGGTTTTGTTAGGGTCCGCATTGGATTTATCATTAGCGGTTTTTTTCTAATAGTCTCTCTCATAAAGATTCTAATGAAAACATAATTCAAATGAAAATTTATTAGCCGGCCACTACAATTTTATTAGCATTCCTGTCAACTACCTACATTGTATCTATCTAATAAAAACACTAGTTCGGCTGAAAGACTAGATATCTATCTTGTCGACTTGTTCTAAGAGCGGAATTTCTATGGGAAACCTACTTCTATAGCGGTCTATGGTGTCTTAGAAATTATAAGGATGATATGTATTATATTGTATTTGATGTGTAGTTACCTGTAGATGGTAGGGGGGCCTGTGGGTGCTTACTTGTTGCGGTTTTTGATGTGTCTTATTTGTGATATGACTGGAATCCAATTGGTTGTTTGTTTATGGTCTTGGGCGTCGTAATTTTATTTTTTTAATGTTTCGATTAATCTTTCATGGGTTTTTAATTCAAAAATCAAGATATAACCGTTACTATAGTAATTCCATTGTATAATCATATAGACAATAGCACTGCATCACGCTATCAATGCATGCGGGACCATGCATTTTCCATAAAAAAAAAAAAAAAAAAAAACAGATGCAAGTCCTGCCACCGTACATTTGATTATGTTCAGCGTTTGACGGAGATTCCCCCAAACCTAACTTTAGTCTCTGTTTAATCTGAAGAGCCTATTGCACTCTCTTTAGTGTCTTGAAGTAATGTGCTGAAATGCCAGTTATTTGTAGCGTACGTGTGAGGATTTATGGAATCAGGTATGTATGGAAAATAACTCTTAGTATTGTCGTGCGGATTTCAGGAAAATGCAATCGCCTTGTGTGGAGGACGATAGGAGGAAGAGAGAGGGAAGGGCGAGGGAAGGGGCAAAGGAGTTCCAGGCATGAGGATGGAGTAAGAAACCGCCCACCTCGCGTCACATCCTGGTGTTCAGAAGATGGCTTAAGGTAATAAGAAGCATCACCACGCCCACTACCCGGCCGCCTCCCGCCCATCAAAGGGGCCCCGGGCCGCTTGCTGTCCTCTGGTGGGGGTGTGGGGGTGGTGTGGTTGGACCGGGGGCGAGGGGGCTGGGGTAGAACTAACGGAGGGACTATTGTGGAGGGAGAGAGGGGATGGTAAAGGGTTAGGGGAGGGGAGGGGGGGTAAAAGTATAGTAGTTGGGGGGAGACGGAGATAAGAAATTCACTATAGATTCTTGAGTTAAACCAAAGGGAGGAGTGCTGGATGTCGACGGCACAACCCGGGATTTGGATAAGTGGTGGCCAGGGGGCAGTTCAGATATGGGGGAAGTTTTTTCTTTTTTTTTGACGCGTGAGGAGACAAAGAGGTGTGTGAAAAAAAGAGAGTGAAAGGAGATGAAAAATGACCAGGGGCGTTTTGTATCGTTTCGGTGTTTTCTCGAATTAGGGAAGGGAAAAGGAAAAAAAGGAAAAACCATATTAAGGTGACATACGGGACCCCCGAGCGGGCACGTTTACGTCCAGGTGTCCTCCCTTCCGTCCGTTCCAGTCCAGGACAGATGGGAAATCTAATTTTTCGATATTATTACCATCATTATTACTGTTACCATCATCAACATTATCATTATCATCACTTTACACTATCATCAGTCAATCACTTATTCTTTCATATTACTATCAAACACCCTAAAAAACCATGGGGTTGACTGCCTTTGCTCATTCGTCCGGCCGAGTGCGCGAACGAAAAAAGGCGGGGACCGATGGGCCCTCGTGTCTCCATTTTCTCTCGGGCCTTTGGGAGGGGGGAAAATTGGGGGGACGCTAAAAAAAAAAATGTCCCACCATCGACTCTAGTTTGCGATGCGCCACCAAAAAGGGGGAACAAAAGGGACAAGGGGGGGAAACTTCTTTTAAAATCAAAGAAGGGTATCGTATTGCACCGTACGGGAGCTACTTTTAAGATTTACCACACCGAGGGGAAAAACTTTGCTTCCTGGAACTTACCGTCCGTGGGTTAAAAGTTAAGCAGGGGGGAAAAAAATCTAAGAAAATAAATACAACAGATAAAAAATAAATAAATAAATGGAAAAAAATCAAAACCAACAAACAACGAACCCAAGAGTAATGGATATAAATGAAGGAGAAATTAAAAGATCCCACGGTACTCTAAAAAAAATATGGCCTAAATGGATTGGAGTATAATACTCATACAAACTTTAAGATTGTGTCCGCTGGTGGGGTTGGAAGGTTGACCTCCTCCTCGTGTTCGTCTTCCTCGGGCCTTAGGTGGACTTTCTGAGGAGTCACGACCTCGTGGCATTCAGCTGTTGAGGAAAAAACGAGGGGTTCCGGGGGGTCGTAACAGGGTTCAAACACACAACATCAGGGAGCGTTCAGGCAGAGGGCTTTCTGTCAGAGATCACCTCCGCCCCTCCCCCCCCCCCCCCCCCCCCCCCCAACCAACCCCCCACCCCCACCCCCACCCGAAGCGATGAGTTGGAGCACAGGTTCATCCCCCGGCAACACTGAACAATAACTTTTTTTTTCTTTTTTTTTTTTAGGGGAAGGACTACGGAAAACCCCTGCACACACACGTGGGTGGATCACACAGAAGACAGAGCAAGATATTGTGTTTAAAAAAGGGAAGGTAATCGTTTAGACATGCGTTTCATTTTTAAGGACAGGCATTCACAACAAGCGTTTTTACGGACACCCAGGAAGTGCGTGCAGGTTTCACTCTCAAGAATAAAGTTTTCTAATATTTGGTTTTTTATCCAAATGAATGAGAACAGAAGCAAAATGGATTTGAAGGTAATCATTAGCCCAACTGATTTCTCTGGTTGCATTTATGTCGGGGACTTTAAGACTTTGCAAAGGCATGAATCGTTTTTCTTGCCCAAAAAAGTTTTCTTGGATGAAATGGACCAATCTGTGTCATACTTTAAAGTTACACTGTTTACAAAAACATTTTTATTACATTGTCTATATTTATAATTTAACCAATAATTTACCTTTCTCCTTTTGCCTGTAAGAAATAGCTGATTTAATGCCAAAGGGGATGCAGTCTTACGACAAAGAAAACGAAAGCGTTATATTTTGCATACTTTAAAGGACTGCCAAGGGATCTAATCAGTTCTAACACTACAGTGATATAATCGAATCCCTCTTAGTTTAACAAAGCCGAAATAACTCTCCGATTCTATTTTGTTCAAAAACCGAAAACCCCCCTCCTGGGAACTTGAAAGGGGGGTACCCTTTTTCATTTCCCTAAGAAAAGAAAACAGGGAAGGGAGAGGAAGGAAAAGGAAAAAATGTTAATTTCTAAAGACCATCTTCAGATGACCAGGAAGAGTTTGGTTTACTCTTGGTTTGCATCTCTTTCCTCCTTCTATATTACCAAAATCTTCTCAAAGAAATTGTATCTTCTGACCACACCCAGCTTGAAAGTAGGACGGCATTAATAATTTTCCCGGTGGCCTTTGTTTAAATTTTCAACAGTCGATCTACCACTAGCCGGAGCCCTCCCTTCTTAATCAGTTCCTGTTGGCCCGCTGAGGGGCCCCGGCCAAAAGCATGGGGGGCAGAAAGCAGGAGAAAGAGGCTAAAGGGACAATGGCACTAACATATAGATTTGGCCTCATCTGCGACGGTCCCTCCATCGCTTACCGCGACCCCGATCACCTCCCGGCCGTACCCTGACGGCGAGCTTGGAGAGCGACGTGACGGCGCCGTAGTCCGTCATGATGGCGAGGTTCTGAGGGTCTCTGGCGATCCTGGCGATCGCGGCGCACACGGCAGAAAGCACGGCCTCGCTCTCGCTCTCCAGCAAGGACACGAGGAGCTCGATCCCGCCCACCAAACTCCTCACGACTTCCGCAAGGTCTTCCTGTAACGTATTTGGGTTTGGGAATGTTTGTCTCTGTCTCTTTACTTGTTTTTCGTTTGATTTTCTGCCTATAAGACAGGGGACCTCACCGATTCTTGATGGAAAGCAGGTCAGCTAGCGTTGCGGCCGGATAGGCTCTGGCGAGGCAGTTGGTGTTTTTGAGATCTAGACCACAGGAGCGCAATCCATCCCCCTTAACTGCAGGAGCGCCTCTAGGGCCTCCTCGTCGGCGGCACAAGCCCCTAGAGCACGCGTCACGTTCAGCAGTAACTTGTCTGACGTTCTTCGGAGGAGCTGGATAAGCGTAGTGACGCCGCCGCCCCTCAAGAGGATCGTGCAGCAGTCGGGGTCCCCGGCCGCCTCCCCGAGCCCGCCCACCACGCTCGTCAACACCTGCGTCGAGGGAGCATGTCAGGATGGCGGTACGGATGGACATGGTATAGCTGTGTATTAGATCCGCCGGACTGGAAGAGCTGCGCCGTCGAGCACGAGGTAGAAGAAGGCTACCAACCTTCTCGTCGTTGTGGTGCAGGAGTGCCACCAGGACTGGCACGGCCGTCAGCTCCTTGACCACCACGACGTGCTCGGGCAAGGACGACACGTGCCACATAGCCTCTGCCACGGCCTCCAGAAGCTCGCTGTTTCCGCCCTCGGCAGCACCTCCTTCACCCTCGCCGGCCACACTCACTAGGGAGGGCGTGAGACGAGGGAGGGAACGGAGAGAGAGAGAGAGAGAGAGAGAGAGAGAGAGAGAGAGAGAGAGAGAGAGAGAGAGAGAGAGAGAGAGAGAGAGAGAGAGAGAGAGAGAGAGAGAGAGAGAGAGAGAGAGAGAGAGAGAGAGAGAGAGAGAGAGAGAGAGAGAGAGAGAGAGAGAGAGAGAGAGAGAGAGAGAGAGAGAGAGAGAGAGAGAGAGAGAGAGAGAGAGAGAGAGAGAGAGAGAGAGAGAGAGAGAGAGAGAGAGAGAGAGAGAGAGAGAGAGAGAGAGAGAGAGAGAGAGAGAGAGAGAGAGAGAGAGAGAGAGAGAGAGAGAGAGAGAGAGAGAGAGAGAGAGAGAGAGAGAGAGAGAGAGAGAGAGAGAGAGAGAGAGAGAGAGAGAGAGAGAGAGAGAGAGAGAGAGAGAGAGAGAGAGAGAGAGAGAGAGAGAGAGAGAGAGAGAGAGAGAGAGAGAGAGAGAGAGAGAGAGAGAGAGAGAGAGAGAGAGAGAGAGAGAGAGAGAGAGAGAGAGAGAGAGAGAGAGAGAGAGAGAGAGAGAGAGAGAGAGAGAGAGAGAGAGAGAGAGAGAGAGAGAGAGAGAGAGAGAGAGAGAGAGAGAGAGAGAGAGAGAGAGAGAGAGAGAGAGAGAGAGAGAGAGAGAGAGAGAGAGAGAGAGAGAGAGAGAGAGAGAGAGAGAGAGAGAGAGAGAGAGAGAGAGAGAGAGAGAGAGAGAGAGAGAGAGAGAGAGAGAGAGAGAGAGAGAGAGAGAGAGAGAGAGAGAGAGAGAGAGAGAGAGAGAGAGAGAGAGAGAGAGAGAGAGAGAGAGAGAGAGAGAGAGAGAGAGAGAGAGAGAGAGAGAGAGAGAGAGAGAGAGAGAGAGAGAGAGAGAGAGAGAGAGAGAGAGAGAGAGCGAGAGAGAGAGAGAGAGAGAGAGAGAGAGAGAGAGAGAGAGAGAGAGAGAGAGAGAGAGAGAGAGAGAGAGAGAGAGAGAGAGAGAGAGAGAGAGAGAGAGAGAGAGAGAGAGAGAGAGAGAGAGAGAGAGAGAGAGAGAGAGAGAGAGAGAGAGAGAGAGAGAGAGAGAGAGAGAGAGAGAGAGAGAGAGAGAGAGAGAGAGAGAGAGAGAGAGAGAGAGAGAGAGAGAGAGAGAGAGAGAGAGAGAGAGAGAGAGAGAGAGAGAGAGAGAGAGAGAGAGAGAGAGAGAGAGAGAGAGAGAGAGAGAGAGAGAGAGAGAGAGAGAGAGAGAGAGAGAGAGAGAGAGAGAGAGAGAGAGAGAGAGAGAGAGAGAGAGAGAGAGAGAGAGAGAGAGAGAGAGAGAGAGAGAGAGAGAGAGAGAGAGAGAGAGAGAGAGAGAGAGAGAGAGAGAGAGAGAGAGAGAGAGAGAGAGAGAGAGAGAGAGAGAGAGAGAGAGAGAGAGAGAGAGAGAGAGAGAGAGAGAGAGAGAGAGAGAGAGAGAGAGAGAGAGAGAGAGAGAGAGAGAGAGAGAGAGAGAGAGAGAGAGAGAGAGAGAGAGAGAGAGAGAGAGAGAGAGAGAGAGAGAGAGAGAGAGAGAGAGAGAGAGAGAGAGAGAGAGAGAGAGAGAGAGAGAGAGAGAGAGAGAGAGAGAGAGAGAGAGAGAGAGAGAGAGAGAGAGAGAGAGAGAGAGAGAGAGAGAGAGAGAGAGAGAGAGAGAGAGAGAGAGAGAGAGAGAGAGAGAGAGAGAGAGAGAGAGAGAGAGAGAGAGAGAGAGAGAGAGAGAGAGAGAGAGAGAGAGAGAGAGAGAGAGAGAGAGAGAGAGAGAGAGAGAGAGAGAGAGAGAGAGAGAGAGAGAGTGCGAGAGCGAGAGAGTGAGGGGCAGTACTGAGAGAGAGGGAGAGGGGAGTAGGAGAGGGAGGAGGGAGGAGAGAGTGAGGGGAGAGAGTGAGGAGGAAGAGGGAGAGTGGAGGAGGGAGAGAGGGGGGAGAGGAGGAGAGGGAGAGGACGAGAGAGAGTGAGGAGAGCTGAGCGAAGGAAGGAGAGCGGAAGGGGGGAGAGAGGGAGGGAGCGTGAGGGAAGAGGAGAGGGGAGACGGGAGGAGAGAGGACGGCGAGCGGGGAGAGCCCGCCACGGAAAGAGAGAGAAGAGAGAGAGGGGAGTAGTGGGTAGGAGGCGGAGGAGGAGGGAGGAGGGAGAGAGAAGAGAGAAGAGAGAGAGGCGTGAGAGGAAAGGGAAAGGAGAAGCGACGGGGAGATGGAGGAGGGGAGGAGGAGGGGGGGAGGAGGGGAGGAGAGGAGAGAGAGAGAGAGGAGAGGAGGGGAGGAGGAGAGGAGGAGGAGAAGATGAGAGAGAGGGAGGGTGAGAGGGGAGGAGGGGGAGAGAGGAGGTGGATGAGAAGAGGGGGAGGGGAGGGGGGGAAAGGAGTCGAAGGGAAGAGGGAGAGGAGGGGTAGAGGAAGGCGAGGAGTAGAGAGTGAGGGAGGGAGGAAGGGAGGAGGGAGAGAGATGAGAGAGGGAGGAGGTGAGGGTGTGGATGGTGTGGGGGGGGAGTTGTTGAGGAAGGTGAGGGTGGGTGAGTAGGGGGGAGGTGGTGAGGGGAGCGTGGGAGGGAGGGGGGGAGGAAGTGTGGGGGGAGGAGGGGTGTGAGTGAGGGGTGAGAGGGAGTGGGGGAGGGAGGAAGGGAGGTTGTGGGGGAGAGAGGGGGAGGGGAGAAGGGGAGACAGGAGAGTGGAGGGAGAGGGGAGTTGGGGAGGGGGAGAGAGAGGAGCGTGGAGGGAGGGTGAGGAGAGGGGGAGAGGAGAGGAGGGGCTGAAGAGGGGGGAGGGTGGAGAGAGTAGGAGGGGGGGGAGGGAGGGTGAAGGGTGTAGGAGGAGGAGGTAGAGGAAGAGAGAGGAGGGGCGTGAGAGGGAGAGGGAGAGGATGTAGGGGGGGGAGAGGGAGAGAGGAGGTGGACGAGGAGAGAGGAGGGGTGAGAGGGGAGACGAGGAAGGGAGAGGAGATGAAGAGGATGAGGAGGGAAGGGGAGAGTGGGAGAGGGGAGGGGAGGAGAGAGAGATGAGAGGAGAGGAGATGGGAGAGAGGGATGGAGAGAGTGGGAGGAGAGGGAGGGGGAGGGGGAGAGGGGAGAGGGGGAGGGAGAGAAGAGAGAAGAGAGGGAGAGAGAGAGGGGAAGAGAGATAAGGAAGATCGAGAAGGAGAGGGGAGAGGTGAGAGAGGAGTGAGGAGAGAAGATGAGAGACGAGAGGTGGGGAGGGGGGGGGAGGAGAGGGGGGGAGGGGGGAGGAAGGAGAGAGGGAGGAAGGGAGAGAGAGAGAAAGAGGGAGAGAGCGAGAGGAGGAGGACGTGAGAGAGGGATGAGATGAGAGAGGAGAGGGAGGAGGAAGGAGGAGGGGAGGAGGAGAGAGGAGATGAGAGGAGATGAGTGAGAGGAGAGAGAGAGTGTGGAGAGGGGAGAGGAAGAGAGATGAGGACACAGACTACAGGAGCGAGAGAAGAGGGGGAGGAGGAGAGAGAGGAGGAGAGCAGAGAGGAGGGGGGGGAGGGTGAGGAAGAGGAGAAGGAGAGGAGAGAGGAGGAAGAGGGAGGAGCAGGAGAGGAGGGGAAGAGGAGAGAGAGGAGGTGGGGAGAAGGGAAAGGGAGCGAGAGAGAGGAAGAAGGGGGGGGAGACGGAGGAGAGGAGGGCGGAGAGATGGGAGGGAGAGCGGATGAGGGGTGAGTGGAGGGGAGGGGTAGAGAGGGAGAGAGAGTTAAGAGGGGAGAGGAGGAGGAGGGGGGAGAGGGGTGAGAGGGGAGAGAGGGAGAGAGAGAGAGCGCACTAAATCTCCTTCCAAGAGCACAAAACCCCACTGAAGTTGTCCTCCTTGAACGCGCAACTAACGAGGCAAATGACCGGCCGGGCGTGAGTTCGGTCCCTCCGTGGCTCGAGTGGGCAACCCTTTGAGAGAGCATGTCTATAAAAGAAGGCGTAGGACGTCACACGTGGGGCATTCTGTAGGTCGTCCGCGTCCTGGCCTTCCCTGGCGGAGGAACTCTGGCGGGAGGGCGACGACTCCTGGCGGTCCTGCTCCTGCCCTGTGATCACGGGGGAGGAGGAGGGGTAGGTCATAGCTGAGGTCTTGGTAGTGGTGTAGTCGTGGCGGAAGGGCGCGGGGCTCTCGCTAGTGGGTGTCTCGTGGG
>NW_028234414.1:15850650-15853150 GCF_977035675.1 Penaeus japonicus
CTATATATATATATATATTGTCGTTGCACTGTACTGAATTTCTGAAGGGGATACAATTAATCTAATTCTAAGACTGATCTGAAATAGGTTAGTCAAATCCTTCCACATATTTTGATCCGCTACTAATAATAATGTTGAGTGATAGTAAGAACGAGAATGCAAATAACGACAGAATTAATGAAAAGGATTTAAGTGACAGATCTAATCCACTGAAATAATTTTTCATTGTCAGAAGTCTATGCTCCCTTCACTGTGTTTTCTTTAGTGATGCCGTTAAATCATTATAATTAACTCTCAATCTCTCTTTTCTGAGGAATTTACTCGTCTGACTATCTATCTATTCATCCCTCAATCTACCTCCCTACCTATATATCTATCAGTACTTTATTCATCTATCTATCTAAGTGCCATATATGCACAACTAAATGTACCACAGCCTCCAGGCATCTTCAGTAATCAAACACGACCTCTCCCCCCCACCCCTTCCTTCCCCCCGTCCCTCACCTTCCTGGATCGAGGGACGCCTGGTGTATCGATGACCAGCCCATATTCCCTGGCGAAGGCAAGGTCCTTCTCGATAAGGGCGTCGACGTAGACCTTGGCTTCACGTCTCAGCATGTTGACCAGCACTTCGAGGCCGCCCTCTCGCACCAGGCGAGAACTCGTGGCCTCCAGCACGGAACACTGTAGGTTGATGAGGTGGGAGTTGGGTATCGGAATCAGGTAATAGGGAATTGGGTATCGGAATCAGGTAATAGGGAAACTTCACTTGGCATTTGCTCTGCTTGAGATACAGATGGTGTGACCCCATCTGATATAATTATGCACAAGAAGTTTTGAGCAGTCACTTTCCGTCTCTTTCTCTCTCTCCCCCCCCTCTCTCTCTCTCTTTCTCTCTCTCTCTCTCTCTTTCTCTCTCTCTCTCTCTCTTTCTCTCTCTCTCTCTCTCTTTCTCTCTCTCTCTCTGTCTGTCTCTCTCTCTCTCTCTCACTCACTCACACACATGCACAGATACTTATATGTGCCAGGCAGGAGAGCCAACTTATCATTACTATTATTATCATCACCATCATTATCATTACTATTATTATCATCACCATCATTATCATTACTATTATTATCATCACCATCATTATCATTACTATTATTATCATCACCATCATTATCATTACTATTATTATCATCACCATCATTATCATTACTATTATTATCATCACCATCATTATCATTACTATTATTATCATCACCATCATCATCATTACTATTATTATCGTCACCATCGTTATCATTACTATTATTATCGTCACCATCGTTATCATTACTATTATCCTCATCATTATAATATTATCATTATCAATATCATTCCCATCATCCTTCTCACCATCCTTATCCTCACTTTCTTCTTCTCTCACCTTGACCATTACTATTATTATCATCACCATCATTATCATTACTATTATTATCATCACCATCATTATCATTACTATTATTATCGTCACCATCGTTATCATTACTATTATTATCGTCACCATCGTTATCATTACTATTATTATCGTCACCATCATCATCATTACTATTATTATCGTCACCATCGTTATCATTACTATTATTATCGTCACCATCGTTATCATTACTATTATTATCATCACCATCATTATCATTACTATTATTATCATCACCATCATTATCATTACTATTATTATCATCACCATCATTATCATTACTATTATTATCATCACCATCATTATCATTACTATTATTATCATCACCATCATTATCATTACTATTATTATCATCACCATCATCATCATTACTATTATCCTTATCACCACCATCATCATCATTACTATTATTATCGTCACCATCGTTATTACTATTATTATCGTCACCATCGTTATTACTATTATCCTCATCACCATCATTATCATTACTATTATTATCATCACCATCATTATCATTACTATTATTATCATCACCATCATTATCATTACTATTATTATCATCACCATCATTATCATTACTATTATTATCATCACCATCATTATCATTACTATTATTATCATCACCATTATCATCATTACTATTGTTATCATCACCATCATCATCATTACTATTATCCTTATCACCACCATCATCATCATTACTATTATTATCGTCACCATCGTTATTACTATTATTATCGTCACCATCGTTATTACTATTATCCTCATCACCATCATTATCATTACTATTATTATCATCACCATCATTATCATTACTATTATTATCATCACCATCATTATCATTACTATTATTATCATCACCATCATTATCATTACTATTATTATCATCACCATCATTATCATTACTATTATTATCATCACCATCATTATCATTACTATTATTATCATCACCATCATTATCATTACTATTATTATCATCACCATCATTATCATTACTATTATTATCATCACCATCATTATCATTACTATTATTATCATCACCATCATTATCATTACTA
>NW_028234414.1:15865650-15870650 GCF_977035675.1 Penaeus japonicus
TCACCAGCACGTCGTCCTTGCGGAACTGCGGGGGGAGGGGAAGGAGGGGGTGGAGGAGGGTAGGGAAAGGGATAGGGGGAGGGGAAGGGGGGATGGAGAGGGTGAAGGGTAGGAGGAGGAGGAGGTGGGGAGGGAGGGGGAGGTGGGGGTGGAGGAGGAGGTAGGGAGGGAAGGAGGAGGAGGTGGGGGTGGAGGAGAAGAAGGAGGTGGGGGTGGAGGAGGAGGAGTAGGAGGTGGGGGTTGAAGAGGAGGGGGAGGAGGTGGGGGTGGGGGGGTGGAGGAGAAGAAGGAGGTGGGGGTGGAGGAGGAGGAGGAGGAGGTGGGGGTGGAGGAGGAGGAGGAGGTGGGGGTGGAGGAGGAGGAGGAGGTGGGGGTGGAGGAGGAGGAGGTGGGGGTGGAGGAGGAGGAGGAGGAGGTGGGGGTGGAGGAGGAGGAGAAGGAGGTGGGGGTGGAGGAGGAGGAGAAGGAGGTGGGGGTGGAGGAGAAGAAGGAGGTGGGGGTGGAGGAGGAGGAGGAGGTGGGGGTGGAGGAGAAGAAGGAGGTGGGGGTGGAGGAGGAGGAGGAGGTGGGGGTGGAGGAGGAGGAGGAGGTGGGGGTGGAGGAGGAGGAGGAGGTGGGGGTGGAGGAGGAGGAGGAGGAGGAGGGGGTGGAGGAGGAGGAGGAGGAGGGGGGGGGGGAGGAGGAGGAGGAGGTGGGGGTGGAGGAGGAGGAGGAGGAGAGGGTGGAGGAGGAGGAGGTGGGGGGGGAGGAGGAGGAGGAGGTGGTGGTGGAGGAGGAGGAGGAGGTGGGGGGGGAGGAGGAGGAGGAGGAGGAGGGGGGGGAGGAGGAGGAGGAGGAGGAGGTGGGGGTGGAGGAGGAGGAGGAGGTGGGGGTGGAGGAGGAGGAGGTGGGGATGGAGGAGGAGGAGGAGGTGGGGGTGGAGGAGGAGAAGGTGGAGGTGGAGGAGGAAGAGGTGGGGGTGGAGGAGAAGGAGGTGGGGGTGGAAGAGGAGGGGGAGGTATGGAGGGAAGGGGGAGGAGGAGGTGGCAGAAGAAGCGGAAGAGACGGAGGAGGCGGAGGATGAAGAGAAGGAGGACGAGGAGGAGGAGGAGGAGGAGGGGGAGGGGGGAGGAGGAGGAGGAGGAGGGGGAGGAGGAGGAGGAGGAGGAGGAGGAGGAGAAGGAGGAGGAGGAGGAGGAGAAGAAGAAGAAGGAGGAGGAGGAGAAGAAGAAGAAGGAGGAGGAGGAGAAGGAGGTGAAGGAGGAGGAAGAAGAAGAAGAAGAGGATGATGAGGAGGAGGAGGAGGAGGTGGCGGTGGAGGTGGAGGTAGGGGAGGAGGATGAGGAGGAGAAGGAGGAGGAGGAGAATGAGGAGAAAGAGGAAGAGGAAGAAGGGGAGGAGGAGGAAGGGGAGGAGGAGAAGGAGGAGAAAGAGGAAGAGGAAGAAGGGGAGGAGGAGGAAGGGGAGGAGGAGGATAATAATAATAAGGTTAGTGATAATAATAATAATGATTATATTAATAATAGAAATAATAATAATAGAAATAATAATAATAATGATAATAATAATAATAATAATAATAATGAATCATGTAGTGTCAAACTGTCCCCGTTGACTTGGAATATACGATAATAGTAATAATAAAATAATGATAATACTGATAACACATCTCACCTCGAAATTGTAGAGCTTGTCGGCGACTTTACAGAAGGGCCTCGACAAAAGCCACCCACCTGGGAAGAGCCTCACCCAACCCTTTTTGAAACCGGGGAAATCTTCGGTTAGTTTGGCCTTCTCGCTCCCCTCGATGACTTTCGCCGTGTGACCGCTGGCTAGTGTCGCCATCTGTGCGGCGCGCGTGGAAAAGGTAGGAGATTTGATTTTTTTTTTCTTTCCTTTCTTTTTTTTTCATTTTGTGTGTAAGTGGTAATTGGAGTGTTTTTTTTTTTTTTTTTTTTTTTTTTTTTTTTCTAAGGATGATTTTATGAAGAGATGTAAGAATAAGGAGATTAGTGGATGTTTTGTTTTGTTATGTATATGGGAAGAAGAAATTAACATTTGTACGAGGAATAATGAATGATTAATTTGGGGTTTACGGTGTCATGGATAACGGGAGAAATGGTAATTGTGTGTTTACTTTCATATATACTGTGGAAGAGATATAAAGAATTTTCGGTTTATGATTTACATACAAAACAAACAAACAAAAAAAACACACATTTGACATTCAAAATATAATTTGTTTTAGCCACTTATAGAACAGCTTTATTATTAGGTTCGTATACAATTTTTTTTCTTTGAAGTGATATGCATAATAGAACCTGTTTTCATCATCATATAGTGCCACTTACAGTAAGAGAAGAGAACATGTGTCTTTGGATTTCGTTTAAGTGGTATGCAATCTGATCTAGTGATTATTAATTAGATAAGTAGTCAGTGCCATCGGTCGGGTAATGATAACATACACGATTGCTCCTTATGTCTGTAGTAATATATATATACCATTATAAGCAGAACTCTGAAAGCTCTGTCAGTGTGATATACAAGCACCATCTCAACCCTTTATGCAAGATGCATGATGAGGTTGCAAAAAGCTTCGTCATGATTACGTTACAATGCGATGTTGGTATGGTTCAGAAGTTTATGTATCTTTATTAAAATGAGAATTAAAAAAAAAAAAACAAAAAAAACACGAGTACATGTACAGGGTGTGCGGGAGTGCAAAGAAAAATAAGCACAGACTCAATAATAAAATTCACTATAATGATCATAAAAGTGTTTACAAACGTAAGTGAAGATACACAACAGTATATGTAACAGTAATAGTAGTGCCAACAACAAAATAAAGTATAATTAATCATAATAATGATATCAACAAGATCAACAATAACAATAACACCGACAATAACAACATCAATAACAATAACCCATTCCTTAACCCATTAATTAATAGGAAATAAGTGCTATAGATTACCTTCGAAGTGTTCACAGCGGTGGCACCGACGGGTCTAGACTGAGTGCCATCTCGCAGTTCCTTGAGGCTGCTTACTTTATCAGCAGTGTTGCCAGTTCATCTTCTATGCGCTATACGAGTTATGTCGTTGTGTATGCTCTTAGGTGTCGTTAAGAGCGCTAGATAAATATATATAATATTTTTCGGTCATTTGCCATCACATTTTCTTAAAGATGTTATGTTATGAGGAATGCCAGGAAACTGAATTTATGAAAAATTTATGTTAAATTCAGTATTATGACCAAACAGCTTTTTTTTTCATTTAGTATGTTTGTATATGAATACATACATACCTACATACATGGATACACACACACACACACACATACACACACACACATATATATATAAGTATATATATCATATAAATCATGTCTTTGCCTTATTGCGTATTAGTTCAAATGAACTTTATGTTTATGACGCACATCCGAATGAGACTCGTTGACCTCAGGGCTTCGCATGATATTTGACCCAGAAACTGCCATCTGACATCCCCCACAGAGGAGCCAGTCGCTTAGAAGGTACCAAGACTCCTTCCCACGAAACTCGGTCTACATGAGATTGCTTGTAGGTCGTAGTGTTTATCTATTGTGAACATATTGCAATTGCTTGTATTTGTATGTAGTTTTGTATATTATGATTTATGATATATCAGTATTTATGTGTGCGTGTGTGTGTGTGTGTGTGTGTGTGTTGTGTGTGGTATGTGTGTGTGTCTGTATTTGTGTGTGTGTCTGTGTGTGTATAAAGCACGCGGACACACACACACACACACACAAACACGCATATATGTATATACCCACACACTCAGATTGATAAATAAAATATAATTTAGTGTGACGTAGTATACATTGCAATCTTGGGAAGATGAAAACAACATAAAGATAAGAGTCTTTGATCGTACTGTACTTGTAATCATTTTCTGTAAGAAAGACCAGTGCAAGGGATAACTAAACATAAAATTTCATGGTGGAGTTGTTTTCTTGTGTATTATCATACTTACCATACTAATTATTGCTTGGCGACTGTTTTCTCTGGGTGACCATTAGGGTGTTTAAATGACATGAAACAAAGGAAAAAGGTTGATAAAATACTTCCCTCTATTTTGTGTTTAGTATTTCTCACCATTAATACATAGGGCATTTTCTTATCTTTAATCATCAAATAGTAGTAACTGAATTTATGAAATATCAGAAAATAACATTGCAATTTCCATCAGTTAATACTTAATACATTTCCTCTTATGTATAATAGCTGAATGTATTTATATGAAATTGAATAAAAGCTTTATATACTATGCAGTACAAATTACTCATATCTTACACTCCTGTAATATAATATTCTAATATGTATATATCTTTTTAGAATTAATTTTCTCAAATCCGGTTCAAAATTCACATTTCCTGCTAATTTCTAATTATTTTTTAATTGATTAATATTTAATAAAAATAATAATTGCTAATTTCCTGCTATTGACTTTGGTGTTCTAACCGCCCCCAAAATACAAAAGATCAATGATTCTTAATTAACAAGTATTCTATATTCTTTTGAGTTCCACGGGATAACAACGCCCATGAAAGGATTTCGGGATTTGGAAAATATTGAGAAGAACCTGCAATAGATAATGTTAACGTTTGTCCGTTGTGCTGAGTGCCTGTTTCTCTGTTTGTTACAATTTGTTGCAATGTGTCTGTCTGTTGCGTTGGTTTGTTGTTCGTTCGGTTGTTTGTTGTGATGGGTGGTTGTCAATATAGTGTTATCCATCTCCGGAATAACTACTTTTATTGATTTATTACTTTGAGTACTTAAATTTACACTAGTACAAGTACGCTGTTGGAAAGGGAAAAATTAAAGAGTACAAATACCAATTTCCAATTTATTGCCAATTATAGAAATAATGATAAAGTTGTAAGAAATGATAGTAATGTTATTATGAATGACAGCAACGATAATATCTTTGATAATAGTAATAATAGTGATAATAATGATGATTAGGGTAATAACGATA
>NW_028234414.1:15880650-15885650 GCF_977035675.1 Penaeus japonicus
TCTTGATAGGCTGTAAAATTCTAGCGTTTAATCTTCATCTTGTTCTTCGTGTATCTCGAAATTGCATTTTACAAGATTAATGTTAGACTCCATCAAAAATAAGCTTCTTATTCTCAAATAAATAAGAGATTTTTTTTAAAATTAAGCCTTCATCTAATGCATCACATTATAAATTTAGTTGTTACATTTTTCTTCTGTCTTCTGTTTCTATTTTTCTTCTGTCTATTGATTATTCAAACTATGATGAAAAAAATTTAGATAAGATCTAATTTCTACATGCTATTAAACTTCGTGAGAATCATACTCAATAAACCCTATAAGTGTAATATAGACCATTATTGAGTATATACAAGGGCAGACCACAATGACTAATATTGGGAAAAATCTTCTTGATGTTTTCCAAATTGGTAAAATTTCGATTTATTCCCGCAATAGAAAAACGTATCTTTTAAGTAGAAAAAAAAACATAAGCTTTAAAACGAAATTTAATTAAACTTAATCATTCTGCCACTAACGTTTCCAAGATATATATTTTTTTAACATCAAAACTCATCAAAGTTTATTTTGTCTGAAAGGACGCATTGTATTATCAACAATTCCTTTACAATTTTTTTCAACACGTCTCGGAGATTTCGAATCTCTTGTACATCGCAAAAGTCGTCTGTTTCTAAAGAATTTCTGATTTAAATAGGTCTCTATTTCTACTACTTTCTTTAGTTTCACTCTACTTAACGATCACTCTCCTATATACTGTAGCTTACATTTTGTTTTCTTTGAAATATCTGATATTCTTCCTTAGTTGAATAAACTTTCGTGGATAAAGGTATATATAAAATGGATATCTTCACTAAGCGAGAGAAGTAAAAAACACGTTCCGATGAAATCTTCATTAGAATTATAAGAAATTCTGGTGAAGACTTAATCGAGACGTATCAGTTATATTTCGCAATTACATCTCTCGCGTTGTGAAGTTATCCAGTCGCAAAACCTTTAAAGACATATAAATATACTCCTTTTTCGAATCCATCTGAACTACTAATCTCCAAACACCGTTTCTTTGAAGAATATTCCTTTCGGGATATGATACCTATTCCACTCATCATCTAATATCACTATGAGATCGTTGTAGCACAATTTCCTACAGAAATTTGATATCCTACCACACCAATGTTGACCTTGCTTCTTCCTTGAACCGGGACGGACTGCCATGTGACTGCGAATTCGACCTGTGCGGATGGATACCCGTTCTCTTGCGTGTGGATGCTTTTCATACATTTTCATCATGGACACTCCAATGTGACTCTCTTTTATTCTCTCTAAGTTTCGGGAACCATGTTTGTTTTCGTTTTGTTTTCGCTTTGCGTGGTTTTAAGTATTTGGGAAGAAATCTGTTTCTAAATAAGGTAAATTTGAGTGCGTAGATACGTGATGCTTGGAGATAAAGAGGATATAGTTGGGTATGGGAAACCGAATGGAAGTTCATCCTATATCTTGCCAATGATGCTGGAAATAAACGAAACATGCTGAATTCTTCGTTCAGAGTATGTTTGCATGGGGGACATTAATAGTACCTCTCTCTAATGACAGTTTCTGAGCGATAATTGCTCATTCTTAGTTTACACTAAAGTTGTTATTTTTGCCTTTTTTATTACAATTGTTAAAACATTTACAGAATGTATATTTCAATTTTAACGTGGTGTGTAAAATGTTCTGTTTGTGAAGTTGATTTACTTGGTGAGCTCACTCTCTCTCTCTCTCTCTCTCTGTCACACACACACACCTACACACACACACACACACACACACACACACACACCTTAACATACTCTATACATTTATCTAACACAATTTTCTAGTCATTACCAAACATCTCTCTAGTGTATAGAATACATAACTAAAATATGAATGAATATTATGGGTACAGAATACCTTAAATTTTTACGTTTTAAGTTCCTTGCATAATTATCACCTGTGGTCTGCACTACGGTAGTAATCATTATTTTCTTTCATATTTTCTAGCTTATCTTGTTCAAAAGGATGAACAGAATGGTGCAATGTGAAGTTGGAAGTTGCACTTGTAACTTAGGATGAATATTAGGTTATACATTTTCATGTGTGATGTATGATTTTTTTTTTTTTTGTGCTTTACATTTTGCATCTGTTTAGAGAGTATAACTTGTTATTAAAGAACGTTAATTGTTTAGCCACTGGTACTATAAGGAGTGTTTAGACATTATTCATATCATGACTTACAGCTCAGTTCATTAATACGCCCATCCCCCCCTTTAAGAAAAGAGAAAATAAAAAAAGGTAATATTTTGTGCTGTTTTCTGTCCTACTTGCCTCCTATTCTCTCTCTCTCGCTCACCCTTTCTCTCTCGCTGTCACTCACTCTCTCTCTCTCTCGCTCACCCTTTCTCTCTCGCTGTCACTCACTCTCTCTCGCTCACCCTTTTTCTCTCGCTGTCACTCTCTCTCTCTCTCTCTCTCTCTCTCTCTCTCTCTCTCTCTCTCTCTCTCTCTCTCTCTCTCTCTCTCTCTCTCTCTCTCTCTCTCTCTCTCTCTGGACGGGATGCGCACGTCTGCATTAAGCGGCTTGTGATGTGTCTATGGTTATTTTATCTACGAATATATATACTGTACTGAGATATGTGTAATACGAGCCACAGGAATGAGTGAATAGGGTTAAGCATAAGTGCATATTGAATAATATAGAGTAGATGTAGTTATAGCAATAATAACAATAACAAGAAAATGATAACGATATAAAAAGAGATGGAATATTGAAGTAAAAGGATAATCATTTTGCACTGAGAGGAAAGAGGAGGTCGACTTGATCTTGTGCTGGCAAATTGAGTGATGAATAACTATCTTAAAACACAATCTTAAAAAAAAGAGAGAGAAAGAAAGAAAAAAACGAAGAGTCTATCATGCATTTCCCAAGAGTGTCATTGATCTTGAGTCAATAACACGACAGGCTTAAGGTAGGTCAATGAACTGACATTATTTATCTTTACCGTAAGTATAATAATTCTCGGAATGAGAAGAATAACTATGAGAGACATCGTGTAGGTCTTCTTGGTGATATTCAATATAATCTTGATTAAAATCAGGATGAATAAGATAAGAATGAGACGATACATTTGATAGTACTTGATATTTGATTATCTTAATTGTAGAAGGATAACTGAAATGTTAACTTATAATTGTATTCAGATTTGTAATGATTTTTAATTTTTCTATTCATAATTATTACTAATCATGGCGATCGTGATGATGACAACTGTAGTAGGTCGACAAAAGAGGAAAAAAAAAGAACATTTCGCTTTACCAGTTATTAATAATTAACTACCTGCTCTCTCTCGCAGTCACCGTTATCATTGCAATCATCATTCAAAATCATCATTCTCTAAACTTTATAAGTCTAAACTTTCTAAGCTCTTGAGATGACACAAATATGTCTAAAGATAAGCCAGATTTGCGGAGCATATGCTACACCGGGTATATGCACTAAGGCGGGCCCGGTTGTGTCAGCATATACTGACTCGTGAGTGTTGACTCGCTCTGAGCTTGAACCTTACCTAGCGTGTTGTTCACGGACGTCAGTGCTGGCACAGTGGTAACTCACAAGCATGGATGGGGCTCGATCTGCCGACCAAGGGGATGGTAAGTCGACGCGCTATCCACTACGCTACCAGACGGCTACAATTATGTCAATCGCTATAGGAAGTCATATCACAGGAACAGCTGCCTCGAATGGGAAGCAGTTGAGAAGAAATAGGAATTAGAGAAGAATTAGAATAACTAGGTGAAGGAGAGGCCGGATGAGGAGGAAGAGAGAAAAAAAAGAAAAGAAAAAGGACATATAACTATCGAAATAACATTCACCTTCTGAAAAAAAATATATCTGTTAAGTGTGTTATGGAAGATGTCCATGTTGAATCAACTGATGCTGATGTTGATGTTGATGTTGCTGAGTTGGTCATATTGCTGTTTTTGTTTTTAAATCTGAATGATCTCCATTCATATGGTGACCAAACTTAATCGTTGATACCGTCTGCACTGCATTCATGAAAAAACGGAATTATATTTGATACATCATTACATTAATTGAATTAAATTGACCTTGATTTCATTTCTCACTGTAGTAAACACTGTCCAGGCTGAGGAGTATGTGAGTGAAGATTAAGAAGGAGAAGGAGATGGAGGAAGAGGGGAGACGAAGGTGATGAAAGAGGAAAAGGAAGAAGGGGGGAGGGGAGAAGACGGAGAAAGAGAAGTGGAAGGGAAGGATAAGGAAAATGTGAAGCTAGAGGAGAAGGAGTGAGGGAATGGAGAAAAGGAGAAGGAGGAAAAAGAGGAGAAGGAGGAGAAAAGGGGGAAGGAGGAGGGAAGGAAGATGAGAAGGAGAAGAAGGAGTATGAGGAAAAGAGGGTAAAGAAAGAGAAAGACCAGAAGGTGGAAAAGGAGTAAAAGGGGGTGAAGAAAAGGAGAAGGAGGAGAGGGAAAAAAAAGGAACAGGAGACGGAGACGTAGGTGAAGGAGAAGAAGAAAGAGGAGGAGAAGTAGAAGAAGGAGGAGGAAAAGAAGAAGAAAGAGAAGACGGAGGAACTTAGGAGTTGGAAGAAAATGAGGAGGAGGAAAACGAGGAGAAGAAGGAGAAGGAGGAAAAGAGGAGAAGGAGGAGAAGATGAAGGGGGAGGAGGAGGAGGAGGAGAAGGAGGAAAAGATGGAAAAGGAGAAGAAGGAGGAGGAGGAGAAGAAGAAGAAGGAGGAGGAGGAGAAGAAGAAGGAGAAGGAGGAGGAGAAGGAGGAAAATATGGAAAAGGAGAAGAAGGAGGAAAAGATGGAAAAGGAGAAGAAGGAGGAGGAGAAGAAGAAGAAGGAGGAGGAGGAGGAGAAGAAGAAGAAGGAGAAGGAGGAGGAGAGGAAGAAGAAGGAGGAGGAGGAAAAGAAGATTAAAATGAGGAGAAGGAAAAGACGGAGGAAAAGGAGGAAGA
>NW_028234414.1:15890650-15893150 GCF_977035675.1 Penaeus japonicus
AAACCCAACCACACTTCTCGTTCTAGATCTTTCTTAATGGATAGAAATAAAGAAAATGAATGGTTGACTACGATTAATACCCCCCCCCACCCCCTGTAGACCCCTTCTGTGATGAAGTACCATATACACATTTAGGAGAAAAAGGTGACGAGGGGAAGGGGGTGGGTGAGGGGATGGGGAGGGGGTGGGGAAGGGGATGGGGAAGGGGATGGGGAAGGAGGAGGGGCTAGGGAATTGGGGGGGATTTGGCTTTCGTAACTTCCACGATTCAATTAGGTATTTTCTAAGCACTTTTCTATGTGTTTGCGCTTTTGTTCATACTCCTATGAAGATAGTATTAAAATACATCCAGACACGAACGAGCACACGTATGAAAAAAGACCGAGCATGTACACATGAAACATTCTAACCCGTGTACAAATGAATCATAAACTTACTCACATAAGAAAAAAAAAGTCGGATAAATAGAATATTAATTTTCATGATAAAAAATAATGGAAACATTTGACGCATAAATAAATTCACGGACACATAAATCGACAAATGAATGGAAACAGATGAATAGATATCTATATAGATATATCCATCCATACATATATACACAGAAGAACAAGTAAGAAATGGGAATATGGATAAGAAAGCAATCATATTAACCGGCAACTCACATTCAGAAGGCAATAGAGAGACCCCATAAAATGAACAGTTTATCAATCCTGCAAGGACCTGAAAGCGTATGTGCGTCACAGATCAATACTGACGAAGGGGTAAAACTCACGCACGTACACACACATAATCAGACAGGCAGAAACGATCATACGTATAAACACTCACAAACCCGGAACGTTATGTATCAAAATGAAGTAAAAAAAAAAAAAAAAATTGCAATGATCGTTTTTAGTCTGTCACTTTATCTGTTTCCTGTCACTAATTCATTATCTTGTAAGCTGCCGCGTTTTTGTCTTCTAATACGTAACTGTTGCTTGATTTTATAAGACGCAATCACTGCCGGTATCTATAGTCATCAATAATGCAACACACTTTTGAACAACAACCAAACAAAAACATGACGAAAACCATACTCGTCTCCAGGAATTTGCGAAGAAAGAGAGAAAGGGAATGTGAAAGAGAGAGAGAGAGAGAGAGAGAGAGAGAGAGAGAGAGAGAGAGAGAGAGAGAGAGAGAGAGAGAGAGAGAGAGAGAGAGAGAGAGAGAGAAAGACTGAAAACTAATTAAATGAATGGATAAATAAACAAATAGAGAAAGAAAATAGAAAAATGAAAGAAAGAAAATGAGAAAGAAACACGAGCGATTACTCATTACATAGATCTTGAATGCAAATAAGGACAAATTTATATATAACAAAAAACTAAACAAAGAAATAAAGAACAAAAGAGCGAAAAAGAAAAGGGAAGGTCAAAAAAGTAAACGTGTAACGGGATTAATAAAAAAATATATATATATAAAAAAAGACAAAACCCAAGCGGATTACTCATCACAGGTAGTTTGGGTAAGGATCCTATTAATAATGCACTTATTATGGGTCTCCTGACACACCTGGGCGTCGCACTTTACGACCAGAACTTAATAGCTTCCGAAAGCAGCTCAGGGGGAAGGGCCTTTGGTTGGAATTCCTATTGCGTTCAATGGCCCTTTGGCTCTTGGGTCATAAAGCCTTGTCCGGTGTGTGTGTGTGTGTGTGTGTGTGTGTGTGTGTGTGTGTGTGTGTGTGTGTGTGTGTGTATGTGTGTGTGTGTGTGTGTGTACGTGTGTGTGTGTGTGTGTGTGTCTATTGTATGTATTGTGTTCTTTGTGTTACTTGTGTGTTTGTGTAGGTAGGATTACATAAATTTGTGTTCTGTGTGTATATGTTTCTTTGATTATGTGTGTGTTTTTTTGTGTGTGTTTATGATCATGTACGCGCACTTTTACGTGAATACATTTTTTGCACATGTATCAGTGTAGAGCGTTTACAGGTGTTTTGTAAGTCTATCAACATGCCAATCTATTCTTCTATCTATCACTCTATATCGATTCATTTCTCTCTTGCTTGTGTGGAATTTCACCTCTTTTCTACATGTCAAGGAAGAAACAAAATCAATTCCCATAAGATGTCCTTTATTTATCTAGCAAAAAGGTAACTTTAAAACCTTAACAACAGGAATAAACATCCTCAAAACATTAACCATTACTAACATACTACCTGATCCACAGTCTATGCGTGAAAAGTACCAGAATGCAAATACCATTTACCATCCGTAAGGTTCTTAAAGCTAATTGTATATCACAGTGCAGTAAATACATTCCTTTTTTCTCTTTATTCTGGGATTAGTCTTATGCTTGTTCTTGTTCTACGGCCCTCTCATGCCTTGTGTTTCTGTTCATCTGTCCTTTAGTTATATTCTTTTCATCTGTTTGTTATGTTTGGGTGATATAATCATCCATATTGACCATTAAGGATTCGAAGCCACACCTTTTCTTTTATATTTTCAAAAGATATAGG
>NW_028234414.1:15915650-15920650 GCF_977035675.1 Penaeus japonicus
TTTCTCACGCTCCGCTCTTCTATCACCTTCTCTGTCTCTCTTCTCTCTTTCCCTCCTCATTCTCCCATTCCCCCCCTCTCACTCTTTCTCTCTCCTTCTCTTCTTCCCTCTCTCTCACTTTCTCGCACTCTCTCGCCCTTCCCTCTCTCTCATTTTACCCTCCCGCCTCCCCCTCTGCTCCCTGTCGCTTTCTCTCCTTTTCTTCCCCCTCTCTCTCCCTCTCCCTTATTCCGTTTTTCCCTCTCTCCCCCAATCTTCTCTCTTTCTTTCTACCTCTCTCTCACTCTCTCTTTCTCATTTTTTGCCTCACCTCTATCTTTCGCTCTCGCTTTCTCTTTCTCTTCCCCCAATCTCACTCTGTTCCTCCCTCCTCCCTCCCTCCCTCCCTCTCTTTCTATCTCTTCCTCTTCTCCCTCTCTCTTTCCCTCTGCTCTCTTTCATTCTCTCTCTCTCTCTCTCTCTCTCTCTCTCTCTCTCTCTCTCTCTCTCTCTCTCTCTCTCTCTCTCTCTCTCTCCTCCCTTCTCTCCTTCTCTCTCTCCCTCTCTCTCTCACTCCTCTCTCTCTCCCTCCACCTCTCTCTCTCTCTCTCTCTCTCTCTCTCTCTCTCTCTCTCTCTACTTCTCTCTCTCTCTCTCTCTCTCTCTCTCTCTCTCTCTCTCTCTCTCTCTCTCTCTCTCTCTCTCTCTCTCTCTCTCTCTCTCTCTCTCTCTCTGTTCCTTCTGCCTTTCATTTCCCTCTTTAATTTCTCGAGAAAAGTGCTTGGAACCTGCATGGCATTGGCGTGAGTCGGTTGTTTAAAACCTTAAGCGACATCACTCTCTTTCTTTTTTACTTTATTGGCTTGATAAAAAAAGAGACATTGCAGTTGATGGAGAGAACTTTCGAACTTTTAGAATAATTGGCATTCGTACTCAAGCATGCACAATACAGGTACACATGCACGTTCTCGTACACGTATACATGTATGTGTATCTTTCTGTGTGTGTGTCTAATCACGATAGGTTATTGAGTCTTTCGACATCTCTGTGGTCTGTGTCTTGCACGAACTGCTTATTGGTGTCTTGAAGGCAATATCAAAATTTTATTACACAGACACACATATATACATATACATATATGTATATATATATATATATATATATATATATATATATATATATATATATATATATATATACATATATACATATATATACATACATACATATATGTATATATATACATATATATACACATATATATACATATATATATATATATATATATATATATATATATATATATATATATATATATGTATATACATAAATGTATATACATTATGTATATCATTATCATAATCATCAATGATGATGGCATTATTATTTGCAATGTTCGTGTATTTTTTCCTGTCCATAGGTATCTCAGTGTGTATTAAAACACAGGTTACTTTTTAAGTAGGATACAGAATACACATGTATACAATATTTATTGTAATAATACACAGTATCAAGATCTAGCAATATATCACAGTGAGAGCAAATGCAAAGTTTAAAAATAGAATGCAAATGCAAATATCTAAAGTTGGAAAAAAATATATCCTTCGGAGCAATCCTTTCCGCGTGTCATTTTCCTTCACGATAATAGTCCTTTCTTTTCTTTTTTTTTCTTCTTTTTTCTTTTCTTTTTTCTTTTCTTTTTCTTGTCACGTTTGTTCATTGATCTTTCTTCTCTGTTTGGACGGTTTCCCAGAGTTCCTGCTGCCATGGTAGTCTGAGTAAACGCGGTGCTTTCTCTTCAACGTTACTGCATAACATTATTTAGTGTGACTACTTTGGGTTTAATATTTCCTTTATGACTCTTTATGACACGGGCATGGCACGCTCTGTAGATGTGCAACTATATTTCAACACTGTATTTTCTGTACACATGGTATTATATATAAACATGATGCTTTCTGTGATTATGCAAATCTTTTTGAGTGTTCTGTACTTCATATTTTCTGTAAACCTCGTATTTTCTTAGATAATTTCTATGAACAGGGCACTTTCTTAAACATGGTACTTTATATACACACACACATACTAGTTTCTGTAGAAATGGTGCTTTGCAGAAGACCAGCTTCCTCCTCACGTCGCGTTTGCGGACACGGGAATTGCAGAGTTCCGCGTATCTCGTGATTTTATACAGATCAGGTAACTGGAGAGGACTCTGTCTTTAGGTAACGGATATGAAATCAATTGATATTTCTGTCAATTCTGACAGTTTCTTATGTACACACACACACACACACACACACACACACACACACACACACACACACACACACACACACACACACACACACACACACACGCACATACACACACACACACACACACAAACACACATATATATGTATATATGTAAGTGTGTGTGTGCATATATATATATATATATATATATATATATATATATATATATATATATATATATATATATATATATATAAGTGAATAATAAATAGATATATGTGATTAAATAGATAAATAACTAAATAGATAAATAAATGAATAAGTTTATGTGTGTGTATATATATATATATATATATATGTACATATATTAGAATTGTACATATATGTATATGTACAAATATATATATATATATATATATATATATATATATATATATATATATATATATATATGTATACATATAAATATACATATATATGCGTGTGTGTGTGTGTATGTCGATATGTTTGTATGTATATATTCATATATGCACATACAAGCACAGTGATGAATGGGAATGCCATATTCATACACTAATATAGACTGTACAGTTTATAAGAACATTTTCTTCTACTTCTATAGAACAAAAAAGAGAAATATAGCGACGACACACTTGACACGATAATGATTTAATAATGGCACTCAGTCTGTTTGGCAGGAGCAATGTCATGTCTTCCTTATCCTTGTCTTCTTTATTTTTCTTTCGTATCCTCTTGATGTTTTTTTTCTATTGATTTCCGAAACAGGATGTGACTTTTGTTTACATTGATTTGTGCGAAAATTGTTCTTTGCATATCCTTTCTCTCTTCCTCTTTGCCTCCTATTCCTAATCTTTCTAATCATACTTTTCGTTCTCATCCTGCGTCTTCTCCTCTCTCTTGACCATTTTTTTTTCCAATTTTCCTCGTTTTCCCTTTTCCTCTTCCTCCTCCTCCTTCTTCATCTTCCTCCTCCTCCTCGTCCTTCCTCCACCTTCTTCTTTTCCCCCTTCCTTCCTCCTCCTCCTCCTCCTCCTTCCTCCATCTTCTTCTTTCCCCCCTTCCTTCTTCCTCCTCCTCCTCGTCCTCCTCCTCCTTCATCTACCTTCTTTTCCCCCTTCCTTCCTCCTCCTCCTCCTCCTCCTCCTGCTCAGTCATCATCGGAGTCATCGTCGCTAATGAGGATCTCGCCCGCCCGCCCCATGTCCTGCTTGCTCCCGCTCGTCAGCCACGCCAGGAAGTCCTCGAATCTCTCCTCCTTCGGCTTCTTCGGCTTCTTTGGCTTCTTCGGCTTCTTCTCCTTGCTGGCCGCTTTGTCTTGGCTGTCCTGGCGTCGGCCGTCTGTCGATCGCGTCTCTTGCTGTCCGGGTTTCTCTGGTTGTCTCTGCCGGTAGCTGCGTCTCCGCCTCGGTCTCTGTTTGTGTTTTTGTTTCTGTCGTCGTTTCTGTCTCTGTTTGCGCTCCTGTTTCTGTCGTCGTTTCTGTCTCTGTTTGCGCTCCTGTTTCTGTCGTCGTTTCTGTCTCTGTTTGCGCTCCTGTTTCTGTCGTCGTTTCTGTCGTCGTTTCTATCTCTGTTTGCACTCCTGTTTCTATCGTCGTTTCTGTCTCTGTTTGCACTTCTGTTTCTGTCGTCGTTTTTGTCTCTGTTTGCGCTTCTGTTTCTGTTCGCACCTTGGTTGTCGTTCTTGCCGCTGTCTCTGTCTTTATCGTTAGTGTCTCTGTCGTTCCTGTCTCTATCACTTTTGGGTTTTGCGTCTTCCTTCCGTTTATCTTGGTTTTTCTCTTCCTCCTTCCTCCTCTTCCTCTCTTCCTCTTCCCTTTTTCTTCTTTCCTCTTCTTCTCTTCTTTTTCTTTCCTCCTCCTCTTGCTTTCTCTTTCTTTCCTCTTCTTCTTTCTTTTTCCTTTCCTCCTCCTCCTTCTCCTTCCTTTTTCTCTCCTCTTCCTCCTTTCTCTTTCTTTCCTCTTCTTCCTTCTTTTTCCTTTCCTCCTCTTCCTTCTCCTTCCTTTTTCTCTCCTCTTCCTCCTTTCTCTTTCTTTCCTCTTCCTCCTTCTTTTTCCTTTCCTCCTCCTCCTTCTGTTTCCTCTTCCTCTCCTCTTCCTCCTTTTCCTTCTTTTTCTTCTCCTCTTCTTCCTTCTCCCTTTTCTTCCTCTCCTCTTCCTCCTTTTCCTTCTTTTTCTTCTCCTCTTCTTCCTTCTCCCTTTTCTTCCTCTCCTCTTCCTCCTTTTCCTTCTTTTTCCTTTCCTCTTCCTCCTTCTCCTTCTTCTTCCTCTCCTCCTCCTCCTTCTCCTTCTTCTTCCTCTCTTCCTCCTCCTTCTCCTTCTTCTTCCTCTCCTCCTCCTCCTTCTCCTTCTTCTTCCTCTCTTCCTCCTCCTTCTCCTTCTTCTTCCTCTCCTCCTCCTTCTTCTTCCTCTCCTCCTCCTCCTTCTTCTTCCTCTCCTCCTCCTCCTTCTCCTTCTTCTTCCTCTCCTCCTCCTCCTTCTCCTTCTTCTTCCTCTCCTCCTCCTCCTTCTCCTTCTTCTTCCTCTCCTCCTCCTCCTTCTCCTTCTTCTTCCTCTCCTCCTCCTCCTTCTCCTTCTTCTTCCTCTCCTCCTCTTCCTTCTCCTTCTTCTTCCTTTCTTCTTCTTCCTTTTTCTTTCTCTCTTCTTCCTCCTTTTTCTTCCTTTCCTTTTCTTCCTTCTCTTTTGCTTCCTTTTCCTCCTTCTCTTTTGCTTCCTTTTCCTTCCTCTCCTTTTCTTCTTTTTCTTTTCTCTCTTTCTCCTCCTTCTCTC
>NW_028234414.1:15925650-15928150 GCF_977035675.1 Penaeus japonicus
AATAGGAAATTCTTCCATTTTCAGTCAAGAGTATGTCTATAATCCATGTTGAAATTTTCACACGAACCTCATCCTGACCATCCTTCCTCAAATCCTTCTTTTTCTTTTATCCCAAAGACAGAAACCATTCACATCCAAAAGTCGAAAAAATCAACACATCTATTATTCAAAGAAAAGAAAAACAATGAAATAATCCACCAAACATCTATGTCTCCCGCTCACCTTGCAAGAAAACTAAAGGAACAGCTCTTGCCTTCAAGTACGAGCTCGAGGTGTCACTTGGCACTCACTCCCTCTTATTCACACTCCTAGTCACTCCCTCACTCCCACTCGCTCGGTCTTTATCGGGCGGAGGGTTGAGGAGATACTGACGGAGGGAAGTGGAGGGCGGGCTGGCTCCACTCCACGCCCCCCCCTCCCTCCCCCCCTTGCTGACCCCGCCCCCACAAGCATCGTCACGGCCGCCTTGCACCTTGGATCCACGTGTACTTCACGCACCCTCACGCACTTGCAGACTTTGCTGCAGGCACTTTTTCTTAAGTTGGTTTGGCTCTCTCTCTCTCTCTCTCTCTCTCTCTCTCTCTCTCTCTCTCTCTCTCTCTCTCTCTCTCTCTCTCTCTCTCTCTCTCTCTCTCTCTCTCTCCCTCCCCCCTCTCTAGTTCCTCCTTTTCCGATAGTTCATCTTACTGCATACAGTATACAGTATATATCCCATCCCAACAGTAAATTTGGCAAAAAACCAAACAAAAAACTGACCAAGGTAATATAGTTATCCAGACGCCATGTGGTTTAAGCCTTGCGCCAGGTGATGAAACGTGTTTATGCGTTGCAAATGGAAAATCCTGATGACATCAATTAAGATTCAACATCATCTCAAAATCGATTTATGTGGCTTTGATAACTGAGGATTTACTTAGCAGTTTGTGCATATGTGGTGAAGGTGATTGTGCATGAATTTTGTCAATAACAGTCCGCTCTTTACTCGGATATCTTTCGATAAGCTGCATTTTATGATTTGCATGACACTTTTCTTTATTTGCACTAATCCATTGATTTTGTTTCTCAGAGACTTTCATGGTATAGTCGTCATGCGTGTCTCTATGGATATATATGCGTGGGTGTTTATTCGTGAGTCGAGTAATTATATTCTGAATTCTTTATTGGCTTTTGCGAATATCATCCCAGAGCATAGAGTATGCAACGCACATTCCCATGCATATCTTAAGTTGTATTGTAGCTGTATAATGAGTTTTTTTTATGTTTCGTCTTTATCAGGGTGGAAGATTTAGCTAAATGAACTCTCGGTATAAATGCTCTTTGATATAATCAATTCTCATATATATTTTCCTTGTTAACCTTCATCATTAAAACCCTATAGAAAGGTTTTGATAAGAATGAATGATTCCGCAATGCATTACATCTTTATCAATGTTAGGTAGTCTAATTAAGTTAATGTCCTAACGATAAAAAACATCAGATATCTTGCGCTGTGGAATTATCCATTTTCATTCATAACCTTTTTCTACTTTTTAATACAATGCATTCCGTCCATTGTCAACCCTGTTCATTTATTTTTTATTTTTAATAGACATGTTCTCCCACTCTTTCAAATCCCTGTAATTGTCAGTGTGTATTGTCAGAGACACCTGTGTAATTGGCATGTGAACACGATATGTTGTCATTCTTAATTAACAGATGGAATGCGTTGTAAGTTTCAAGTAGAAAAAAAATCTTGAATTCTTGCTCTACATTGTTTTGTTTTATGACCACTTTTTGCTAATCTTTGTTTCTATGTTACGATATTGCTCCAGTTACTATGTCACTAAATAAGAATGTCAGTTGCATGTTGATAGGTGAATTAAACTATGTTTTCTTTCCACTCTCTGAATAGACAAAACCCAGATTTTAAAGGCTCCTTAAGAAATGTTTAATCTTTAGCGAAAGTAGGAAAGAGAATGTTAATTCAGAGTGGATTTCCCATCCAAAAATGAATAATATTGTTTTGATTATTTGTAGAAGTAAAATCGAATGACAAGTAAGGGTATACATTCTGAGACTTTCCCTTCCTATATCAACTTTCGATGTAGAATGTGCGTGAAAAGAGAGTATATTCGATATCATATTTGAAGCAAGTGAGGTCTTGGGGTCGAAGGTCAAACGGCACGGGGTCAGGTTGAAACTCACAGGGGCGAAATTAGGATGTGGTATGTCTGGCGAAGGCAGGGGGAGAAAGGGGGAGGGGAGGGGAAGGTACCACCTGGCAAGGGGAGAGAAAGGGGTAGGGGAGGGGTGGAAGTTCCACTCGGCGAGGAAAGGGGCGAAGGAGGCTCGGGAAATGCCTGAAGGGGAAATGCTCCTGTAGAATGGCGTCTCTTGTTGACTCTGTTGGATTGCATGAAAATAGACGCTGAATATGCCAGGTCATATAACTTTTATGAGAGACAGATTAGAACAGTTAATTTTGGTTATGATATGTTTTCGAGTAAATTGAATTGGGTTA
>NW_028234414.1:15955650-15958150 GCF_977035675.1 Penaeus japonicus
TATATATCTATATATATCTTAGTATCTCTATATAAATATCACATACATATCTATAATATATATAATATATAGTATAAATATCTATATATATTAGATATGTATGTATATAATATATATATATATTATATATATATTATAATATATATATATATATATAATATATAAATATATAAAGCATTATATATATTCTATATAATATATATATATATATATAAATATTACATACAACTCACACACACACACACACACACACATACATTACAACTCATAATTAAAAAAATATATATATAAAAACCAATATATATAAACATAAAAGAATATATATATAATATATATATATAATATATATTTATATATAAACACTATATATATTGTCTACTACATCTAATATATATATATATATAAATTATATATATATATATATTTCAGATTATATATATACTTATCATATATTATATATATATATATATATATATAATTATATATATATATATATATATATAATATATATATATAAGAATGTTTTATATATATCTATTATGTATTATATACATATATATAAATATTATATATATATATATATACTATATATGTATGTATATATATATGTATATAAAATATAATTATATATAATATATATATTATATATATATAAATATATATATATATAATAATAGTATATATATATATAATATATATTGTGTTGTGTGTGTGTCGTGTGTGTGTGTTGTGTGTGTGTGTGTGTGTGTATACACATACATACATACATACATATAGATGCGAAAGACATAGATATGAAATAAATATAGATTATATATATATATATATATATATATATATATTATATACTACATACATAAATATATATATATATATATATTACTATCAATATATATAAAAAAATAATATAATAAATATATATAATTGTTTTAAACAAACAACCCTAATAAAAATATATATATTATAATATAACTATATACTATTAAATACATACATTTAAAAATACTAAAAACAAATATCTTATCTAAAAATAAAAAAAATTATATATAATATAAAATATAAAATCAAATTTTAAAAAATATATATGTTTAAACATACAACCCAACTAAAAATATATAAAATTTATAAATAAATAATAAAAATATCTATGCAGTATCCAAAATTATATTTTAAAACTAATAAATAAAAAAAAATACATAATCTTTTCCATAAAATTAAATATTATCACCCTAAAACTAAAAAATAAATATATAAATATCAAAAATATAATTATCTATTATATCCAAAACTAAAATATAAATAATTAAATATCAAACAAAAAAAAATATAACATTGAAACTAACCAAAAAAACCCCAAATACAAAAAAAAACACACACCCACACACAAAAGAGTTAGATGAAGAAAAAATTAAAGTAGAGAGAATAGAGTGATATATAAATATGATGAGTTAAGAATTGCACCCCCAACCCCCCCACCCAAACCAGCCCGCCCCCAAGAACAAACTCAAACCCACACACACCACACACACACACCACACCACCCACCCAACCCAAACACTCAACCACACACACTCACACCACACACTCACACACACCACCCACACACAACACATCAACCTCCCACCCCACCCCCCAAAAAAACAACACCCCACACAAAAACACACACACAAAAACAACACAAACAAACACACACCCCCACCCCCCCACCACACAACACCACACACCACACCCACCAACACACCTAACACCCACAACAAAACACAAACACACACACTTAACCCCACCAACCCCCATCAATCTCACCACAACCAACCACACACATACACAACCCCAATCACCCTACCCCCACAACACCACTCCCACAATCAAAACACACCACCAACACATCACACACTCACAACACCCCAACTCCCCCCAAACACAACAACACACCTCACCACACAAACCCCCCCCCCCCCCCCCCCCCCCCCCCAACACACAACACCCCAACACACCCCCCTCAACACCCCAAAACAACACAAACTACAAAAACAAACCCCCAAAAACAACCCCCCCACCCACACCAACAACACAACCAACACAAACACACACACACAAAATAAACCACCCACCCCCCCACCCACCCCACCCCCCCCCCCCCCCCCCCCCCCCCCCCCCCCCCCCCCCCCCCCCCCCCCCCCCCCCCCAAAAAAACACACACACACACACACACACACACAAACACACCACTCACAACAATAAAAACCCCCCCCACAAACCACACACTCAACACACCTACACACACTCACAACACACACACCCAAAACCCATAACAAAAAACCCCCCCCCCCCCCCCCCCCCACCCCCCCCCCCCCCCCCACACAAAAAAACACAAAAACCCCACACACACAAAAACACTCACCCCACTAACAAACAACACTCACACACCAACACACCACACCACACGACGAAAAGATTACAAAAACACACACACACACACTCAAACACACACACCACACAC
>NW_028234414.1:15965650-15970650 GCF_977035675.1 Penaeus japonicus
GTTTTGATTGAATCCTCTTACCCTATTTTCTTCATGTATAGTAAATATAAGCTGTGATTCCCCCCTTATACCTCTCAAACTGGGCCCCAATGGTAAGAGGGCATGAGGTAGCTCAGAAAAATTGTGGGTAATATATGAATTCCATGCATAACATCTAAACTGTGAAAAGGTCTTTAACCCATTGGAGCTGGTTAACATGATGACACGTTTTGTGGTTTTTACATCAGACGCCGGGGACAAGATATGAGGGCAAGGCCAGCACTCGGGGTGAGCGAGCATCCAAGAATCTCGAGGCGTTAGGCTTATACATTTGAAAACCCCGGTATTGTGACCCCGGCGTGAATGGGTTAACCCATTGTGGTCGGGTGTCAGGACATACATGACACAAGAGCTTTGGCCTGACGACAGGCATCCTGATGTATGTGATGCTGAGGAATTTTAGATCGGCGTTATTTTATTTTATTATAAGTAATGAGTGAATAATGATGACAGTTGCAGTCATGATTACTATGATTGCTGTAATATTAAGCAAAATGGGTTTCACCTAAAATCCAAGACTTAGATGATACCACTTTCTCCTAGCACTAGCAGGAGAGAGAGAGAGCCTTCAATGGCACCTATCCATGGTCTCTAGCAAGCACTATCTTTAGAGAGTGATGGCACAAAGTATATGCCCAGTGTCTACAATATGCCCCTGTGCCAGTAAGAGTGCTTTTTACTGTGGCACTCACAGTCATAAGCACAGGTTTCCTTCTACAATCCCAACCCCCTTCATGTTATCTTCATTATGAAAGGTTACATTTTTCATATTCATTCATGACAGTACATATTTTTGTTCAAAATACAAGCATGTTACTCCTTCAGTTGTCTAACACTTCATCCTAAATGCTAACTAGCATCATTTTGCTAATCTATAGCATATATCATACTATAAGTCTAGAAAATAATAGAAAACACATCTAAAAATGCCTATCCCAGGCTGAACATTATAAGATGTGACTTGTCTCGGAAGGGTTAATGTGAATTTAATAGTTAATCACTTTTTTTTTTTGTATTATTCCTGTTATCCAGACATTATTTTATGTACTATTGTTTGTGCAGTTGCCATTTGCTCTGCCATCATACATCATTATGCAAATAATTTTTCTACTAAATTTTTATCAGCAGTAAGATAAATTTATCCATACAGACAAATCATCACACTTTCAGTCTAGGATGGAAGAGCAGTCTTAAATGTTCTAAGATTCAACAAAATTGTTGGTCAGTATATGAACTCTAAATGGATAACAAAGATATCATCTTCCCTAAAACACAGAATAGAATCTTTTGGCTTGATATATTTCTGTGTCAACATCTGGTAGTTGGGCTCTTAGTTAGCTCTTTTCTATATATATATATATTTTTTATCATTGCTAATATTTGTATATAAAGTAAATTGGGGTTGACAAAACTAATGATTTTTTACTCTTGCAGGTTAGATTTGAACAAGAGTGAAGAATGGAGCTTTCAACAAACATTATTTGTTACCAACAATTCCAGCCATCTTTTAACTTTGCCCCATGTTTGTGATACAGTCTTTATAAACCAAAGAAAAAAGAAAGAAAGAAATTCGTCAAAATACCTTATATTTTTAATGAAAATTTTTTACTTTTTTCAAGACAAAATCACAAGAGAACCACAAAGATGATCGTTCGTGTGATTGACGGAGGCCTGAAATTGTCCCCGGTCAACGTGCCAGATCCTAAACGCAAAGACTTCCATTGCCAGGTGGACCTCGGAGATGGTAGCAGACCTGATATTCCCATTTTCTTTTGCACTCTGTATGATTCAAGAGATGAAGCTGCCACACAGTGTCACATACCAGATAAGAGAAATATTGGTAATCTTGAGGCTAGTCAAAGAAGTCCCCGCCAGGGAAGAAAGTGTAGCAAGGTACAGATAGACCATCTGCAGCAGACCATTGAGGAAGTGATAGAAAAGGCTAGACAGGAAAGGGATGATGACCACAGCTTGGACAGCATCCATGCAATTGAACACTTTGATGCATATGAAGTGGAGAGACCAGAGGACCAGAGACTCACTGAGGACCAGGGACCATCATGCATAGGAAGCCTTGTGGCAAAGCAGGGAAGGTCACCAGAGCAGGAGACCCAAGCAGCTGGTGAGCAGAGTCAGTCATCAGATCACCATAAAAAGGGAGCTGAAGAGCAACCAGTGGTATCCAAGAAAGGTTAGTGTGTAGAGATGTTCCTTTTACTTTTTAAATAATAATTGTTCATGTTATTTAAGCCTTTATATCTGGACCCTTGAACTGCTAGATTTCTATTTTGTTATATATTAACCCATTGCGGACAGGGATAGATTAGCTTGCCAAGTCTCCAGGTTAGGTTTTATTTTATAGTGAGGCAGCTTGAAGCAACATAATTTGAATCTTCCCACTCTCAGTCACTCATTGTAAAACTGGAGCCATTTTTGGGTTTTATTTTTTGTTTGTTTTATCGAGTTTAGAGACTTATATGTGCCATATGACAGGCTCTATCAAAGCTGCAGTTGATTATAATTGTAGTATATGATCCATATTAGCTCATTATTTTCTTTATACTCAGTGTGATAGAAGTATTGCTGGTTTATGGGAGGACAAAAAGCAACTTTAATTTTTTGTATTTTTGTGCTCTCATGAACGAATAAGAAACATATAACCACCCATGATAAAGATAACATGAAGAGGTAGGGAAGAGGAAGGAAACCTGTGATTGTGACTGTGAGTGCAACAGTGAAAGGCATCCATATCGGCACAGTTGCACATTTTAGACACTGGGTATGGATTGAGTCACCTTCCTCTTCTCATTCTGCCTGCACATCCTTAATCGGTGGTACTTTTGAGCAAGAGGTCGTCAACTTGCTGTGTGCCATCACTCTATTAAAATAGTGCCTGCTAGAGACCATGGACAGGTGCCATTCATGGCTCTCTCCTGCTGGTGCTATGAGAAAGTGGTGCCATCTAGGTTTTGGATGTTAAGTTAGCTTAAAATTACGGTAATTACAGTAATTATAACTACAATTGCTATCATCACTCACTCCTTTCTCATAGCACAACAAAATAGCACAGTGATCCAAAATCCCCGAACGTCATGTACATCATGGCACCCGTCGTCAAACCAAAGCTCATATATCATGTATGTCATGACATCTGTCTGCAATGGGTAAATGTAATTGATTAGAAAGCTTGATTTTGACACAATTATTTATAGTAATTAATTGGAAAGGTTTTCTTCTGTGTCTTTCTTTCACAATCTTTATCACTCTTTCTGTGTTTCTTTCTCATGCCTTTTTCTCACTCTCTTTCTATCTTTTTTCTCTCTAAGCTTTTCTTTTTCTCTGTGTTTGTCTCTCTTTCTCTCTCTTTCTGGCTTTTTTCTCTTTATTTCTTTATTTTTCTCTTTCTCTTGATTAATGTCTTTCTTTCTCTCCCTTTCTTTCCATCTTTATGTCATTTTTTTTTCTTACTTTTTTTCTCTCTTTGTCATTCTCTCTCTTTCTCTCTCCATCAGTCTCTTTCCATCATTCTATCTTCTTTCTCTCTCTCTTTTTCTTCTTCTCCTCTTCTCTTTCCTTCTTTTCTCCTCTCTCTGCTTTACTCTCCTTTTTTCTCTTTCTCTTTCTCTCTCCTTCTATCTCCTTCTCTCTCTTTATTGTTATATCCGCTACCAAAACAGTTCATTGATATTCTGTAGTTTTATCTTCCTTATCTGCTATTATTTAGATGATACCAAGTAAGGGAAAAAATGAAGTTTTGAGTAACATTGTAAAGATATTGAGATTGTTGTGATGGGTTGGATCAGTTGGATTAGACTGTAGTGATTATTTTGCTTGTGTGATTTTTTATTGAAATACATCAAGATCCATGATTTTCACTATAGTGGGATTTGTGGCTGCAGTTCCTTCTCAGCAGTTAACTGATTTATGATTGCAATAACTCCTCAATGGCTAATTAAGTTAAGGCTGCAATTGCCCTTCAGCAACTAGTTGACTTGTGACTGCAATTGCTCCTTAACCCATTGGTCACGGTATTAAATAAATATTTGTGCAGTAGGATGGCTGGTTTACATGTCTGGCACGGTGCCATCCATGTCTATGACCGACTTTGCCTTTGCAGCAAATCATGCCATCCGCTGCCTATGGGTTAAAACCAGTTGACTTGGAGTTGCTGCTCATCAACTATTTGTCTTGTGGCTTCAATTACTCTGCGACAATTATACAAAACTGATGTAAGGAGCAATGATTTATAGAAAAAAAGAGGAATTTCTATAGTAAGACAAATTATGAATTATGAGATTTGATTGCCTAAGATCTTAAAGATTATTATTGTTTTTGTTACTGCTTTTGTTATTAGTAGCAATAGGAAGAAAAGCAATAGCATCATTATCTAGAAATTATTAACTTCTTATTTCCTTTTCCTCCCCCCAGCAAAGAGCAGCCGAAAGGGAGAAAAAAGGAAAAAAGCTGACAGTGACTTCAGTTCGGATGATGACACAGAGTTCTGGAAGAGAATGGCAAAGAAGCAGAAGAAGTTCAAAGTGAGCAGCTGGAACAGACACAATGGAAGAGATTCCCAGGACTCCCTGGAGAAAGGCTTGCATGAGGACCCAGTGCCTCAGATCAGGATGGAACTAGTTTTGGACGAGAATGTTCAAAATGATTCAATTGGTATGGTAGAGACCAAGATTGCAACTGAGAAGGAGTTTGAAGAAAGGAGCCAGACATTGGACGAGGGTGACTGGATAACAGATGATGAGGAAGACGAGGAGAATTTTGATCTGGAGTCAGCCTTCCGAGATGAGCTGAGGAAGAAACGCCAACCCATGAACTCCAAAGAAAAGAACTTCATTTGCGAAGTATGTGGCAAGCAGTACTCCAAAAACCACCTCCTTAGAGAGCACATTGTTCGAAATCATCAAGACCACCAGCAAGCCAAGAAATACCCATTTCAGTGCAAGCAT
>NW_028234414.1:15985650-15990650 GCF_977035675.1 Penaeus japonicus
TATGAAAATGAGAGAAAGAGAGAGAGAGAGAGAGAGAGAGAGAGAGAGAGAGAGAGAGAGAGAGAGAGAGAGAGAGAGAGAGAGAGAGAGAGAGAGAGAGAGAGAGAGAGAGAGAGAGAGAGAGAGAGAGAGAGAGAGAGAGAGAGAGAGAGAGAGAGAGAGAGAGAGAGAGAGAAGAGAGAGAGAGAGAGAGAGAGAGAGAGAGAGAGAGAGAGAGAGAGAGAGAGAGAGAGAGAGAGAGAGAGAGAGAGAGAGAGAGCGAGCGAGCGAGAAAGAGAGAGAGCGAGCGAGAGAGACAGAGAGAGAGAGACAGACAGACAAACAGACAGACAAAGAGACAAACATTCAGATATCTTGACACAGGCACGGACACAGAGACAGAACCAGAGCAGAGACGAAAATAGAGACGAAACAACAAGTAAAACAACAACAACAACAATAATAATAATAATAAAAAAAAAAAAAAATCATACCCTGATTGTTGTATTCCTCTTTTCCATGGACAGACACTGCATGCCATTCGTTATACAGTACATCATAGAACAGCGACTCACTGCGGCCACTGAGGGGGTAAACTGAAGACATTTGGGAAGCATTAGCACTTTACTTTCGTGACGATTATGAGTATGATGGCCATATTCATCATGAAACGTTGATAACTGTGGTGGTGGTGTAATGATGATGGTGATGATGATGATTATGATGATGATGATGATGATGATGGTTATGAAGATGGTTATGATGATGATGATGGTTATGAAGATGATGATGATGATTATGATGATGATGATGGTTATGAAGATGATGATGATGGTTATGAAGATGATGATGACGATGATGGTGATGATGATGATGATGAAGATGAAGATGATATTAATAATCATCATCCAAATTATCATAATTATCATCATCATCCTTTTATCGTTATCATTATCATCATTAATATTAAAAATAATATTATCATTATTATTACTAATATTATCAGTATCATCATCATAATTGTCATAATTTTCAATATATTATTAATATTATTGTCATCATCATTTTATTTATAATTATCATTATACCCATCATTGTTGCCGTTATTGCTATGGCAATAATGATTACTGTTATCATCATTATTATGATTATTATCATTATCATTGATAGTGTTATTTTTATTATCATTATTGTTATTATTATTATTATCATTATCATTATTGTTATTATCATTATTATTATCATTAATATTACTATTATCATTATTATTATTATTATCATCATCATCATTATCATTATTATTATCATCATCATCATCATTATTATTATCATCATCATCATTATTATTATCATTATTATTTTCATTATCCTCCTCACTACTATTATAATCATTTTATCATTGTCATTATCATTACAATTATTAGGATAATGATGACAGTGATGAGAAAATCATCCCTATCAACATTATTGATATCATTATTGTCATCCTCACAGCTTACGCCTTTATCCATTGCAACAACGCTGGAGAAGCTATTTAATAATATACAAAAGAAAACAAACAAACAAAAAAAAACAGTAAGATTCTGTAAGAGTTAACTCACCACTATGTATTCTTCTGGGACATCAAGCTCGACCAATTTGATTCCCGGTTGCATGCACTTGAAATTCAAGTAAGTGTTCTCGATGGCTCTCTTTTGCTTGATGGTCAAGCATCGCCTGGCTGTTGGCGGAGCGAAGGGAGGGCAGGGATTAATGTAGGAATGTTTCGCTTATTTTCTCACTTTTTATGGACATAGACACACACACACACACACACGCACACACACACACACACACACACACACTTATATATGTAATAGTGCCACAAAAATATCTGCTCTATTTCCCTCTCCCATAATATGAAAAAAACAACTCTTATTACCCCCCACCCCAACCCCCCAAAAAGAAAAGAAAAAAAAAACTAAAAAACCGTTAAACCTCTCATATACGAAGTTACATTCTATCACAAAAAATGAACTAACCTTCTGTTAAGCAGTTCTCCCTGGCCAAGAAGACAACCAGGAATGGCAGCAATATCTTGGTCCACATTCTGACGGCGAGGTTGTGAACACTACGAAGGACGACAGCGAAGTGAGAGGTTGCACTTGGTTCGGGCGTCTTTTAAGTGCCCGGAGGTCCTCGCTGCTCATGCGCAGTTGGGACGTTTTTGTTTTCCGCTGTGGCATTGTTTTCGAGTTATTTCCGTGGTTCCTTTATCTGTGTTTTGCTCTTAGGCTTTCGTTTCCGTTCCGTTTATGCATTTGTCCTTCTCTCCTTTGTCTGATTGATTTGTAAAACTATATATACACATCCATAAACACACGCACACACACAAATACACACAGGCACAGACACACACACACACAAACACACATACACACACATACACACAAACACACACACACACACACTTTCTTTATATCTCTCATCTCTCTCTCTCTCTCTTTCTCTCTCTCTCTCTCTCCCTCCCTCCCTCTCTCTCTCTCTCTCTCTCTCTCTCTCTCTCTCTCTCTCTCTCTCTCTCTCTCTCTCTCTCTCTCTCTCTCTCTCCTCTCTCTCTCTCTCTCTCTCTCTCTCCCTCTCTCTCTCTCCTCTCTCTCTCTCTCTCTCTCTCTCTCTCTCTCTCTCTCTCTCTCTCTCTCTCTCTCTCTCTCTCTCTCTCTCTCTCTCTCTCTCTCTCTCTCTCTCTCTCTCTCTTTCACTCAAGAAACAGATTTGTAAACACACACACATACTTTTAGCCTTTCTAATAGTTTATTTTCGCATGGGAATGAAAAACAAACTGATATATTTCTTTATTTTTCTTTTTTTCAAATATTGTGTACATTATATGATTCAAGAAAATTTATTAGGTTGGTACATTAGGATTTACCTTTAAAATGAGATTTTAGAATAATACACACACAGAAAAGAAGTATAGGGAAATACATCAGATTAATAAAATCAAAGGTGAAAAGTTTATACATTATTGGTCAATTCTCTGCCCTTATAAAAAAAAGTTTACCTTTCCGGCCAAATTTTCCCGATCATTTCCGTTTTTTTATATATTGTTTTTCTCTTCATCTTTCACGAAATTAGAACTAAGACGAAAATCAAAATAAGAACACCACAGGGATGTTCTGCCCAACATATTATATATCAATATACTGTATGTGCCTAACTTAAACTTCCTGTTCTCCATATGGTATATAATGGACAATAAATAATCATAAATTTTCTTGATCTACCTCATGTTCCTCAACAGATCGCGTGCTCTTCATCTGACATCTTTTTCTTGGTCGAACATCCTATTCTTTATTTGATTTAATTTTCTTGATCTTCCTCGTGCCATTTTCTTTATCTAATCTCATGTTCTTCTTTACACCTGTTTTTTTTACGCATTACTTTCTTTGTTTGATCTCATATGAATTGCAGATAATACTGAATATAATAATGAATGGGCTTTTATGTATACGTATTTATATAGAGAAAAATATATAGAGAGAGATGGGTAGATAGGTAGATAGATAGATAAATAGATAGGTAGATAGATAGATAGATAGATAGATAGAGAGAGAGAGAGAGAGAGAGAGAGAGAGAGAGAGAGAGAGAGAGAGAGAGAGAGAGAGAGAGAGAGAGAGAGAGAGAGGAGAGAGAGAGAGAGGAGAGAGAGAGAGAGGAGAGAGAGAGAGAGAGAGAGAGAGAGAGAGAGAGAGAGAGAGAGAGAGAGAGAGAGAGAGAGAGAGAGAGAGAGAGAGAGAGAGAGAGAGAGAGAGTGAAAGAGAATATGTGTGTGTGTGTATACACACGCACAAACACATATATACATATATACATATATATGCACACATACACATACTTATAGAAATAGATAGATGGATAAATGGATAGACAGAGGCATCCCGAGAGATAGTCAGACGAAGAGCTAGAGGCAAAAAGACAGAGAGACAGACAGGATAGAAAGGCGACACACAGAAAAGAGAGGATACACTAAATGTCAAATGTTCTTTTCATACGTTTCGCTGGAGTTGTTTCCGGTCGCCAGTCCTTCGAGTCCTATTATCAAGTCGCCACACCATCTGGACGATTATCTCCGCTAGATGTTTATGCGACTGGCAGGATTTCCTCTCATCCTTATCACCCGACGAGATTGCTCTAGTAACTTTTTATATAAAGATCAAGTTCGTGATAAAAAAGTCTACGGGGAGACACGCCGGTTTTCAGGATCTTATCTAATTATTTGTTTGAATTTCTTATTTTAAACTTCAATTCACTTTCCTTCGCTTATCCAACTGTACAATCAAAATATAACCAAATTTCGAAGCCAGATCAAAGACGTAAAGACGAATGAGCGATGATATTTTCATCTGAAATATTAACAACAGTGTTATGATGTATGCATGCTCCGGTAGTTGACATATCCTTCTATTCGTAAATTCGTAAATAAATCTTTACCTCATTACATTCCCCTTGGGCCAATCGAACTGTCACTGGGAACGAAGTCTATAAAAGAAAAAAAAAAAAAGTTAAGTTAAGAGGGGTCATACCTTAAATAATCACCAGGGTATTATTTCCTTTACTCCAGCGTTTAGAAAATAAAAACAGGAAAAGGGAGAATATATATAAAGAACGAGAGATTTCGAAATGTAAAGTCGTGACATGATTCAGAACGTGCGTAACAATATGTCACGTGATTATTATCTTTTCCCCCTCTTCTCGAATGCATAACATCCGAAAACAGTTACTCAGAAAGAAAAGAGCGTACACACACAAGATTATCATTATGCTATCTATGCTATCTTATTTCAAAAGGGAGGAGGGGGAGGGGGAGGGGAGGGGAGGGGGAAGAGGGAGGAAGCGGGTAAAAATCTTTTGAGAATTTCCTTTGTTTTGGCAATTATTAAGGACATAGTATCTTACTATCATGGGTGTCAGGTTGACTTACTGTGCAAATGTATGTAGTCAACGTGTAAAGATTGACGAGGGAGAAAAGGGAAAATGTT
>NW_028234414.1:15998150-16005650 GCF_977035675.1 Penaeus japonicus
AATGATAGTAATAAAAATGATACTTATAGTAATAATAATAATTATTGTTTTTATGATTATCTTTATCATTTTTATTATTGTAATTATCATGATTAGTTTCCTCATTATTATTATGATTATTATATTCATCATTACCATTATAATAATTATTATTATTATCTTTATCATTAATATTGTTATTGTCATTACCATCATTATCATTATTATTGAAATTATTTTTATTTTCATCACATCTATCATTACTATTATCATCATCACTATTAATAACACCATCATTATTAATATTATCACTATCAATCAAAATGATTATCACAATGATTATTCCCATTAATCAATGCATAACATATCTACTATTTCTTATTATTGCAAATTCAGATCGTGCAAAAGGATGATACAGAATGTTGATTAAATTCGTGTGAATCGTTACCCGTATTTCATAACAAGATGTACTGGGAAACAATGACGTCACAACTGTTGTTATTTTCTAAATATTTGTATTGTGTTACTCAGTGTGGTGACGTAAGGGGTAAATGTACTTGCGTAAAGGTATTTAGTTTAGAATCTATTCATTAAACTTCCGGCTTTCTGTGTTAAATACAGAAACCTGATTCCATGCTTCACTGTGAGTTCAGTTCAGGCGTTGCCTTGGAGATGTGTGCGTGTGTGCGTGTGTGCATGCATGTAGGTGATTTATGCTGAACAAGTTGAAGGTTGAAAAAGAAATAAAAGGACATTTTCGTATGGTGTCTAGCTAGATGGGGTTTATGGTGTATTTCTATATGCGTTGATGTCATTTGCTGAATATGTGTGTATATGTTGAGTGTATATTCATAATTGTGTATGTAAGTTTGTGTGCGTTCGTATCTTAGTGTCTTGGTAGTATACATACCAAAATACCACTTGATATCTTGTTGAACTCGCAGACGATTTGAGAGAGAGATAGGAAAAGGAAAAGAGAGAGAGAGAGAGAGAGAGAGAGAGAGAGAGAGGGAGAGGGAGAGAGAGAGAGAGAGAGAGAGAGAGAGAGAGAGAGAGAGAGAGAGAGAGAGAGAGAGAGAGAGAGAGAGAGAGAGAGAGAGAGAGAGAGAGAGAGAGGTAGGGAGGGAGAAAAGAAAGAAATTATGAAAGAGGGAAAGAGAAAGGAAGAAAACGAAAGAGAGAACGATAATAAAAACGAGAAGAGGCGAGAAATAGAAAGAGAGGAAGCGAGAAATAGAAAGAGAGGAAGCGAGAAATAGAAAAAGAGGAAGCGAGAAATAGAAAGAGAGGAAGCGAGAAATAGAAAGAGAGGAAACGAGAAAAAAAAGAGAGGAAGCGGGGAAAAAAAAAACTCACCAATGGTGCCAAACCATCGCAAGCCAACCGACTCACCGAGGGCTATGAGTCCGAGGCCGACGTACAGGACGATGTTGACGACCCCTGTCTGGCGGTATCTCCCATCCGGGTTTTTCTCCAAATTTCCAGCCGCGGTATCGCCGACCTGTGCCACGAAGGAGGGGAGAGAAGACGGAACACACGTGAATGATTGGAAGGCGTGGGAGATGGGAAGAGAAGACGGAGGATCAGGAGGGGAGGTAGGAGGGGGAGGAGGAAGGAGGAAAGGGAGGAGGAGGGAGGAGGAGGAGGAGGAGGGCGAGAGGGAGGGGTGGGTGGGGGGAAGGTATGGAGAAGGAGGTGGAGGAAAGGGAGGAGGAAAGGGAGGAGGGAGGAGGAGGAGGAGGGCGAGAGGGAGGGATGGGTGGAAGGTAGGTATGGAGAAGGACGGGGAGGAGAGGAGGGAGGAGCAGGAGGAGTAGGGGATTGGAGGAAGGGAAGGCAGTAGGAAGAGGAGGAGGAGGGGGGGGGGTAGAAGGAAGGGAGGGCAGGAGGAAGAGAAGGAGGGAGGGCGAGAGGGAGGTGGTGGAGATGAGTAGGAGTAGGAGTAGGAGGAGGGGTGAAAATATGGAAAAGGAAGAGAAGGAGGAGGTGTGGAATTTGGAGGAGGAGGAGGAAGAGGAGAACAACGACGACGATGATGGCGACGTGTAGAGAGTAAGTGGAGGAGGAGGAATAAATAAAGAAAAAATATTAACAGGGGAATAATGGCAAAAAGTTACAGCGCTACTGTTTCCTTCCAGTCAACAATGAAATGAACTTGAAGATGAATAACAATGAATAACATTTTAATAACAAGTCATTAACTATAACAAGTCGTTTGGAAGCAGAAAATGAAACTCAAACGACATTCGCTGTAGTAATTCATAGAAAGTGAAAACAAATAAAACAAAGAAACAAACAAACAACAATTATTGATAACTCGGATCACGTGACAAAAAGTGTCTGCAGTGTGACGTAGCGCTCCGGTCTTTTAATAATGAATGGATCTTGGCGCAAAAGATAGCAAAGAACAAAAGAAAAAAAAAAGAAAGAACGAAAAGAAATAAAAAACAGTTATTCATTCGCCATCTACAATCACAGCGAGATACTTTTCACTCGAAACAATAACCACTGAATTAATCGTATGATTAGTTTTTTGCTTCCTTTATACTCAACCATCATGCAAAAAAAAAGAAAAAAAAAAAAAAAAAAAAAATCATGCTTCTCTTTTTCTTTTCATAGCAAGGAAGAAAAATATAATAATAAATAACGTGACTTTGTGAAGAAAGAAAGAAAAAAAAAATCAAACCATTTTTTTTCCAACATCAAAACGCTTCATCAACTTCTTAAACCGTGTATAATTCTGTTTGGTGTAACTTTTCCCCTCCTTCAATTCATAGTCCTGTTTACCTGTTTCCTTCATTTGCAAAACCACACTTCTGGACGCAGTCACAAAGTTCCAGGAGCATATCACCCATCACACGAAATGAGGAAGCACTTTCTGCTCTTCCTCTCCGTCAAAGAAGCGAAGACGTGAGGAAGAGAAGACGCCAAAGGAAGAAGGAGGGAAGAGGGCGATAAAGAGGGAGTGAGTCAAACATGCAAATCCTCTGATGTCTTCCCTCTCTTGCCTTCGAAGCCAAAATGAAAGCAAAAATGTTCAGCGAAATGCGTGACTTCTTTCTTCTATGAGTCGCAAACGAGCACACGTTCAAACATATATACAATATGTACAGTGAATATATGAGTATATACAAACATATATATACACACACACACACACACACACACACACATATATATATATATATATATATATATATATATATATATATATATATGTATGTATATGTATACACACACACACACACACAAATATATATGTGTGAGCGTGTGTGTGTGTGTGAATATATATACATATGTGCATATGTATGCATGTACATAAACACGTACACACATATAGAGTATGCAGGCAACATATCAAGGTAAACGAAAAAGGCATTTCTACACTTTCTATACACTATATTCCGGAAATACCAGATATCTCAAATGTACTTCTCAGAACTACACGCTATAATCACGAAGATACAAATCTAAGACTTAGGCACACAAAGACTTCTAAAAGTCTTATCACTTGTACATACATGTCTAAAAAAAAAGATCTATCTAAATACCAACTATCTCTTACAGGGGCGACTCGCCTAGACTAAAGCTAATCTAAAGCCTGTAGCAACACACAGACGTCTTTCCATTTTGTCATGGGAGAGACACCACAGCTACGACAGGTTCGTTTCCCATTGAGAGTCCCAAGGCGAACAGATCTCTTCGTGTGTCCGTCGGTATATGGAGCTACTCATACATCTAGTGACAGAAGGTGAAGACCTCTTCTTAGCTATCTTTCTCGTCATTTCGTAAATCATTTCACTGTTTGGAAAACATGCAAGACTGGCTTAACCGCCGCGTCCCAAGGAAAAGAAAACGACAGCAAAAGGTCTTGAAGCTTCTGTAGTACAATCTACAAATGCTAAATAATGGCTTGACTGGGAGTAGAAACTATCACTCAGCAAGATTCGTTATTACCGTTTTCGACATTACTTTTGTGTAATATCGAAAAGTTAATCTTATATTCTTGAATAGTGAATTACTTTCGCAGTCATACATTTTTCTACACTTGTCGCAGTGACTTTAGTGACTGTTAACTTAACTTTAGCCTTACCTCAGATAACAGTTTAAAGCAACCCCTTAAATCCAGTACAAAAATGCTTAAATGCTCTAATGTTCGACATCCATTCCCGACTGACGTGAGACAAGATAAATATAGAATCCGGAGGCTTCAAGACCCTACCGTTTTTCCTCCAATGTCACGCCCTCCCGTCAGAGTGCCATGAGTCAGTCATCATGTCTCTAGTGACTGGTCAGTTAAGAGGAAAAGAAAGAGAGAATAAAGAAGAAAGGGAAAGAGATTTCAAACACTCGGAATAAGGCACTTCTAGCTTCCATCCTTAGAACACCGAGATTGGACTTACAGTTTCCTCTGCACTGAGAGTCTGAACGGGGTCTCCCTGTACCTAGAAATTAAAAGTTCTGAAATTTATTGTGATTCTCATTGTTTTCACACCATTCTCTGCTTTTTCTCAATCAACATAAACACAAAACAAACAAGGGATTAATATAGCTGATCGTGAAATAAATGGCTTTTATTCATATAACAGATGATAAAGATAAATAAAACACTAATCTTTTGATCTACGAAACTACAATACTGTCCCCATCCATCACTTTTCAAAGCTTACGAAAGCACTTTAGTGTTGTGCCGCTTTCTTTCACTAACCGGAAAAGCTCAAGCCTTTTTTCAGTAGGTTGAACAACCATTCCAGAAGCGGGTTATCGCGTCATGTCAGCTGGTTAATAGATTAAGTACCACTCTTGACATATATCGTAAGCGTTGCCAGCATAGTTAATGATAAAAAACAAGATAGAAAGAAAAGATAAGACAAATATATACATGACATGACAACAGAACAGTACATACCAACGAAACGACAACAACGCCCAAAAAGATTGATGTCAACCTAATTGCAAGAATTGCATATCCGGCTGGAGATGGAAGAGGCAAATCATCATTGCCTTTAAGCAGTAATATTAGCAATGATGATTGTTGCTTGCATACTACTTGTATATCTTGCTAATAGAGAATGAAGGAATATAGTGAAAAACAAACAAACAAACGTACAGGATGAATATAAAAGCGCCCTTTGTTGAAGCGTTTTGTTTCCGGCAGGAGGAAAAATGAGAGAAAAAAGAATATGAGAAAAATGAGAAGGAAATGACGTAGAGAATCACACGATAATGAACAGGAAAGAATGGAAACCAAGATAATGTTAAATAAACTTGCAGAAAACGAGAAAAGCCAGTAACAAACGTGGAATAACAAAAAATGTGACAAAAAAAATTTTTTTTTGAAGAAAACAGATAAAAACACAAACCGGAAAGAAGAAGGAGATTTCATTGCACGAAACACGAAGGAATAAGCGCTTTGGTAAGCCTCACTACACATTCTAATTCAGTATCATGAATTAGATACTAAAACAAGATCAAAAAGAATATCTGGATTCTGCAAGTAAAGAAAACAGACGAAAAAAATTGTTAGGAAGAAGGAAGAAAAATGAGAGACGAAGGAAAATAGGATTTGAAAAAAAAACAAAAAAAAAACAATTATTCATCATGAACAAAGAAACGAAGATAATTGCACATAATAAAAAGCACAGCACCCGTTTCAAAACCACATGCTGTTGCAGAATATGGCAATGCTGAATGAAACTAGAAAGATATGCTTTTAGTTTCTCCCTTTATTAAAATCAATATAAGAGAAGAAAAGCAAGGTCACTTGTATTTCTTTGACCTTTTTTTTAAGGCATTCAAAAAAGGTCATGCAGAATAGTCGTATCTGAGGCTTGTTGTCCTCCTTTTTTGCCTTCTCAATTCCTTTTTTTTTCTTTATCACTTACATCCAATTCCTCGTCATCATCATCGTTAGATTCTGGATCATCTTCGACCTAAAATTACAATAAATAATTCGTAAGAAAGAGAAGAGAACAAGACAAGAAAAGAAAGATGGCGAATTGGATAAGTCAGGAGAAAATAAGAAGGAGAAGAAGGAGAAGATAACGTGTGGGAAAATAAAAGTAGAAGAAAAAAGACAAAGAAGAAGAAGAAGGAAACAAAGTAAGACAACGACAAAAAAAAAAGAAAAAAAAAAAAGTGTTATCAAAAAGAAATGGTCAATGATTTTCTTCCATAAAATGACATCATTTAAAGAAATCATCGGTGGTTTTTGCTTGTGCTTTGTGTACAGAGAAGCTCCGCAGAGTGTATGAGGAAGCGGTGGTGTTTATGATCGAATAGATTGGTGTTCGTTTAAAAGTATGGCGAGAAGAGAGCTTACATAGGCACATACATAGTAATTACAGACATTTAGACATATTACGCATGCAAGTTATAAAGGATAACATGCCATAGGAGAATTATGTATACATATACTTGTATATGAATGTATGGTTATAAGGACACATATTTACACGCAGAAAAACACGTAATTTGCATAGTATAGCACATTTATCCATTTACAACCATGGTTAATTAGAAAGGATGGAGAACGTCACCCACTCAATCGACGGACATAATCAACACTGGACCTTCAACTTGCAATACCAGCCAACGCAGATGGAACCAAAACACCCTTATGAATGGAAGAATATAATGAACCAAAGGGAGAGAGAAAGAAAGTGAGGGACATAGAAAGAGATTGCGAAAGAGAAAGAGAGAGAGAGAGAGAGAGAGAGAGAGAGAGAGAGAGAGAGAGAGAGAGAGAGAGAGAGAGAGAGAGAGAGAGAGAGAGAGAGAGAGAGAGAGAGAGAAAGAGAGAAAGAGAGAAAGAGAGAAAGAGAGAAAGAGAGAAATAGATAGATAGATAGAGAGAGAGAGAGAGAGAGAGATGGAGAGATAATTTTAATAAGAAATTAGGTACCATAATATGTTATGTTCAATAGGATATCATGATAGGTATTTCATATGTTCGCGTATGCATGGAATCCAAGCACGGTCACAACATGGACTGCATACGAGATTCTCAAGTCGATGTTCATGACTGTTGGTTAGCATATTTAGTAAACAAATGGCTGAAGTTTTTGTTTTTATCATCATTATAAAAACAAGGAACTTTCATCCCATATAAATATTTAAAATTGAGATGGTTAGTCGATCGGATATAAAATGAATGCCCTGCGAGAGCCGTGTTTACGTAAGATATGTTATAAATACTTACATAACCTACCGTCAGGCAAGTTTGCATACGGCATGTGTGGCGACGCAGGTATGTGAATGGTTTTATAGAAGCAATAATCATTTGATATCTAACTCTCTGTGTGTATATATGAATAAATGGCACGTTGAGTGTAGGCGCAGCTGTGATTTTGATCCTATGTATGTAGTGATAAGATACCAGTGGAGTTTGTATGAACATGCCTGTATACCGACGCTAATATCGACTTATTTCCTTTGAATCTTCATAGTGTATGATTTATTCATGTGCACATGTAAATGTTCACCTTCTTGGCACGCAACTTGCTCCTGGGAAGGGGGGGG
>NW_028234414.1:16040650-16045650 GCF_977035675.1 Penaeus japonicus
GGCTCTTCATCCGAGAAAATAAATTTGAATGCGATCAAAATTCCGAATGAAATGGAATTCCAACAGACTCTCGCTGGCTTATGCAGATGTTGTTGCGTAATTGAACATTCTAGAATCATCCCAACCCCCCACCCCCCCTAGTTACCCCCTCCCGTCTGCCTGCCCCCGTCCCTACCCCTTCCCTCAGCATGGGCGACCCGCGGCACCCCCCCCTCCCCTTATTTGCAATCGTATTCAATATGTTCTATGTGAGTTTAATGAGGTGATTTTGATGAGGACACCCCTCCTCCTACCTCCCCCCCCTCCTATGAATACTCAGGGTCTGCTTGTTTTCAGTGTATGTGCGTGCGTGTGTGTGTGTGTGTGTGTGTGTGTGTGGGTGTGTAAACGTTTGTGTGTTTGTATGTTTGGTTGTGTGTATGTGTTTGTTTATCATATTTCTTTATCGTCGTTAGTATAAGAAACATGATTATATCTGCGTTTCTCTTGTCACTGTTACCCCACCATACCATCACCATCACTATCATTTTCCTCATCTTCATCTCTGCTACAATCATCATCGTCTTCATTGCCATCATCACACTCATCATCATCATTATCATTTTCTATTTCTTACATCATCATCATCCTTATTTTCTTTCCCTCCATCGCATGCGGATAAAACATGCAGTATTACGATACACACGCACCCCCTCTCCCCTCCACCTCTCACCTTACACCCTACCCCCCTTCACCCATCCCTCTCCACTCTCCCTCCTCCCTTCTCATCAATCCCTCCCCAAGACCTCGCTTCTTCCTCTTCCCTAACCCTCCTCCCTCCTTTCTTCCTCCTCTCTCCTCCTCCCTCCCTCCTCCCTTCCCCTCCCTCCCTCCTCTCTCCCCCTCCCTACCTCCTCTCTCTTCCTCTCTCCTCCTCCCTTCCCCTCCCTCCCTCCTCTCACCCCCTCCCTCCCTCCTCTCTCCTCCGCCCTTCCCCTCCCTCCCTACTCTTCCCCCTCCCTCCCTCCTCTCTCCTCCTCCCTTCCCCTCCTTCCTCTCCCCTCCCTACCCTACCTCCCTCCTCTCTCCTCTCTCCTCCTCCCTTCCCCTCCCTTCCCCTCCTACCTCTCCCCTCCCTACCCCCCTCCCCCTCCAGCTCCCACTCGTGATGCCAGCGCGAAAACAGATGTAACACATGTGAACTTTAGTAGCTTGCGTGACATGCCTTCTATCCCCCTATTCTCCCCCCTCCCTCTTCATCCTCTGTTTCCCTCTTTCTTTTTTGTTGACTTCAGTCTTGTTTTCCCCTTCTTCTTTTATTTTTTCTTCTTCCTCTTTGTTCATCTTCTCTTTTTCCACCTTCTCCTTCCAACCCCCCGCCTCCCTTGTCTTTTTTTTAATACTCTTCCTCCTTTTCTCCTTTTGTATTCAATCTAATCCTACTTTAACCTCTCCTTCTTTCAGCTGTTCTCTCCTCTTGCTCCGTCTTTCCCCCCTCTTTCTCCCCCGTCCCATCCCCCCTCTTCCCCTTCCCCTCCCTGACCTTCCAAAGTCTCATGTCCCACAAAAGATGATCATATTTTGGCCGAGGGAAAATCTCAGGCGGAGGAAGGTATTTTGCATAATTGAGCCAAGTTTCCCCTCACCCTTCCCCCTCTCGCGTGTGAGGGGTTACCATAACAGCTGAATAAACTGTTCCCCTCTTCCCCTACACCTCTAGTTTTCTTCTTTCCTTTGCTCTTACCCTCTCTTCTTCATTTATTGTTTTCCTACATTTTCACTTCTTCGGTTTTTTTCTTCTTTTTCCTCAATTTCATCGTACATACTTTTGCATCTTCCTTCATTCTACTCTCTGTCCATGATCATATTCACAAAAGTTATCAAATCCCCTTTCCTAATCCTCCTCCTTCTCCTTCTCCTCCTCCTTCTCCTCTTCCTCCTACTCCTAAATCCCCTCCCCCTCCACCCTCTTCGCCTCCCCCGAATGTGGTCTGTGGTTTGCGTGTATATTCGTGTCTGACGAAGAAAAGAATGGAACGAGACAGAGAGGGGGACACGAGACCAAAATGTTTTGTCTGAGGAAGCTTGAGTATAAATGTGTACGTTTGTATGTGTGTGTGTGTCTTGTGTTTATTTGCGTATGTTTGTTCGTTTGTTTGTTTTTGTGCAGGGTATGTGATGATGGATGTTTAGTGTTTGGCCATACGCACAATTAAATCACCATTAAATAGTCATCAATACGATTATCATCATGATAATTCTATCTATCATTTTTATCGTTACCATTAACTTCTTCCACCTCCTCCACCTTCTTCTAATCATACGCCTTATTTGTTTATCATCTGAATTCCTTTAAATCCATCTACATATTCCTCCGAAGGTTCTCCATACATGCGTGTCAAGGTTGAGTTAAGAAGGAGAAATCATTCCAACACAATGGAGAGAGCGAGCCTTAATGACAAAACTATTGATGTATTTCGCATCAATACAAGGGACGAGGCCAAATGTTGCTAGTTGCTAGAATATGTACATATATATGCAATATGTTTTTTTTTTTTTAATGTAAAATCGTGAGAGAGAATTATGAATAAATGAATGGATTAAAGAGAATGTTTTGGAGAGTAATGGATTGAATGGGTACATAATTGATAGATTTGTTAATGGTAATTGATGATATGCAATATGCATAAAGTTATGCATTATTATATTCACAAGCTGTGTACTCTTATATGTATGAGCTATGCACTCTTATATGCGTAAGCTATGCACTCTTATATGCATATCTCTATATATACAACATACAAATTCAAATAAATAAAAACACGTATCGAAATACTTTCATATACACAAACACACCTACAAGCGCAAGATATAAAATAAGACACAACAATTGAAAATACCAAATTAAAAGTGAAATAGAAATGAAAAAGAGATGTATATGTTTGGATAAAATCAATAAGTTAGAATGGAAGGAAAGAAAAAGGATAGAATGAAATCAAATAAAAAGGGGTAGAGCAGTGCACGATGAGCGACCCTCGTAGCCTGACCAATAAGGGTCACTTTATTTGGCAATTCAGAACAGAATATTTCCTACAGGAATGTGGTACCGTGACAATACATATGGGGTGGACCAGAAATGAAGAAAGGGGTTAGAAGAACAGAAAAATCAAGAAGAACAGAAATAGAGAGAGAGATGAGAGACTTACGGACTTACACCAACCGAAAGTCTATGTTTTTGAATTCCCATAGAACACGATTTTCTGTACATTGCGGTCAGAAGTAGCAGGACGTCTTGTGAGAATCAATCCTCCACTGAATTATTGAGGGAATCAATTGTATATCATAGGGGGTGAGCTTTAGCAGGAATTCACCCTTGGGAGTTGCTTCCTATCTCGGAGAAGGACCGAAGGACTAGAGAACGAGAGAACGAAAGAAAGAAGGTATGGAGGAACGGAAGAATGCGAGAACGTCAGCGAGAGAAGGCGAGAACGTCAGCGAGAGAAAGAGAAAAGGAAAGGTAGAAGGAATGAAAGTTCGAAGTTAGGATATTATGCTGCGTGTGAAGTGCAGACGAAAGGAAAGAGAGAATGCCCTTTTCTGTGTCCTATTCCCGCTATCTCCATTTTTTCTCCTGTTCCCCCTGTTGCATTTTTAATTCGCACCCTATTTTCTTATTCACACTTTGGTCGAAAAGGAGCCGTTTTGGGAATTATCTCTACTGATCTATTTTGGCGAAAGACACTATGAATATTACAATAAAATAATTGTTGTTTACAAATTCATGAGGGTTTATGGTTACATTTACTTGAAAAATAAATCTATTCATTTCTAAAAATCACAAAAAAGGAGATCGTACCAATCATATCACATCATACCAATATTTTAATGATATTTACGTGGATATATCTGGCCAAATGTTGAATAATACCATCAGGTGTAATTTTGTTAATTCTCCTCAACAATCCATTTTCTCTTACGAGTCTTTGTATTGTTTTCCTGTTTGTAAATCGCTGCCATTCAATTTCGGGAGAGAAACCCATTCAAAAGTTACGGGATCTGGAGACTTAATGAACTTACTCGAAGCGTGTCCGTGTGTGTTTATGTGTGTGTGTGTGTGTCCGTGTGTGTTTATGTGTGTGTGTGTGTTTCCGTGTGTGTTTATGTGTGTGTGTGTGTGTGTCCGTGTGTGTTTATGTGTGTGTGTGTGTCCGTGTGTGTTTATGTGTGTGTGTGTGTCCGTGTGTGTTTATGTGTGTGTGTGTGTGTGTTTATGTGTGTGTGTGTGTGTTTAGGTATTTGTGCACACATTTGTGTGTGTTTTTTGCGAATGTGCATGAATGTATATGCGTGGAGGTTGTGTATATATACATGTATAAATGTTTATACTTGTAAGGGAGTTATATGTATGAACGGTTAAGGAGATATGTATGGATGTATAGACGAAAGTATTTCTCCTAAATATTTTTTGTAGTGGATAGTAGTATCAATATGACATCAATACCCCATTATCTATAGAATATTTCTCACTTATATGCTTAAAGCTTATAAGCGTAAAGCAAAAAAGGTCAGCCAGAGAAGTGGAATAGAGAAACATTGATTTTTTGTTCAATAAACACCAACAAAAACATATAGATAAATCACGCAGGGAAGAAGGGGAAACATTCAAATGAATTGCGTCATCTTTCGCTAGGTCACGTGATGCTAACCACCACACGCAGGCAACACATGAGTCTGTCTGGAACTTTCTGGGGGTGGATAGTAAGAGGCAGCAGGTGTATCAGTCTATATATCCATGGGAATATCTTTTTTGTCTATCCCTCTTTATCTACACACACATATGCACATACACACAATCGCGCGCGCACACACACACACACACACATATACGCACGCACACACTCAAATACATATGTGTGTATATATATGTGTGTGTTATAGGAGAGACACACGCACACAAACAAAAGTCGTTTAAGTTAATCGGCCTGATTAGGTCACGAAAATAAGAGAGAGAGAGAGAGAGA
>NW_028234414.1:16050650-16055650 GCF_977035675.1 Penaeus japonicus
GGAGGAAGGAGGGGAAGGGGACGAGGGGGAAAGAAAGGGTGAGATACGGGGACGGGGTACGAGTGGCGAAGAAAGGGGTGAGAAAAAGGGGGGAAGGGGGACGCGGGGAAAAGAAAGTGTGAGAAAAAGGGGGGAAGGGTTTGCGGGACTGAACAAGGGTGAGCTAAGGGGACGGGGGGGACGAGGGGAAGGAACCGGGTGAGAAAAGGGAAGAGGGCCGAGGGGCAAGAAGGCGGTGAGAAAAGGGGAAGGGGGAACGAGGGAAAAGAAAGGGTTGAGCAAAGGGGAAGGGGGGCGGGACAGCCAGGGTGAGATCAGGGGAAGGGGACGGAGGGGGAAAGAAGGGGAGCGGCACAAGGGGGGGAAGGGGGGGACGAGGAGAAAGAAAGGGTGAGAAAAGGGGAAGGGGTACGAGGGAAAGAAAGGGTGAAGATCAGGGGAAGGGGGACGAGGGGAAAGACCGGGGTGAGACCCGGGGCCGGGGACGAGGGAAAAGAAAGGGTGGAAGAAACGGGGAAAGGTGGGACGAGGGAAAAGAAAGGTAGAGGATAAAGGGGACGGGGGACGGAGGGGAAGAAAAGGGGTGAGAAAAGGGGGAAGGGGGGACGAGGGAAAGAAAAGGGTGAGAAAAGGGGGAAGGGACGTTCGCGGGAAAACGGGAAAAGGAGTATTTGTTGAGTTTTTGTTGTTGAGGTTTGCGATACGGGGAAGGGGACGCGGGGAAGAAGGGGGTGTCGGAAAAGGGGGAGGACGGGACGAGGGAAAAGAACGGGTGAGAAAAGGGGAAAAAAAAATATAAGGGGGTGGTGGGGGGGGATTGATGGGAAAGGGAAAGGGTGAGATAAGGGGGAAGGGGGACCGCGGGAGGGGAAGAAAGGGTGCGATTAGAAGAGGGGGAAGGGGGACGAGGGGGAAGAAAGGAGTGAGAGAGGGGAACGGGGACGAGGAGAAAGAAAGGTGGTGAGAAACAGTGCTAGGGGAAGGGGATGAGGGGGCACCGCCAGGGTGAGCTCAGGGGGAAAGGGGCCGCGGGGACAGAAAAGGGAGAGATTACGGGGGAAGGGGACGAGGGAAAGAAAGGGTGAGAAAAGGGGAAGGGGATGAGGGAAAGAAAGGGTGAGATAAGGGGAAGGGGTCGAGGGAAAGAAAGGGTGAGATAAGGGGAAGGGGACGAGGGGAAGAAGGGGTGAGAAAAGGGGAAGGGGACGAGGGGAAGAAAGGGTGAGAAGAGGGGAAGGGGACGAGGGAAAGAAAGGGTGAGAAGAGGGGAAGGGGACGAGGGGAAGAAACAGAAAGGGTGAGATAAGGGATGGGACGAGGGGAAGAAGGGTGAACAAAGGGGGAAGAGAGAAGGAGGGGGGAAGGGAGGATTGAAGGGGAAGAACGAGGGAAAAGATAAGGTGGAGAAAAGGGGAAAGGGGTCGAGGGGAAAGAAAGGGTGAGATAAGGGGAAGGGGAAAACGGGGGAAGAAAGGTGAGATAAGTGGGAAGAGGACCGGAGGGGAAAGAGGGGGTGAAGAAAAGGGGAAGGGGACGAGGGAAAGAGGGTGGAGAAAAGGGGGAAGGGGGCGAGGGATGAAAGGGGTTGAGATAAGGGGAAGGGGACGAGGGGAAGAACAGGGTGAGAACGAGGGGGAAGGGGACGAATGCGGGAAAGGAAAGGGTGGAGAAAAGGGGAAGGGGTCGAGGGACAAAGAAAAGGGGTTTGAGATAGAGGGGAAGGGGGGGGACGAGGGGGAAGAAAGGGTGAGAAAAGATGGGAAGGGGGACGAGGGAAAGAAAGGGTTAGGGAAAGGGAAGGGGACGAGGGAAAGAAAGGGTTGGAGAAAAGGGGACGAAACGGGGGGCAACGCGACGAAAGAGGGGAAGGGGAAGGGGAACCGTGGGAAAAAGGGTGGATAAGGAAGGGGACGAGGGGAACGAAAAGGGGATGGTGTAACACAGGGGAACGGGGGTCGTGGGGAAAGAAAGGGTGAGATAAGGGGGAAAGCAACAAGGGACACGGAGGGAAGAAGGGGATGAGGAATAAGGGGAACGCCGGGGACGAGGGGAAAGAAAGGGTGGCGAAAGAAAAGGGGAGAAGGGGTTGAGGAAGGAAAGGGTGAGAATAAGGGGACGAGGGGAAGAAAGGGTGAGATAAGGGGAAGGGGGGGAAAAAAGAGGGAAAGAAAGGGTGAGAAAAGGGGAAGGGGACGAGGGAAAGAAAGGGTGAGAAGAGGGGAAGGGGATGAGGGAAAGAAAGGGTTGGAGCGGACAGCGGGGAAGGGGACGAGGGAAAGAAAGGGTGCGAGATAACAAGGGGGGAAGGGGACGAGGGGAAGAAGGGGTGAGAAAAGGGGAAGGGGACGAGGGAAAGAAAGGGTGAGAAAAAGGGACTGGGTGAGGGAAAGAAAGGGTGACGATAAGGGGAGGGGACGAGTGGGAAGAAAGGTGTGAGGAAGAGGGGAAGGGGACGAGGGAAGAAAGGGTGAGGGAAAAGGGGAAGGGGACGAGGGGGGAAAGAAAAGGGTGAGCCGAGGGGAAAGGGGATGGAGGGACTAGAAAGGTTGTACAAGGGAAGGGGAGAGGGAAAAGAACGGTGAGTTAAGGGGGGAAAGGGGGCCGAGGGGAAGAAAGGGGTGTGGAAAACAGGGGAAGGCGGGGACGAGGGAACAAGAAAAAGGGTGAGAAGAGGGGAAGGGGATGAGGGGCAGACAGGGTGAGAAAGGAGGAGGGAAGGGGTATGAGGGGAAGAAGGGGTGAGAAAAGGGGTAGTGAAGGGGACGCGGAAGGGAAAGAAAGGGTGAGAGTTGAGGAAAACGGGGAAAGGGGGCGGAGGAAGAATCGGGTGCGGGACAACAGGGGAAGGGGACGAGGGAACGAAGTGTGAGAAAAGGGGAAGGGGGGACGATGGGGAAGAAGGGTTGAGATAAGGGGGATGGGGGACGAGGGGAAAGAAAGGGTGAGACAACAAAGGGGAGGAAGGGGTCGAGGGGGAGGACGAGGGGACAGAAAGGGTGGTGAGATACGGGGGAAGGGTGACGGGAAGGGGGAGAGGGGAAGCCAAGGGTGAGATCAAGGGGAGCAGGGGACGAGGGGAAAAGACAGGGTGAGAAAAGGTGAAGGGGGAACCGAGGGAAAAAGAAAGGAGTGAAGAAGAGGGGGAAGAGGGGCAGGGGATGGAGGGAAAGAAGGGTGAGAAAAGGGGGAAGGGGACGCAGGGAAAGAAAGGGTGAGATAAGGGGAAGGGGGGCGACGAGGGAAAGAAAGGGTGGAGATCAGCGGGGGGGGAGGGAGATGAAGGGTGGTGAGAAGGGAGGGAGTGATGAGGAAATGGGGGGGAAAAAGAGAAGTAATGTAGAAACAACTGAAAATACGAAAAAAAAACGAGGGGGAAGAATGAAATAACCAAAACACGAAAAACGAAAAAACAAAACGAACAAAAAAACCAAAAAACCAAAAACAAAAAACGAGGGGAAAAAAAAAAACGAATAAAAAAACAAACAGAAAAAAACCAAAAAAAAAACTAAAAAAAAAATCGAAAAAAACGAAACAAAAAAAACAAACAACAAAAAAAGAGAAAAAAACAACAAAACGGAAAAACGAAAAAAACAAAAAAATACGACCACGAAACATAAAAATACGAAAAAAATAAAAACAAACTAAATAAAAACACAAAACGAATAAACGAAAACGAAACAAAAAGACGAGGGGGAGAAGGGTGAGAAAAAGGGGTGAAGGGGGACGGAGGGGAAAGAAAAGCGGTGTGAGAAAGAGGGGAACTAGTGGGGGGGATGAGGGAACAGAAAGGGTGAGATAAAGGGGAAGGGGACCGAGGGGAAGAAAAGGAGGAGAGTGAGTAGAGGGGAAGGGGAATGAGGGAAAGGAAAGGTGGGAAGAAAAGGGGAAGGGGACGAGGGAAGAAGGGTGAGATAAGGGGAAGGGACGAGGGGAAGAAGGTGTGAGAAAAAGGGGAAGGGACGATGGGAAAGAAAGGGTGAGAAAAAGGGGGAAGGGTACGAGGAAAGAAAGGGGGTGAGGGGAAAAGGGGGAGGAAGGGGACGAGGGAAAGAAAGGGTGAGAAAAGGGGGAAAGGGGTGACGAGGGAAAGAAAGGGTGAGAAACGGGAAGGGGACGACGGGATAGAAATGGGTGAGAAAAGGGGAAGGAAGGGGTCGAGGGAAGAAAGGTTGAGATAAGGGGAAAGGGGGACGAGGGAAAGGAAAGGGGGAGATAGGGGGAAGAGGACGAGGGGAAGAAGGGGTGAGAAAAGGGGAAGGGGCGAGGTAAGGAAAGGTGAGAAAGGGGAAAGGGGACGAGGGAAAGAAATGGGTTGAGATAAGGGGAAGGGGGACGAGCGGGAAAAGGGAGGGTGGAGAAGAGGGGAATGGGACGAGGGAAAGGAGGGGTGAATGATAAGGGGAAGGGACGAGGGGAAGAAAGGGTGGAGAAGAGGGAATGGGATGAGGGACAAGAAAGGGTGAGAAGAGGGGAAGGGGACGAGGGAAAGAAAGGGTGAGAAAAGGGGAAGGGGCGGCGAGGGAATGAAAGGGTGAGAAAGAGTGGGAAGGGGATGAGAAGAGAAGGGTGAGAAAAGGGGAAGGGGACGACGGAAAGAAGGGTGATGGAGAGAGAAAGGGGGAAGGGAGGGGAGGCGAGGGAAGAAAGGGTGGAGAAAAGGGGGAAGGGGACGAGGGTGAAAGAAAGGGTGAGAAAAGGGGAAGGGGACGAGGGAAAGAAAGGGTGAGAAAAGGGGAAGGGGGCGAGGGAAAGAAAGGGTGAGAAAAGGGGAAGGGGACGAGGGAAAGAAAGGGTGAGAAAAGGGGAAGGGGACGAGGGAAAGAAAGGGTGAGATAAGGGGAAGGGGACGAGGGGAAGAAAGGGTGAGAAGAGGGGAAGGGGACGAGGGAAAGAAAGGGTGAGAAGAGGGGAAGGGGACGAGGGAAAGAAAGGGTGAGAAAAGGGGAAGGGGACGAGGGAAAGAAGGGGTGAGATAAGGGGAAGGGGACGAGGGAAAGAAG
>NW_028234414.1:16063150-16065650 GCF_977035675.1 Penaeus japonicus
TGGACAGAAAACGATTCTTAACCGATGTTTGTGAGCAGGAATTATCTATATTACCTTATAGACTGAGGGAAGGAAGGAGGAGAGAGAGAAAGAGATAGGTAGATAAACAGATAGATAACTGGAGAAAGAGAGTTAGAAAAATAGATAGTTAGAAGTGTGTGGGAAAGAGCGAGAGAGATGAGAGAGAAAGAAGATGACAAACAAATCAACTCAAACTCATCGATGTAACCAATAGAGGAGGATAAACTTTCATTTGAGCTTCATACTTGTTTGCGGAGGGCAGGGGGAAAACACGGAGTGAGGGGAGTGGAATGAGGTCGGCAGGGGTGATAAGGGGACGGGGTGGAACTAGGGAAAAGCGAGGGTGGAAAGGAGAAGGGGACGAGGGAAAGAGAGGGTGAGATAAGGGGAGGGGACGAGGGCGGCGAAAGAATGGAGAGAGAAAACGGGGACGGGGGACGAGGAAAGAAATTGGAACGGGTTTTAAGGCACGAAGGATAGGTTGTCATTTGAGCATTATCACTACTTCTATTGTCATGATTAGCAGTTCACTATTCATTGTCATTATTATCTTTATTATCATCATTGTCATGACTGTCATCACCATCATCCTCATGGTTATTACTTTTATCATAATCATTAACATTATTCCTACTATCATTACTGTCATTATCATTATTATCATTATTATTGTTTTCATTATTATTACCTCTACCATTATCATTATCATCATCATCATTATCATCATCGTTAATATCATTATTATCATTGTTGTTTTTATTATCATTCTTATCATCATCATTATCATTACTATCATTAATATTATTATTATCCTTGCTATTATCATTATTATCATCATCCTTGCTATCATCATTATTATTATTATTATCACTATCATTATCCTTATCATCATCTTTATCATCATTGTCATCATCATTATCATATCAGAACCATGATCACTATCATTATTATCATAACTATGATTATCCTTATTATTATCATCATCATCATAATTATTATCATTATCCCTATCATTATCAGTATCACTATTATGAAAATTATCATCATTATCATTAGCATCATTATCCTCATTATCATCCTTATCATAAGTATCATTACGATTATGATACGAGTAAGTTCATAAGTATCATTACGATTATGTTTAATTCCAATACTATTAATACAGAATAGAAATGTATACATGATAACCTTAGAAACAATATCTTCTCTAATGAATGACAACATTTTCAGAAGACAGAAGACAAATCTTAGTGAAGAAAAGAAATGAGATGAGTGGAATTATGAAGAAGTGGAATAGAGGGTTGGAGGCTGACACGTAGGAGGGAATTGGATTGATAAATGGATATATAGAGAAGCAGAAAGAGAGATAAAAAGCGAGAGAGAAACATGTGAGTGAGTGGATGTGGTCTTGTGTGTCTGTGAGAGAGGGAGGAGGTAGGGACAAATATGTCATATATGCATGTAGATTAACACACACACAAATGTATATTCTATATATATATATATATAATATATATTATAATATAGTATATATATATATAATATAATATATATATATACACACACACACAGCACACACACAACACACACACACACACACACCAACCCACACATCTATATAACACACACACACACCACACACCAAGATATATACATATATTATACCATATATATATATATATATATATATAATATATATATATATATATATATAAATATATATATCGATATATATATATATATATATATTATATATTTATATATATATATATATATATAATATGTGGTGTGTGTGAGTGTGTGTGTGGTGTGTGTGTGTGTGTGTGTTGTTTGTCGTGTGTGTGTGTGGGATGTGTGTGGTTGTGTATGTGTGCGTGCGTGAGAGAGAGAGAGAGAGGAGAGATTTTAGGAGAGAGAGAGAGAGAGAGGAGAAGAGAGAGAGAGGCGCTGAGAGAGAGAGGAGAGAGCTCGAGAGGGAGAGAGTTTGGGGCGGGAACGGCGAGTAGAGGTAGAGGCGCTAGAGCTGGACAGAGAGACTGAGAGAGAGAGAGAGGGAGCCGGTTAGCGGTAGAGTGTAGAGAGAGCAGAGAGGAGAGAGAGAGAGAGAGAGAGAAGAGATGGGAGCGGCGGGGGAGGGAGCGCAGGAGAGCCTCGAGAGAGAGAGAGACGCAACTGCATGCACATGCTGTTTGAACTTTTAACTGTGGGCAAATCATCGGAACAATTGTCAGCTGATGTTACGGCACCACTGAAAACCCTCCCCCGCTCAGTAAATGGAGAATCACTCATTTTCTATCCTCTCATAAAGCAGTATAATTTCTCTCTCATTACTGCTATTTGGCGGAGCCTGAAGTGTGCTGAATTACTACAAGTCATTAGGATTTTTCTTTATCGCTTCAGCCAAGGCCGGTACCTGGTTCCTGGAAAAGCATGGCGAGTGGCTTTCCCTAACCGATATCCCACTGATTTGGGGCTTAAC
>NW_028234414.1:16075650-16078150 GCF_977035675.1 Penaeus japonicus
TGATGATGATAAGAATAATAGTAAGGCTATCCTAATAATGACGATTATAATGATGATGATAATGATATTGATGATAATTTTAATGATAGTAATGATAAGGATAATGTTAATGAAAAGGATCATGATAATGATAACGATGATAATAGTAACGAAAATGATAATAATAGCGATGATAATGATAGCAATAAAGATAATAGTAATAATGATGATGATAATGATAATAATGGTAATAATAGTAATAATAATAATAATAATGATAAAACAATAACAATAGTAATGAAAATGATAATAATAGTAATAATACTAACAATAAAAATGTTAGTAGTGATAAAGATTATACGGATATTTATGAAATAATGATAACACTATCAATAACCATGATACTAATACCAATGTTAATGACAATTACGGTGTTAATGATAATGATAGTGATTATAACAATGATAATGATAAAGGTAATGATAATAAGGAGGATAATGATGATAAAGTAAATAGTAATACCAATGATAATAATGTAAATATTGTTAATAATGATAATAATAATAATCATAATGATAATAATGGCAATAACGATAATGATAATAATAATGATGATGATGATGATGATAATGATAGCTATCATACTAACAACCCTGATAACAGCACAGGGCAATAAGCTCTCCTTTTACAAGGCTTTTAAGATACTCTACTTTCACCCTTCCGTATAGACGTCTTAAGCACGGTCTTGCATAGCTCGCCATGACCTCATTCAGAAACCTATATCTGCTGTTGAAATTATTTCCTGCGCCCATTGGTTGATATATGACTCTAATTTAAGCAAATGGCTTTTATCTTTAATCTCTAATTCATTCTGTATCCCATGAATAGATATCGTGGCATGTTAATATTTCTATTTAATAGGTTTCAATTTTTCCTAGCCTTCCCTAAGTCTCTATCTCTCGTTGATAAAGATATTGTTGTTGGTGATAAAAGCAACAATGAATCCTTAATTTCTCCCCATATATATATATATATATATATATATATATATATATATATATATATATATATAATATATTATATATATATATATATAATATATTATATATATATTTATATATATTATATAAATATATATCTATATATATATATACATATATATATATATATATATATATATATATATATATATATATATATATATAATATATATATATATATATATATATATATATATATATATATATATATATATAATATATATATATATATACATATATACATGTGGATGTGTGCGTGGTAGTGTATGTGTGTGTGTGTGTGTGTGTGTGTGTGTGTGTGTATGTATGTGTGTGTGTGTATGTGTTTTAGGTGTGATACAATCTCCGTGCCTGTTGTAAACTGATTGATCAGATATTATGGCATTCCACATACCACAACATGGTCGATATTCACCTTGCACAGCCAAAGTTTTTTTTTTCAAACATTCCTTTCTGTCATAAAAGGGCGTCTGAGTTAAGTATAGTTATAAGAATATAAGCAGACAAAAAGTGAAATGGCAGAGATGATATTTAGGTTTAGAGATGAATGTGCAAAAAGTAATAAGAAATCGCTTGCTAAATTTTATGTTGTTAATAGATGATAGTATTTGATGTAAACTGACGAATTATGCTAATCATTGTTACACATACATGTGTGTGTATGAATATATAGATATGTTAACCATACTTCCTGGTAACTATCAGTAATGACTAATATTATGATTTCCCAATTCAGGAACCTGCCCCCCCCGAAAAAAAAAAAAAAAAAAAAAAAAAATGCAAAGACATGATCGCCGACGACCTTCCAACCACCACGCCATGCAATCCTTTCTCGCATGCAATCCCTTCCTGCATGCAATACTTCCTTGCATGTAATTCTCTCTTGCATGAACTGATTGCTATACACCTCCTTAATAGTAACACGTATACAATGACCCACAAGCTTATCATTTACCTTCGCGTTGCGTTAACACTTTATACGATCTACATTTCAAAGCTTGGGGGACTATTTATATCTTTCCCTTGATATTCTAAAAAAAAAAAAAAAAAAAAAAAAAAATCATCATCGTCATTCTATTCTTCTCATTCTCTTTCTTTATCCTTCTTCTTCGTCTTCTTTTGTGTGTGTGTGTGCAAAATTCATCTATAAATTTACTTAACTAGCTGCAGTTCTGTAATTCAGTTGTATCGCTATTTTCGTATAACTTGCCTCTTTCTCTCTCTTTCTTCCTCTCTCTCTTTCTCTTCAGCTTCTCTCTCGCATTCTCTCTCTCTTTTTGCTATAAAAATGGTGCGAATGAGAATATGATACTCTCATGTCTTATTCCATACAAACCCTTTCCATGTTATCTACATTCAAAATACATTTTTGCAGCCATTTTCTCGTAATTCTATATCGGGAATTACATATAGAAAGGTACAGTACAGAGCATGAGGTTTGCTCTTTGCGTTTAGAAGCCATGTTGACACAGACACACGCA
>NW_028234414.1:16088150-16091560 GCF_977035675.1 Penaeus japonicus
CCCCACCTTCGGGTCTGATTCGCTCTCTGTCTGTCTTTCTTTTTTTTTTTCTTTTTGTATATTTTTCTTTCTTTCACTGTCTGTCTGCCTGTGTGGCTGTTTCTTTATCTTTTCTTTCTCTTCTCTTCTCCTCTTCTCTCTCTCTCTCTCTCTCTCTTTCTCTCTCTCTCTCTCTCTCTCTCTCTCTTCTAACTAATCTAAATTCTTTAAAAAAAATCTTCTCTCTCTCTCATTCTCTCTCAGCTCTCTCTCTCTCTCTCTCTCTTTTTCTTTCGTTTCTTCCTTCTCTCCTCTCTCTCCTTCTCTCTCTCTCTCTCTTTTTTTGTTTTCTTCTCTCTCTCTCTCTCTGTCTTCTCTCGTCTCTCATCTTTCTCTCTCTCTCTCATCTCCTCTCTCTCTTTCCGTCTCCTCATTCTTTCTCACTCTCGCTTCTCTCTCTCTCTCTCTCTCTCTCTCCTCTATTCTTTGTCTCTCTCTCTCTCCTCCTCTCTCTCACTCTCTCTTGTCTCTCGCTCTATCCCTCTGTCTGTCTCTCTCTCTTCTGTCCTCTCTCTTCTCTCTATCATCTCCTCATCTCTCTTTCTCTCTCCTTTCTCTCTCTCCTCTCTCTCTCTTCTCTCTCTCTCTCATCCTCTCTCTTCCTCTCTCTCTCTCTCTCTCAGCTCATCTCTCTCCTCTCTCTCTTTCTCTCTGTTTCTCTCAACTCTTTCTCTTCTCTCCTCTCTTACTTTTCCTTTTCTCTGTCTCTCTCACCTCTCATTCTCTCTTTCCCCCCCCCCCCTCTCTTTCTCCCTCTTCCTCTCTACTCTCTCTCTCTCCTCTCTCTCTTCTCTCTCTCACTCTCTCTCCTCTCTCCTCTCTCCCCCCCCCCCCCCCGCCTCCCCTCCCCCCCCTTCCTCTCTCTCTCCTCGCCTTCTTCCTCTCTCTCTCTCTCTCTCTCTCTTCTCTCTCACTCCTCTCTCTCTCTCTCTCTCACTCACTCTTCTCTTTCTCTCGCTCTCACTCTCGTCTGCCCTCTCTCTCTGTCTTCCCTCCCTCTCTCTCTCTCCTCTCATTCTCTCTCTTCTCTCTCTCTCTCTCACTTCTTTCTCTCTCTCTCCTCTCTCTCTCTCTCTCACACTTTCTCTCTCTCTCTCTCACCTCCGCCCTCTCTCTCTCACCTTCTCTTCCTCTCTCACTCTCTCTATCTCTATCTCTAATCTCTTGCTCCTTCTCTTCTCTCTTTCTCTACCTCGCCTCCCTCTTTCTCTCTCTCTCTCAGCTCGTCTCATTCTCTCTCTCTATCTCGTCTCTCTCTCACTTCTACTCTCTCCTCTCTCTACCTCTCTTCTCTCTCTCTCTCTCTCTCTCTCTCGCTCTACCTCTCTCTCTCTCCCCCCCCCTCTCTCTCTCTCTCTCTTTCTCTCTCGCCCCACTCCTCTCTCTCTCTAACTCCTCTCTCTACCCCCCCCCCCCTCTCCTTTTCTCCCCCCCTCCCTCCCTCTCTTTCTCTCTCTCTCTCTCTCTCTCTCTCTCTCTCTCCCCCCCCCCCTCTCTCTCTCTCTCTCTCTCTCTTTCTCTCTCTCTCTCTCTCTCTCTCTCTCTCTTTCCTCCCCCCCCCTCTCTCTCTCCCTCCCTCTCTCTCTCTTTTCCTCCCTCTCTTCTCTCTCTCTCTCTCTCTCTCTACCTTTCTCTCTCTCTCTCTCTACCTTTCTCTCTCTCTCTCTTCCTCCCTCTCTTCTCTCTCTCTCTCTCTCTCTCTCTCTCTCTCTCTCTCTCTCTCTCTCTCTACCTTTCTCTCTCTCTCTCTCTACCTTTCTCTCTCTCTCTCTCTCTCTCTCTCTCTCTCTACCTCTCTTTCTCTCTCTATCCCCCCCTCTCTCTCTCACTCACTCTCTCTCACTCTCTCTTTCTCTCTCTCTCTCTTTCTCTCTCTCTTCCTCTCTCTCTCACTCTCTCTTTCTCTCTCTCTCTCTCTCTCTCTCTCTCTCTCTCTCTCTCTCTCTCTCTCTCTCTCTCTCTCTCTCTCTCTCTCTCTCTCTCTCTCTCTCTCTCTCTCTTTCGTTCACTTGCTTCACTATCGTCGTTAGTTTGCTCTTGTAGACACACGAAGTTAATTAAGGTTTTTATATAGAACAATTTTGTCTCTAGGGCTTCGTATAACGCAGTGCAACATTAAAGTGTGTGTGCATGTGTAAGTATATGTGTGCATAATATTATATATATATATATATATATATATATATATATATATATATATTTCGTATATATTATATCTATATATATTTATATATATATATATATTCGCTTTATCTATATATAAAATATATATATATATATATTTATATATATAATTATATATATATATATATTATATTTGTATATATATATATCTATATATATATATCCTATATATATATATATATATATATATATATATATATATATATATATATATATATATATATATATATATTTTTAACTGTATGTATTGCGATGTATGCAGCTTCCATAAACCTTTACCAAACCTTATATTGCTTTTGCAATCCTTGGCTGATGGGATTTTTGCTTCCTTCCAATCTGGTAGATGTCCCCGCCTCATCTACGTGTGCCGCACCATGGCGTTGGAAGTGTCCTGTGTACGGATTGTCTGCTCGGTGCTCGTGTCATCCTGGTGTCGAAACCACGTCCTGTTCGCGTAATTCCGTTCGTTTAATACGCTTTTTTTTTTCCGCATGTACTGCAGGGGCCCGAAAAGTAAACGGCACTGTCGGGTTGTTTGTGAGCGGTTTCTTGTGTCTTGCCAAATCTCCTATCTTTACGCCACCGGTGTTTGCTATGCTCACGGTGGTACCGAAGCTTACCTGCTGATGAAATCTCGAGATATTAACTGAGGCAGTATCAAGAAACCTGAGGTTGCTTTGCTGCACCGATCGTTTTCATGCTCTTGGTCATGATGATTCTCCCGCTTTCGTTCTGAGGTATAGCAAAGAAAAACCCTCTGGGGGGTGGTAAACCGGTGGTTTTTTTACAAAGGAGTCCTATTATTGTATTTCATTTCATCCTCCTAAGAATTCAGGGCCTGTGCAAAATCCTTAGTGCCCTTAGGAAGAGACCTTCTGAGTATGAGACCCCTGACTTTGTTTTACTGCTGTGGGCGGAGTCTGTAATGGATATAATCAATCTTTATTTAGTCGCTTTTCTTGTATACAGGAGAAAACGCAAGAGTGCGCGTCGTCGTCACGATGGAATCAAGAGTGTTAGAGGAAGGATAGCTTCGACATTCTTTTCTTCCTCTACCGGTAAATATAGTTGCTTATATATGTATGTATATATATATAATATATATATATATATATATATATATATATATATATAGTGTTGTGTGTGTGTGTGTGTGTGTGTGTGTGAGTGTGTGTATGTATACATAT
>NW_028234414.1:16096660-16101660 GCF_977035675.1 Penaeus japonicus
CTTTCTCTCTCTTTCTCTTTCTCTCTTTCTTTCATTCTCTCTCTTTCTCTCTTTCTTTCTCTCTCTCTCTTTCTCTCTTTCTTTCTCTCTCTCTCTTTCTCTCACTCTCCCTTTTTCTGTCTCTGTCTCTGTCTCTCTCTCTGTCTCTCTCTTAGTCTCTCTCTCTCTCTCTCTGTCTCTCTCTTTCTCTCTCTCTCTCTCTCTCTCTCTCTCTCTCTCTCTCTCTCTCTCTCTCTCTCTCTCTCTCTCTCTCTCTCTATATATATATATATATATATATATATATATATATATATATATATAATAAATATATATATATATACATATATATACATATATGTATATATATATATATATATATATATATATATATATATATATATATATATATATATATTCCTCTTAATAACTATCGGTTCTCCTTCGCCCTCACTTTCTTCGTCTATCATATTCCTTCCACTCCCTCCCTTCGTTTCCCTCATAACACCCCCTCCCACTCAACCTCTTCTCATTCCACTTCTTTTCCTTCGTCCCTCCCCCCCCCATCCCCCCCCTTCTCCCCCTTCCCCTCCTGCTTTCCTTTCTTCCTCCTTACCTCCTTACTTTCCGAGAGCCCGAGGGTAAATTACTTCCTTGGCGAAGGTAAGGCTCGAGTGAGAGGGGGTCTGGAGGGAGGGGGGGAGAGGGGGAAGGGATGGGAGGGACGGGGGGTAGGGGGTGTTTGGGAGGGATACGGGGGAGGGGGGGTAGGGGGTGTTTGGGAGGGATACGGGGGAGGGGGGGGTAGGGGCAAGAGGTAGAGTAGGTGGAGGCGGCTAAGATTAAGAGGAAAGAGGGTTTCAGTTCATGTGTGCGTATTTGGCTCTGTGTGTGTGTGTGTGTGCGCGTAAATGTGTGTGTGTGTGTGTGTCTAAGTATGTGTGTGTGTGTGCGTAAATGTGTGTGTGTGTGTGTCTAAGTGTGTGTGTGTGTGTGTGTGTGTGTGTGCATATGTGTGTGTGGGTATGTGTGTGCGGGTATGTATTTGCGTGTGTGTGTGTTTGTATGCATATGTGTGTGAGTGTGTGTATGAGGGTGTGTCACCAAGCCACTTCCTGCACGAGAAATAGGTTCACAAGGGGCTGGAGTTCAGGGCTCAAGGGAGGGGAGGAGGGGGAAGGGGACAGGGAGCCTCAACGAGTGTCTATAATCAGGGCTAATAACTTCTACAACCCCCTCCCCCTTCTCCCCCTCCCCCTCCTCCTCGCCCTCCACTAGCGGGGCTTTAAGTCATGAGTGAGATATTAAGGGCACGTCATATTTTTTCCCCGTTTCTTCTTTCTCTTCCTCTCTCTCTCTCTCTCTCTCTCTCTCACTCGTTCTTTCTAATTCCCCCTCTCTCTTGTTCTCTCTTATTCCTTCTCTCCCTCCCTCTCCTCCCCTCACTCACTCGTTCTTTCTAATCCCCCCTCTCTCTCTCCCCTCTTTCCTGTTCTCTCTTATTCCCTCTCTCCCTCCCTCTCCTCCCCTCTCTCACTCGTTCTTTCTAATCCCCCCTCTCTCTCTCCCCTCTTTCCTGTTCTCTCTTATTCCCTCTCCTCCCCTCTCTCACTCGTTCTTTTTAATCTCCCCCCCTCTCTCTCTCCTCTCTCTTGTTCTTTCTTATTCCCTCTCTCCCTCTCCCTCTCTCTCTCTCTCTCTCTCTCTCTCTCTCTCTCTCTCTCTCTCTCTCTCTCTCTCTCTCTCTCTCTCTCTCTCTCTTCAACACCTTTATTCCACTTGCTTTGAGGCCTCATGTTCGGTTCTTCACTTAGAATGTCACGTTGGAGAGCCCCCCCCCCCTTCCCTCCTCCCCAGCCCCTTTCTTCTGGCTCTTACCCCCCACCCTCCTCCCCCTTCACACTCTTACCCCCACTCCCTCATCCTCATGCACTAGTCATTACGTAGACAATCAGCATGGCGGTCATGCGACGGTACAACAGGTAAGTCTTGTGGAATGTGGAGTTGGTTGGTGTCTGCGTCAGCTGGCTTAGGGGGAGGGGGTGGGGGGTAGGAACTGGGTAGGGAGGTGGCTAGCTCGCTGTATCTGTGTATGTAAATTCAATTCATTTTTTTTATATATCTATCATATCTATTTTTTTAGGTGTTCTCTCTCTCTATATATATATTTCTCTCTTTCTTTCTATCGCTCTCTCACTATCTTTTTTTCTTTCTTTCTCTCTCTCTCTCTATTACTCTCTCTCTCTCTCTCTCTCTCTCTCTCTCTCTCTCTCTCTCTCTCTCTCTCTCTCTCTCGCACTCACCCAGTCTCCCTCGCTGTCTATCGACCAGTAACGTCTGTATCTTATTCTGTTCTATTCTAAAAAGTTCATCTTATAACATTCTCACGCAAAGTATCCAACACCAATGTCATTGTCTTTTATTCGCGACCGAATTCCCTTTATTGAGAATCGAGATTAGACTCGACCGTCATTTGTTTCTATCCTGCGTCAATGGCGTTCCTCTTTTTAGCATTTCCCTTAATGTCCAACTTGGGAGACGAGAGACGGAGGCGAATTCTTGTTTATGTTCATCGTAACTTGTGTGTGTGGGAGAGAGAAAAGGAGAGAGAGAGAGAGAGAGAGAATGAGAGAGAGAGATAAAGAGAGAGAAAGAGAGAGAGAGAGAGAAAGAAAGAGAGAGAGAGAGAGAGAGAGAGAGAGAGAGAGAGAGGAGAGAGAGAGAGAGAGAGAGAGAGAGAGAGAGAGAGAGAGAGAGAGAGAGAGAGAGAGAGAGAGAGAGAGAGAGAGAGAGAGAGAGAGAGAGAGAGAAGAGGAGAGGAGAGAGGGGAGAAGAGAAGAGAGAGAGGAGAGAGGAGAGGAGAGGAGAGAGAGAGAGAGAGAAAGAGAGAGAAAGAGAGAGAGAGAGAGAGAGAGAGAGAGAGAGAGAGAGAGAGAGAGAGAGAGAGAGAGAGAGAGAGAGAGAGAGAGAGAGAGAATGAGAGAGAGAGATAAAGAGAGAGAGATAAAGAGAGAGAAAGAGAGAGAGAGAGAGGGAGAAAGAGAGAGAGAGAGAGAGAGAAAGAGAGAGTGGAAGAGAGAAAATTAAATTGTTGCTGGATTTTTTTGTTTGGATATTGTCTAGTATGATGCACTGTGGAGGAAAAAGTCTTAGAACAATGCATTACTACTAATATCTTTTACTATCGCTACTAACACAACAACTATTACTACTGATACCACTAGTAGTAATATTAGCGTCAATACTTCTGATACTACTACTACTATTACCACTTCTACTACTACTTCTGTACTATCATTGATAATACTTCTATCACTATTATTACTGCAACTATCATTGTTACATATATTCACGGCCCATTTTTTTCTTTAATACTTTATAGTTTCATTTTTTAATCTCTACATTTTTTGTATGAAAAAATAAATTGAAAAAAAAAGAAATACACGAAACTGAACTAAGAAAAAAAGAGAGAGCGAGAAAAAAAAAGATGCCTTGATTTTTTTTTGTTTCCTTCTTTCATGTTATAATCTTCCAGTAAAACGAATGTAGGTGAAAATGATGATTACAAAAACAACAATATGGGAAAGGAAATGAGGATGAAGAAGAAGAAGAGGAGGAGGAGGAGGAGGAGGAGCAGAAGAAGCAGCAGGGGAAGACATGATGAAGGATTAAGATAAAGGAAATAATAAGAGGAGGGCGAAGAAGAAAAAAGTCCAAGAAGATAAAAAAGACAAAAGTAGTTCAAGTCGGCATGTCAACAGACGATGTTTTCAAAGACAGAAATAAAATGACAGATGAAAATCGTATTGCATCCTGATTTGCGAGACGTGTGACGATATATTTAGATTTTTTATTGAAGGAATAATGGACTTGAAAGCAAAAGTGATATTCAATAGATCATCCGAGAGAATGCAGTTCAAATACTCACGAAACCCACTTATTTATTCATTTATTTATTTACATTTTACTCTGCATGACCTTTCAATAGCTCTCTCTCGCCTTTCCTATTTCGTAATTTTGCTGTATTCTATTTTCCTTTCGTCATTTTATACATTTTTTTTCTCACTTTTCCTCCCACTCCAAACTCATCCCTCCCTACCCCCACCCCCCCTCCATTTTCCTTTCATCCTACCCTACCTTCAACTCCCCCCCCCTCCCTCTCACCCTTTTCCCCCTCCTCACCGCTCCTCCCTCCCTCTCCCACTCCGGTCTCTCACCCTATTACCCCTTCCCTTTCCACCCCCATGCCCATTGCCCCCCCTCCCCCCTTCCCTGCCCACTCGAAGCAAGGACGAAACGTTAATACCCAAATAGCAGTGACAGTCACTTCCGGGAGATACACTGCCGAAGAGAGAGAGAGAGAGAGAGAGAGAGAGAGAGAGAGAGAGAGAGAGAGAGAGAGAGAGAGAGAGAGAGAGAGAGAGAGAGAGAGAGAGAGAGAGAGAGAGAGAGAGAGAGAGAGAGAGAGAGAGAGAGAGAGAGAGAGAGAGAGGAGAGATGAGTTGAGGAGAGAGAGAGAGGAGAGAGAGAGAGAGAGAGAGAGAGAGGAAGAGAGAGAGAGAGAGAGAGAGAGAGAGAGAGAGAGAAAGAGAAAGAGAGAGAGAGAGAGAGAGAGAGAGAGAGAGAAGAGAAAAAGAAGCGAGAGATGAACACCGTATCTCGCAGAGAGAAAAAGAGATAGATAGATAGATAGATGAATAGAGAGAAAGAGATAGATAGATAGATAGATAGAGAGAGAGAGAGAGAGAGAGAGCGAAGAGAAAAAGAAGCGAGAGAGGAAGACCGTGTCTCGCAGGTCATCGCGAGAATATTGCCTGGTGTGCATTCTGGCATTGACTCGACGGCGGAGCGGATTAGGAGGCCAAGTTTAGTTTCTGTGTTGGGGGGGGGGGAGGGGAGATGAGTGGGGGATAGGGAGGGGGAAGGAAGGGGGTGGGTGGGGGGAGGGGAGATGAGTGGGGGAGAGGGAGGGGGAAGGAAGGGGGTGGGTGGGGGTTAGGGAACAGAGAAAAGAGGGGGAT
>NW_028234414.1:16134160-16139160 GCF_977035675.1 Penaeus japonicus
TATCATTATCATTATTATTATCATCATCATTATTATTATTATATATCATTATTATCATTAATCTCTTCCTTATCATTATGAATGTCATTAGCATCATTATCATTACTTTTATCCTTATTATTGTTTATCGTTATTATCCTTATCATTATTCTGTTATCATTTTTGTCGTTATAGTGATAATGGTAATTATCATTATCACGATTATCATTATTATTATTTCTATCATCATTGTTATTATTATTACTCTCATTATAATTGATATTATTATCGTCATCATAACATTGTCATTGCTATAGTTATCATTACTGTTATTATCATCATTGTTGTTATAATTATCATCATCATGATTATCGTCATAGTCATTATTGACAATAACATCTCTTCTCTTTTCTAACTTCTGAACTAGCTCCCTAGGTCACGGCCGTAAAGAAGTTATCGACATATACATCAACACAATACGTCATAATAGCTATCTCTCTCTTTCTATATCTTATGTGCTCTCTCTTTCCCTGTCTGTCTCTGTATGTCAGTTTTCATTAAAGAAAACAAAAATACTCAGAGAGACAAATAAACAAAAATAAAGAAAGCCTTCCTCCTCCTTTCCTTCATTATTCATCATTCATTCCTTTTCCTTCATTACATCATTCGGGTTATGTAATTCTTCTACGTATTTTCATTCCCCTTTTTTCTCTCTATTTTATATTCATCGTACATCAAAGCTTATACACACACGTTTATATATTCATCTTTAAATCAAAATTAAAAACCTTCAATAGACTGAGGTAATATATAACGTGCGTCGTATGGGGTTAGATATATATCTGTCCTAAAATAGAATGATGTGTTGTATGTTTATAATGCTGACCCTAATCTAGATGGTAAATGCATAGAGATTGAATCACGAATCACGAATCTCATGGACATCAGTCTAGTGTTGTGAGTGATTCAGTTGTGTTTCAATTGTATCACTTCGCGGTCGGAACTTTGAACGATCTGTTGTGATGATTTATTGTCAGTAAAGATCAGAAGTTGGTCGTTTTTTTTTAGCAATGGTCGTTTCGTTTATTGTTATTGTTATACAAGAATATACGGTTGCTTGTGGTATGTTTAAACACGCAAACACATTGTATACGTGTGAAAGGTTCCCAGCTTCGAAGTCTTATACAAATGAAAAACATTTAACAAAAATAGTAAATAAAAATGGGTAATAAAAGCATACAAGCTGTTGTACATTCCACAGATGACCTGTCTCAGGACACACCCATGACCCGGTTACAGCTGTCCTGTAAAATGCCACTTGAGGGACGAAATTCCGAGCAACCTTACATGGTATGTTTTGTTTTGTCTTTCAACGCCTTCATTCTAAGAAAATTAGATAAATACGTAAAACATTAAAGCCTGTTTATGATAATACTACTGTTAATTGTTCAGATTATCTTTTAATTCCACGTCTGTTATTTGATTTTAATCACATTCTACTTATTATTCTCTCTTTGCGTGCTCAGTCCTTTTAGAATTAAATCTCTCTCGGTCTCTATTACCTTTTCCAGCTTTCGTGCTTTTTTCTTTAATTTTCCTTATCATTCCTTCCGAGTTGCAACAGGTAGAAGAGGAAGAGGAACTATTAATAGACGAGGTTGAAGCAGAGCCATTACACGTGGCAAGTCCTGTGTCACACACTAGTTGGATGGCGTGTTGCCCCCCCCCCCTCCCCTCCTCCCCCAGTGAATAATTAAACACGAAGGCAGACACTCGTATATACATTCTTGCGCAAATACAGACACGTATTCACGCTGTATTCGCTCACACACACACCAACCCACACACAAACACACATACTATTTCACACACACACACACATCCACACAACACACACACACACCTATTCACCTTAAACACACACACAGGTTCATGTCCAATATTCATATATAGTATTTATGCATGTATGTGTCCGATGGCAGATGAGAGAGAGGGGGGTAGAAATGAGCAAATAAAAAGGCAAAAATCAGAAAAAAATGCTTTGAATGTATATGAATGTTTTCCTTACATGAACATCCATCTTGCCGCTTGGTTGCAAGCCTTCACTCAAGCCTATTTATCTTATGGGAATATATCACCAAGGTCACGGTTTCACATCAGAAGGTTTGTTGGTGTAGGAGATATATAGGCATATTGAAAGATGGATGGGTAGACAGAGAGATAGATAGAGAGAGAAAGAGAGAAAGAGAGAGACAGAGAGATGGAGAGAGAGAGAGAGAGAGAGAGAGATAGAGATAGAGACAGAGAGATGGAGAGAGAGAGAGAGAGGGAAAGAGAGAGAGAGAGATAGAGACAGAGAGATGGAGAGAGAGAGAGAGAGAGAGAGAAGACAGATATGGAAGGCATAAATATGATTAAATAAATGAATTCAGTTTTCGTGTGTGTGTGTGTGTGCGTGTGTGTGTATGAATATGCGTGTGTGTAACCTTCAGATCATTATGCCTTTGTATTCCAATTCATGTGGGAGTTGAAAGGCCAGATTTGACAGTGAAAAAAAAATCTAAATAATAAAACCAAAGCAAATGAGAATAGCCTGCATTGTCTAGCTGCATTGTATAATTGCATTGTTTTCTCTAATGTAAAGCTGATCTCTTGTTGTTGATGTCTACAAAGAGAAGACAAAAGAGAAAGTAAGAATTTTTATATAAATTTACTTGTATTAGAGAGAAATAAGATAGAGGTTAGCCAGTCATTCAATATTCCTTCATGACATTATGTGAGACTGAATGATCATTTATCTTTTGTCTTTCTTTATATCCCTTTCTTTGGCATGTGACTATTGTGGTTAATGGTCATGATAAAGGTAATTAGCTGTGAGATCATTAGAGTTTGGATCTAATTATTGGATTTCCAGTCAGGTGATATAACCCTTCATGCAGTCATGTGATTATCATGGTGACGAAGGGGGTGGGGGTGGGGGTGGGGGGTGGAGAGGGAGAGAGCGTGAAGAGGGGGAGGGATCTCACGAGGGGTTCGAACCCTGCTTACCGCCTACTTACTCTCTTTTCCGCCTTTCCCTGTCTTCCCCTCTCCTCCCCCAGTCCCCTCTGCCTCCCCTCCCATCCTCCCTTCCCTACCCTTCTCTCACCTTTCTCCTTTCAATCTCTCCCTCCTATCTTTCTCCTTTCCCTTCGTCCCTCTCTCCCTCCCTCCCTCCTTCCCTCCCTTCCTCCTTACCTATCTCCTTTCCCTTCCTCTCTTCCACCAACCTCCCTCTCTCATTTCCTCCTTCCCAGCCCCCCCCTCCCCCTTCCCCCAATCCCACCCCTTCCGCTTTGTCACGCGGTCGTCCAACTCTCTGCCGTGGAAACCCAGGTAAACACAAGCTCACCTGACCCTCAACACCGTTCTATTTCGTTCGCTATTTTTTATTTATTTATCTATCTATATTTTTACCTTCCTTTATTTATCTATCTATATTTTTTACATTTCTTTATTCATCTATTTCGTTATCGTTGTGTCTTTTTATGTCCTTGTTCTATATGCTTTTTAATTTTCTTTTTTTAAATTTCATTTTTTTTTCTATTTACACCGTGTTCATTGCCTTTTTTTTACACCCCTTTTTTATCTATTTACATGTCTGTGTGTGTGTATGTTTGTGTCTGTCTGTGTATCTTGTAAATGTGTTTGTGTGCAAAACTTTGGTTGCTTATAGATATTCGTGCTGATGGAGAGAGAGAGAGAGAAAATATATATATATATATATATATATATATATATATATATATATATATACAAAACATTAGATAAAAACTGCCGTAATCAAAACAAATCAACCTAACGCTAGGAAATCAAAAGCCATACAAACGAAACAAAACCCTAAGTTACTGATCACGTGAATCGATGCTTTCCGGACTCGAGCTAAAACGTTTGTTCAACACCCTTGGCTGAAATACGTCAGTGTGAGATTATGATCTTTAAACACTATAAATTTTCTTGATACGTTTTATGCCTGGCGAGGGAGAGAGAGAGAGAGAGAGAGAGAGAGCGAAACAGAGAGAGAGAGAGAGAGAGAGAGAGAGAGAGAGAGAGAGAGAGAGAGAGAGAGAGAGAGAGAGAGAGAGAGAGAGAGAGAGAGAGAGAGAATGAGAAGGCTGGAGAGAAAGAAAGAGAAAGAGAGGGGAAGAGAGAGAGAAAGAGAGAGGGGGAGCGAGAGAGAGAGAAATGAACGGAGAGATAGAGATAGATAGATAGATTGACAGAGATAGATAAATAGATAGAGAGAGAGAGAGAGAGAGAGAGAGAGAGAGAGAGAGAGAGAGAGAGAGAGAGAGAGAGAGAGAGAGAGAGAGAGCGAAACAGAGAGAGAGAGAGAGAGAGAGAGAGAGAGAGAGAGAGAGAGAGAGAGAGAGAGAGAGAGAGCGAAACAGAGAGAGAGAGAGAGAGAGAGAGAGAGAGAGAGAGAGAGAGAGAGAGAGAGAGAGAGAGAGAGAGAGCGAGACAGAGAGAAAGAGAGAGCGAAACAGAGAGAGAGAGAGAGAGAGAGAGAGAGAGAGAGAGAGAGAGAGAGAGAGAGAGAGAGAGAGAGAGAGAGAGAGAGAGAGAGAGAGAGAGAGAGAGAGAGAGAGAGAGAGAGAGAGAAATGGTGAAAGAAAGAACATTACAGAAGTTACAAAGTAATACCGGGAAAGACTTCAATATTTTCCTAATGCCTGATACCAAGAAAGGATTTTGTGTTCCCAGAGGAATATAGAATATAACTAAAAAAAAGAAGAAAAAAAGAAAAGAAAACACAGAGGCTGCTGGTTGCACTGTTATTGCAAAGATTAGATCGAATGCTGCCTATACTGATGGTGCTCAATTGCAGATAACCTCTCCTTAGAGAAGTGACATAAAACTAGTTTCTTTGTAGATAAAAGGAAAAATCATCGATATTAATCTTTGAAGACCTTTTGTGTTTATGATTACAATGATAATATCATTAGATATTGAAGATAACTGTGATATTAATAATTATGATA
>NW_028234414.1:16149160-16151660 GCF_977035675.1 Penaeus japonicus
CAGGATGATGATGATGATGAAAGTAGTGATTATGGTGACTTTTGTTATCATCACGTTTATAATGATGAAGCCAATGGTGACAAAAGCAACTACTGTATACTATATGATAATTTCATAGTGTTATTGATCATTTTAAAACCCTTCATTCATGCCGGTGTCAGTAACAAATTCAGTGATAAAATCGTCCATATCATTGTTATCATAATTAACATCATAGTGTAGTTTTGTTACATTAACCAAGCTGTTATATTAGTTTAAGATATATGATATATGCCTATTCACGTTTTACCTTATTTAATGAATCATCAAATGCATCAATATATCTTTCTACTTTAATCCTAATCAGATACAGTGATTCCTTTAATTAGATTCAGACTTAGCTCTCTCCCAACCAACTAAATATACTGATTTATTAATTACATCTTTTCACAACTTATGAAATGGATTAATCCATTTACTATCTTACTACTTTCACTGTTATCTTTGACTAACCTTCGCTGGCTCCCTCCCAGTTCCCATGTGTAATATCATTGTCAATATTGCTACAGTAATGATGAGAATAGTAGTAATAGTAATCAAATATCAATAATAATGATGATAACAGTAATGATGATAACAATAATAACAGTGATGATAGTAATGATAATGGAAATAATGATAAGGATGATAATGATATCAATGATATATTTTGTTACTAATATCATTATCATTATCGTTATCATCATTATTATTATCACTATCATTTTTATTTTTATCATTGATATTATCCTTATCATTGTATTATGATTGTTGATACTATAATCATTATCACCATTGATATCATTATCAGTATTATTACTTTTATCATTATCATTATCATCATCATTATCATTGTTATTATCATTATCATTATTCTTGTTCTTGTTTTTATTTTCACAATTATTATCAACATTGTTGTTATCATTATTATCATTATCATTTCTTATCAATAATTATTACCATAATTCTTTTCATTACTACTATTACTACAGTTATCATCATTACCATGGTCATTATTTCATAATCATCATCGTCATTTTTACCATAATTATCATCCTTATATTCATAATTATCATTATCAGTATTACTATTACTATTATTACAACTTTTATTATTACCATTATTATCAAAATCATCCTTTTTATTATTATGATCATTGTTATTATCATCAGCATTATCAATGTTATTATCATAAGCATTATCATTGTTGTCATTATTATCATCATTGCTATCATTATTTTCATTATCATTACTACCCTTATTGTTATCATTATCATCATTATTGTAATTATTACAATCACCACCATTGTTGTTGTTATCATTAGTATCATTATCATCATTATTATTGATGTAATTCATGTCATCACTATCATTGCTGTTACTATCATCATTATCATCCTTATCACTATCATTATTACTATTATCATTACTATCATTATCATATTTATAATCATCTTTATCATCATCATTGTTGTTGTCATTATCTTCCTTTTCCTTATTTTCATTATCATCATTACTAGTATTATCATTACCATTATCATTATTATTAATAATATCATAATTATCACCATTATAATCCACTATTACCATTTTTTATTGATATCATCATCATTAACATTATTATTATCATAATTAATACTAGTATTATCACTGTGAATATTATCATTATTACTTTTATTTTCATTGATATTATTTACACTATTGTTTTTATCATTATTGTTATTATCTTTATCATCATTATCATTATGATTATAATTGTTTTTGTTATTGCTATTATCATTATTGTTATTATTACTATTGATGAATAATGTTACTATGATATTGTTTTCATTACCATTACTTTTATTGCTACTATAGTGTTATCATTCTTATGATTATCATTATCATGATTATTGTTATTATCATTATTGTTATTATCATTATCATTATTTTTATATCATAACCATTATTATCATCATTATCATTATCATTAATATTATTATTAATATCTTTATTACCATTATTGTTGTTGTTGCTGTTAACATAATCATTATCATCGTCATCCTTATTACTATTCTCACTAAAAATATATAATTATTATTTAAATTATATTGTTAGTATCATTATAATTGTTATTATGATTACCATTATCATTATAGATATCATCGTTATGATTATGATTAGCATTACTTTCATTATGATGATCATTATCATTAGTAGTTGTAGTAGTAGTAACCTTATTATGATCACTATTATTATCATTATCATTAATATTGTTAAATCCAATTACTACCATTATTGTCAAGATGAGTATTATCATGAGGGATGCATGCAAAATGTTTCTGTTTATACATTGTAACCATATTTTCATTGCGGCTAGTAGTAAAAAAAGATAGAAAACAATGACAATTTTCCCCTTCGTGAATGGTATACAAAAACTATTTTTAAATTCATTGTTACTTATTCCTAATTCTTCTAAATCTTATGCATTAGTACTGCATTT
>NW_028234414.1:16171660-16174160 GCF_977035675.1 Penaeus japonicus
AACACTCCAAAGATGCAAGATGCAACAATACCGAGAAAGAAGGAATGATTATTTAGTTCTGACAAGATGTTATCACAGTATACACATCATATTTAAAAAAGACCGCCCTTACATAGAGCAAGAAACAAGAAACATGTATTACTGATTAGACACTTTACACTATATTAATGCTAATTGTGCTACCAGTGCTTTAACTTTTGAGAAATGTGCTTGGAAATACCTACAAGGATTGTACTTTCACTGTGGCATAAGATAAGTTCACATTATGTTCTGATTTTAATGCTTGTTGTAAATAGACGTGAGAAATACCTGTGTGAATTAGATCTTCACTTGCTATTAAATAAATGTGTTGATTATAATCTTTGATATATATTTTTTTTCTTCATTAATTCTTTCTATTTTACTATTTTCCTCTTTCTCATTCTCACATTAACGATATTGTGATTATCCTTATCATTAATCGTTATTAGATTTATCAGTGATCATCAGCATTAATTATGTCATTACTTTCATCATTGAATCATTGTTACTTATCATTATTGTTATTATTATTATTATTATTATTATCATTATTACTGTTACCATTATTGTAACCGTTATGATTGCTGTTATTTTTGTTTTTTTATCATCATCATTATTATCATTTTTATTATGTTATCTTTAGCATTGTTATTATCATTCTTATTAATATCCTTAACAACTCTTATTATCATTATCATCATCATTATCATTATCATCATTATTGTCATCATTGCTGCTACTGTTATCTTTATTTTCATTAATATTGTGATCATTATTACTATCATTATCATCATTAATCATATCATCACCATTATCATCATTAATGATATCATTTCATTATCATTATCATTATTGTGATTATCCTTTTTATCATCATCATCATTATTACTATTATTACCATCATCATTATTATCATCCTCATTATCAGCCTTTTGATTAAAATATTGATACATTTGTTTTTATAATCGTTGCTATTGTCATTCTTGATATTATGATAATCATCATTATTATTAATAATATTGTTAGCATTATCATTATCATCCTGCTCTTCATCATCATCATCATTATATTTTTCATCATTATAAACATGATTGTTATTATGATTATGATGATCATTTTTATCATATTAGTATCATTCCTATCATTATCACCAGTATCGTCATTAAGCTTATTGTTGTTTTCACTATCATTATCATTCTAATTATTGATATATTATTGTCATCATCATATCAACTTCATTATTATCTTCACTTTTCATCATTATCCTTTTCATTACTGGTTTTATTATCATTACTATTATTATTGTTATTGTTTTCATTGTTATCATTGCTATCGTAACTAGTTATTTCATCATCATTATCATTACCATCATTATTGTCATTGATATTATTATCATTATCATTATTATGTTTATCATACTGTAGTTATTATTATTATTATCCTCATTATTATCATTATCATGATTATCATAATTTTTATTATTATGACTATTATCATTATCATTATCGGTATTCAATATAATTTCCTTTATTACCATTATCATAATTCTTATCATCATCAGTATTATTCCCATCATTATTGATATCATTGTTACATCATCATCAGTATCATTATCATTGTTATTATCAGCATCATAACAAATATTATCCTGATTATCATTGTTGTCCTCATTATCGTTATCATTATTACTATTATCATCATTATAATCATTTTTCATAATCATCGTGTACTGATTATCATTAATGTTATTAGTAAAAGTAATATCATCGTCATTATCAACATTATTATCATTATCCTTATTGTTCTTTCTGTTATTATTGGTGTTGTTAGTGATATTGTTAGTATTATCATCTTCATCGCAATAATATCAATGACAATGACGATTATAATTATCCTCATTATTATCATTATTATTATTACTTGTATTAACATCATCATTATTATTGATTTAATTATTACTGTCATAATCACATCATTATCATTTGTACCATGAAAATAGATATCATTATCATTGCTGTTCTAATCATCATCATTATCATTATGATCATCATCACCATCATCACTATCATTATCATTGTTAGGAAAATGGTTATCGTTATCATTATTATGATTATTACTCTTAATATTTTTATCATATAGCATCACTGTTATTAATATTTGTCATTATTATTACTATCATTTTCATTATCATCATTCATTATGATCATCACCATCATCCTTATTATTTTCATTGCTAGGAAATTGGTTATCGTTATCATTATCATTATTACAATTATTACTCTTAATATTTTGTTAATAATATTGATATATTATAATTATCATTACAATAATTATCACTATCGTTTTTATCATTACTGTTATTATCACTATTACTATCATTATTATGATCATTATTAAGATCATTTTCATTTAGATGTTGATCGTCATTATCATTACCATCATTAGTATCATAATTTTCATTATCATTATAATAATAATT
>NW_028234414.1:16179160-16181660 GCF_977035675.1 Penaeus japonicus
GTTCGAGTGAGTTCAGATTGGAGTCGCTCGAGCTCCGTTTGTCAGAGATCAATGCGACTCCAACAGTCACCAAAACATCGGACAGTTACTAAGTGATAGGGCTTGCCTTTGTTACAAAAAGTGATAGGGAGACACTTATACTATCACACAGACACACACACACATTCAAATGTACACACACTCAAATACAGACATACACAGGCATAAACGCAAACACTCACACATACTCAAACACACACGCACAAAAAAGTTACACACACATACACATATAAACACACACACACACACCCACACCCACCCACACACATACATACATACATACATACATACATACATACATACATACATACATACATACATACATATATATATATATATATATATATATATATATATATATATATATATATACATACATATTGGAAAGATGCACCAGCCGCATTTTTTTCTATAAGGAATATTGCACCACTTTCGTTATCTAGGACTGACAATTTCAACGCGCCATCGACGCTGTCGCTCTGACGTCATAAAAGCAGAGCCACATAAATACATGAAGTATGTCAAGCCCTTTAATGCCCTGGACGAGTAGAAGCTTCATGATCACAGCCATCCCAACTCATTCGGAACATCAAGCTTATAGTGAGTTTCGTAATGTCATATCTGGCAACGCGTCTCTCGGTAACCCGCTTGACGAGAGATTTTTTAGCTTCATTTTGCGTTGTAGTTAGGAGAGAATGAAAATAAATAAATAAATAAATAAATGAATAAAAGGCGTCGGCTCTAAGATTCATTCTTTCGCTTGCAGTTTCAACTAACAAGGAGGGTTATCTTTGGAGTATTTTCAATAGTACTGAACTTCCGCCAAACATATGTGTTTATATCATATAAGCCATACGTTTTCGAAAAGTGAAAACCATCAGGGACTGCAGAATTCCACATTATGAGCAATGTCGTTTATGCAAATCGTGTCCCATGAGTCATCGTGTAACTTCTCAGATTCATTGGGTCATGATTAGTCTTGTTTCAGACATGTAACTTAAAGTATGGGTTATATATAAGAGAGAAATAAATGTATATATAAAGTAGAGGAATAGAAGAAATAACAATCTGATTTGCTATTTAAAGTGTTTTTTTCTTTTTTTTTTATCGAGCCACCATTTCAGTTTGTTTAAGTTCCCCCTCTCGCGCCCGTCCCCATCGCTTATACACCAGTATTTCCGTGAGAGAAAACGGAAGGAGCCACGTGACACATGCCTGACAGATTATCATTACAGTACTCAATGTTACCATAGATACACGAAAGGCACAGTGTTAGCGGAGTTCCTGTTATTATCTTTTCACCACGAACATTCATTATGGGTGAATGTAATCATCATAGGGCTGAGGAATGCGGTGCGAGTGATTTTGTATTAACATAAGCAGGAGCAGGATTTGTTGTGTATTATAACCTTATTCGGTAATATGTATCGACAAACACACTCACACTCACATACACAGACGCATACACACACACACTAGTGTGAATATATATATATATATATATATATATATATATATATATATATATATATATATAATATATACATATATACATATGTATATATATACATACATATATATATATATATATATATATATATATATATATATGTACACACACACACACAAACAAACAAACAAACAAACAAACAAATACACACACAGATATAGATATATATATATATATATATATATATATATGTATATATCTATACATAAATATATATGTATGTACACACACACACACACACACACACACACACACACACACACACACACACACACACATATATATATATATATATATATATATATATATATATATATATATATATATATATATATATACATATATGTATGTATGTATATCCACACATGCGTGTGTGTGTGTATATACATAATATTTATATATGCATATGCTCCTTTATATATGAATAAGTGAGTGTGTGTTTTTTTCTCTCTCTCTCATTAGCTACCCCAACCCCAAGTAAACAGTGTTAATCCCTGCCATGTATTACCCGCAAACTTTCTCAACTTATTCCTTCACTTTCTGCTGAACTTCTCTTACTTCGTTTACCATCTCCTGAGGTCGAGTCATTGATCATCTTACTCCCATGTTATTTATTTATTTATTTTTATTTTGAATTATTATTATCATTTTTTTTTCATTTATTCACAACTAAAACGAACTTCAGGACCGCCATTACTAACATGTCTGTAACAAGTTCAGTTACGTCATCTTTTCATCACAGGTTTTATTCATCTGCATCCATACTGACTAATTTCCTATTGTCAGTGCCAAGGCGATCTTTTTATTTTTGAAGAACTCTGTGAAGCTTCGGTACTTGATCCTGGTGGTGCATGAGCTCATCTGCTTGCTTCTTCAGGGATTAGGGCTTCCATTCTTATCATGATGAGTTGTACATTACTGTTAAGCATCACTCGTTTTACTGATAAGCAT
>NW_028234414.1:16216660-16219160 GCF_977035675.1 Penaeus japonicus
ATTTCTGTCGTTATCATTAGTCGTAATATTAGCAGTAGTAATTAGTAGTATGATAATCATAATGATGACAATATAACAAAAAAAAATGAATTAAAAGACTGAAAGACTATCTAGCTAAATCAGGGGAATAATAATAAACGATTCATAAAGAAACTGATGAATAAACAAGTAAATGAAGACAAAACGAACAGTTAAGTGAAACACAAAGGCGCTTCGAGTCCCTTCAAAAGATGTTGCGGAAGACATAACGGAGGCGCGAGAGACAGGGAGAGAAAGAGAGTGAGAAAATTAGAATGAGAGAAACAGAGAGAGGGAGAGAGAGAGGTGGAGGAAGAGAGAGAGTGTTGGAGGGAGTGAGAGTGAGTGAGAGAGAGAGAGAGAGAGAGAGAGAGAGAGAGAGAGAGAGAGAGAGAGATTAAGAGAGAGAGAGAGAGAGGTAAACAGAGAGAAAGAGAGGAGACGACAAAGAGAGACAAACGACAAAAACAAAAAACGACAAAAATACAAACACACAGACAAACAAACAAACAAACAGACATAGACGAATAAAAAAAAGAAAAACACAAAAAATAAAAGAGAAGAGACAGAGAAAAAAAAAAGAATAAATAAACGACTCCGCGCGCATCGAAATATAAGCCGGCAAACCCGCAAAATCCGTGCCTCGTAAACAAGATCTTAGCGGCGCCTCTAGGGAACGCATCTATGGAGATTCGCTCGTCCATCCTTCTTATTCCCGTTCCCTCCTCCCTCCTTCTCTTTTCCCTCTTTTTTCCTTCTTCTTATTCCCGTTCCCTCCTCCCTCCTTCTCTTTTCCCTTTTTTTTTCCTCTTTTTCCCTTCTTCTTTCTCTTTTCCCTCTTCTTTCCCTATCTTTTCCCTCCTCCCACCCTCTCTTTTCCCTCTTCTTTCCTTCTTCTTTCTCTTTTCCCTCTTCTTTCCCTATCTTTTCCCTCCTCCCACCCTCTCTTTTCCCTCTTCTTTCCTTCTTCTTTCTCTTTTCCCTCTTCTTTCCCTATCTTTTCCCTCCTCCCACTCTCTCTTTTCCCTCTTCTTTCCCTATCTTTTTTTTTTTATCTATCTCCTCACTCTTCCACTCATATACTCCTCCTCTCTCTTGTATCTCCTCCTCTTCCTCTTCCCCCTTCCACAACTCCTCCTTTTCATTTCTCTCCTCCCCTATTACACCACAGCATTTTGCCCTCATTTTTCACTCATGAGACTCCCTCTCTTTTCCCCTTTCTCTCCTCTCTTCCTCCTTCCTTCCTTCTTTTACTACCACTATCCTCACCCCCACTCCCTTTTCTTTCTTTCACCTCAGTTTTCCCCCCTCCCCACCCCCATCGCCAGCCTTCTTTCTTCCGTCTACATCCCTCCCCCCCACCCCCTTCTCCTTCCCTCCTCCCCTTGTCTCTTCACTTCTCCGTCTCTCCCCCCCCCCCTCCTCCTCTCCCCCGCCTTCGACGCAAGCTATCTCGAGGCCCAGTGTCCGTGTTCATGCCCCCCCCCCCCTCCCCGCCCCCGTCCCGCTCCCCGCCCCTGCTATTTGGGTATCCCCCCCCTCCCCTTCCCGACACGCATGATCGCCACTCACTTTGTTTCTTTTATTATTTTTTAAAAGATTTCTTCTCCTTCTGTCTATTTTGTTTTATGGCAATGTCGTATTCTGATTCTTCTCTTTCTCTGTCTTTTGTCTTTCGTGTTGTAGTCTATGATTTGGATTTTTTAGTCTGTTTTTGTCGTATCATTTTTTGGTGATTTTTGTTATCCCGTCTTCCTCCCTCCCTCCCCCCCTCTCTCTATCTATCTATCTTTCTATCTATCTATTTATCCCCCCCTCTCTCTCTTTCTTTCTCTCTCTCTTTCTCTCTCTCTCTCTCACTTTCTATTTCCCTCGCTCTCGCCCCTCCCACCACCTTATTCTCTCTCTTTCTCTTCCCCCCCCCCCCCCCAACTCTTACTCTCTTTCTTTACCCCCTCCTTTTTTTTCTCTCTCTCTCTCGCTCAGTCTCTTAAATTCTCTCTAACTACATTTTATCCCCCAGTCCATGTTTGGCTAAAAAGGGAGATCTCTGACGTCACGAAAAGAAATTCCCTCGTGCGCTTACGTCATAACTTTATGTTTCTTTGTTTGTTTGTTGTTATATAGTCTGTTGACGTATTGATGTGAATGATGAAGGTGAATAAAAAGGGGGGAAAAAGTGAAAGAAAAAAAAATAGTGTGAAAAAAAGGAAAATGAACTTGATAAAAAGAAATATAACCAAAAATGTATATTACGATAAATTCAATCATCTTGTGATTCACTGACAAGGATATATAAGAAGTGATGATAAAGGAAAGAGAGAAAGAGAACGGGAGGCAAAATATACCATATAAAACTTAGGACCCGCCATTGACTGCCTAACCCCCCCCCCCCTCCCCCCCATCCCCTCATGCCTAACCTTCCCTCCTACCCTCTCTCCTCCCCCTGTCTCTCTCTCTTCCCTTTTCCCTCCCTCTCCCA
>NW_028234414.1:16276660-16281660 GCF_977035675.1 Penaeus japonicus
CAACCTGGAAAAAAAGCGTTTTATTTCCGGTATTAGTGATTTTCTGAATTCACTGTATCGTTAAAAGGCAATGCCTGCGTACTTGACATTATTTCATATTGACTATAGAATAAAAGCGGGGTTTATATGAAACATGTAAAATATTTTATGTGTTGAACTATTATATAATATTGAATGCAGAATAATACTGCGACTGATATGGAATATTTTTGTATTCATACATTTTATTAACTATATCCCTTTTTTGCTCGATCGATGTATATGTGTGTATATATATATATATATATATATATATATATATATATATATATATATACTATATGGTTGTATAATAAATATAACTTTATAGTATCTATATATATATAAAATGTATGTATACTATATATATATATGTGTGTGTGTGTGTGTGTGTGTGATGTGTGTGTGTGTGTGTTGGCGTTTGTTAGTATGTGATGCGGTGTGTGAGTGACGTACATATTGTTGTGTGCATATATATATATATTATATATATTATATATATAATGATATGTTATATAGTATAAGTATATTATATATATTGTGTGTGTGTGGTTGTGTGTGTTATATATATATATCATATATATATATATATTTATATATTATATAAAATATATATATATATGTCTATGATATATGATAACATGTTATTATATATTACATTCTTATATATTACATATATACATATATAAATATATATACATATATATAAGTATATATATACATTAGTTCTCTCTCCTTATCTATCTCTATCTCTCTCTTTTCTCTTTCATATCCATGAAATTAGATAAATTGTGATATTTGCTTGAGATAAGGCTACATCGCTTTAAATAATAACCCTCTTAGCCAACCACTAACACAATTTCTAAACCTAATCATTAAGCCTAGTTTTGACCTTATCACACGAACGAGTGACTAACTATTCGCATGTGCTTGTTCAATGAAAAATGTTCTTATGTATTAAAATACGGTATGCCGTTTCCGTAGATTTTCTAAACAGTCGACAACGCCGTTGTGAAATATGGGTAACAGATCCGTAGAGTTTTGTAGGGCTGTGGGTAGATGCCATAAGTATGGAAGTGTTTTGTAATACATAAATGCATAAGTTAAAACTTTTGGCTATCTTAAGTATTTCTTTCGTTAAATTTGTTCTTCCCCTAAAGCTTCTTACGTGTCAAGTCGTAGTTATGTCCATGGGTTACGTTCATCCCGGACATTTAATCAGCTTAAGGCCCGCCCCTCAGGGATACTTGTTGTCGCAAGGGTGTTCTTGCGTTATAAGTGCTTGTAACTGTCGACCGTCAAGGCATAGTCTTCTTGTGGTTTTCTTTCTTTTACCTCTTTCTCTTCTCTTTTTCTTTTTATTTTTTATTATTTTTTTTTTTACAATTTTTATCTTTTCTCTTTATCTGTCTATGCTCCTTCCTATTAGAAACAACATTATCATCATTACAGTTAACCTTATCATTATAACCTATATGAGCCTCATCATCATAATTATTTTCATCATTATAATGATCATTTTCATCATTATCAGAATTGGTATCATATTATATATACATACATACATACACACACAGCATACAACATATAAAATAATATTATATATAATATATATGATATAGTATGTTATAGTATATAGTGTATATATATATATATTATATATATATATATATAATATAATATTATTATAAATCTGTGTGTGTGTGTGTGTGTGTGTGTGTGTGTGAGTGTTTGTGTGGTGTCGATTGTTGTGTGTGGTTGTGGTGTGTTTGTGTGTGGTTTGTGTGTGTGTACCCCCGTGTCTGTGTGGACTTTGTGTGTGTGTGTGTGTGTGTGCGTGTTAGAGTTTGTGTGTGTGTGTGTGTGGATACATATATATAAATAAAATAATATTATATATGTTTATATAATATATATAATATATATATATGTATATCGTATAAATACATAGTATATTGTATGAATGTTGTGTATATACATATACAAATATATATATAATATATATATGTATATATATATATATATATATATATATATATATATATATATATATAATTATTATTATTACTGCTGTCTATATCTTGTCATATTATATTAGCAAACTATATGTGGCATAACTACATATTGTCATATCGGTAACACAATATTACAAGCAAACATTGTTTAAAAGATTGCAACGACAAAGCACAACTCCCAGTAACCTTGAAATACCGTACAATTATAATACCATTAAGGAATTTAACGAACGTCATAATCTAACAAAGGAGAGAAAGCAAATTATCGTTTACAACAAATACTTTACTAACTGGTTGCGCGCGCGCGAGCGTGGGTGTGTGTATGTGTGTGAGTGAGTGTGTTTTGTGTGTATGTGTGTGTGTGTGTGTGTGTTTGTGTGTGTGTTTGAGTTAGTGTTTGTGAGTAGATAGTGTGATTATTGTGTGTGTGTTAGTGATGTGTGATTGAGATTTGTATAGAGTTATGAAAAATGTATACAAATTCATAGATGTATAGGTGAATAGATAACCAGATTAAAAGGTAAACAGATATAGAGATAGATAAACTGACAACAATTGAGATGAATTAACAAATATAGAGATAGATAGATAAACAGATGAATAGACTGACAGACAGACAGGAAGATAAATAGAAAAATGATAGATAGGTAAAATGAAATGTAGTTAGATAGATATAAAGAAATGTATATAGATAGATAGATAGATACATAGGTAGAAAATAATTAATGCAGATATATAGATAGATGAATAGATAGATGGACAGACAGAGCGAGATGTAAGTAAGTAGACTGGTGGATAGACAGAGAGACAGATAAATTTATTCATGTGTGTGGGTGTAGCCATGTAAGTGCGTGTGTGTGTGTGTGTGTCTGAAATCCCTTCCTTGCGCTGCTCCATATATCAAATTTTCTCAGATATGCAATAATCCGCGACTACAAATAGAACATGTTCTCCTGCTCGATATCTATTCCACCACTTAAGGGCTACACTGCAGTGTAATGTCAATTAGAATTTCGCCCATGACGACGAATCTACCTCGCACTCGCTGCCTCGTTGCATAATCAACACTCTGTTTAGCACTACGAAGCAGGTTACCTATTCTGTTAATTATTTTCTTGTTACCCTCTTCTTGAATTGATTGCTCTCCCTCCCCGCTTTCCATATCCTGCTTCCCCTCCTCCTCCTCCTTGTCCCTTCGTACCCCTCCCCCCTCCCCCTCCCCATCCCGCACCCCATTAATGAGTTCGAACAAACAGGCTAAAAGATTCATGATTGCCATAATAACTCAGGGTCATTCATGGACTCACAACCTTTAAATGACACAACAGTTAGATATAACTTAAATATTCATACCCATAAATTTATAACGTAACCAATTTTTACTTCTTTAATTGTAAGCAAACACACACACGCACACGCTCAACATACACTCCATGCACAACAACACCACCCCACATACACATACAAAAACCCCAAACACACTAGTACACACAGCACACGTATCAGTCAGAGTATATATGAGATATTAACTATATATAAAATAAATAATAAATATAAATTATATTATATGATATAAAGTAATTATAAACATATTATATTATATATTATGATATAATTATAAATAATTATATATACACCACAGATTATATGTAATAGTATATCTATATATTATATATATATATAGTATATAATGTATTATATATATATATATATCATATATGTTGTGAACATTATATAAATACTAAATATATTATATTATATGTAAATAATCATATATATTATATATAATATAGATAGTATAGATAAATAGAAAGATAGAAGATAGATAGGGTTAGAAATATTGTACAGTGATATTAGCAAATTACATCTATATATTATAAATATATATATTATATATATATATTATAGATCAGAGATTTGGTACATATATATTATATGATAGAAATATATATATATATATTTGTACATATATATATTATATATATAATTATATTATTAGTAAAATATATTATATAAAAATTTTGTACTATACTATATTAATACCTAATATTATATTATATATGGGTTAATAATGTATTATATATAATATATATATAAATATATATATCTATGTATATATATATATATATATAATTATTACACACACACACACAAACAGCACCAAACACACACACATCAACAAACACAAACGCACACACACCCACGCAAACATATATATATATATTAATTTATATATATATATATATTATATATATTTAGTAGATATATATATATATTAGTACAATATATATATATATTATTATATATTCTACTTTTAATATATATAATATATATGTATTTATATATTATTATATATATTATAATTATATATATATGTATATATAATATATAAATAGTTATATATATATATATATCTATTTATGTTATATATGATATATTATATATTTATTGTATATATATATATAATATATATATGTAATTACATATATATTTTTATATATATATATATATAGAATATATATATATATAGTATAGTGATATTATTGTATATGTATATATAGTACTATATAATGTAGTATATTATATATATATTATATATATAAAAATAAAACCCCCAAACCCCACTCACCAGTGGGGAGATGTGGAGATGAAAAGTTGATTTAGAAGTGGGGCGAGAGTTTTTATATAACATTTATAGTCACTAAAACACTCTACACCAACCACACCCCTCCCCCCACACAAACCCAACCCAAAAAAAAACCAAAACCACCCCACACTCCCCCCCTCACAACCCCCACACAAAAAAACTCCTAACACACCAAAACCCCCACCCACACACTCCACCAACCCACACCACCCACCTCACCCCTCCCCCTCACACCTAAAAAACCCCAAAACCCCACACACACCCCCCACCTCACACACACCACTCACTCACCACACACCAAACAAATTTTTAGAATATAG
>NW_028234414.1:16301660-16304160 GCF_977035675.1 Penaeus japonicus
CTTCCCACTTCCCCTCCTCCTCACTCTCCTCACTCCCTCCCCCTTCCCCTCCCATATCCCCCTCTCCTCCTCCTCCCTTCCCCCTTCTCCGTCTCCTCCCTCTCCCCATCCCCTTTCCCCCCTCCCCCTTCCCCCTTTCTTCACCTCCCTCTCCCCTCCCTAACGTCCCCCCACTCCCCCCCACTCCCCCCCCCCTGACTTAGAAAAGAGGGGCAACGACCCCCGTAAAACAACCAAACCCGCGGTCAGGTCACCTCCGGAACCGATTGCTTATCTCTGGCTCTTCTTGGTTAAGACGTTGCTTATAAGATATGCGATGAATATGTAATTAGGTAAACGAATAAGTAATTCTGTAAAAAACATGAGAGTGTAGGTAATAAAATAAAAGAATGAACGAACTTTTCTGATGCTGTTATTGCCAAGGAGTGAATTATCGTGATTGATGTAAATAAAACGACGAAGGGAAAACAGAAGAAAACAAGAATGCGCTGGTAGCATTTTCAATCTACTACGTCTTCAGTAAATGTGTGAAAAGGCATCCAGCATATACGTGAGTGCTTTCCTCTTGTTTGAAAAGGACTTCCAGAGGGAGAGGTGGAGAGAGAGAGAGAGAGAGAGAGTGGGGGAGGAGAGGGAGAGAGAGAGAGGAAGAGAGAGGAGAGAGAGAGAGAGAGAAAGAGAGAGACTGTGGGGGAGGGGAGGGAAAAAGAGAGAGGAAGAGAGAAAGAGAGAGAGTGTGGGGGAGGGGAGGGAAAAAGAGAGAGGAAGAGAGAAAGAGAGAGAGTGTGGGGGAGGGGAGGGAAAAAGAGAGAGGAATAGAGAAAGAGAGAGAGAAAAAAAAAGAGAGGAAGAGAGAGAGAGAAAAGAGAGAGAAGGAGAGGGGGGGGGCCTCCGCCAGAATATGCCGAAAGGTGTACATTCCTTTCCTTGCGAGTCATCTGTAACATGCATGTCCATTCCTTCGCTAAGTGAAATGTTTTTTTTTTCTCTCAGTAGCACGAGGTATTGCTAGGCGAAAGGCCAAAACCCGGAGTGCAAAAGTGTGATGAATTTGCACATATGCTAAAAGATGAATAGATAAAAGGGTGAAGACTGTAAATAAATGAGAATTAGAAAGTGTTTGTATCTTGGATGTGTGTTGCGTACAGGAGGGTGTGTGTCGTATACTCGCTGCCCCCCTCCCCCCAACTCCCCCCCAACTCCCCCCAACTCCCCCCCCCCAATCGCAACCCCCAACTCCCTACTCCCAGCCCTTTCTCGACCGATTGTTTCTACGTCCCCCTCCCACCCAACCCTTCCCTAATAACCTGTTCCTCCATTACATCCATCTCCCCACAACCTCTTCCTCCCCCTCCCCCTCCCCCACCCCCTTGTTCTCCCCTACCCACTTATTCCCCTAGGCCTTTTCCTTCCCTCTCCCCACCCCCACTACTACCCCACACCTTCCCACCCTCAATCCCTCCCACCCCCACCCCTCCCCCTCTCCCCTCCATGCCCCTTGGCCTCCTGCCTGTTGCCTGCCTCGTATTATTAATGCACACGTTCGCTTATACGGAATTCCTGAGCAAAGGTCGCATAGCAGACGCACTAAGAGGAGCTAAAGGCATGAGAGAGAGAGAGGGGGGGAGGGAGAAAAAGAGAGAGAGAGAGAGAGAGAGAGGAAGGGGAGAAGGAAAGGGAATGAGTAAGAGGGAGAAAGAGAGAGAAAACAAGGGAGAAAGAGAGGGAGCGAGGGCGAGGGAGAAAGAAACAAAGAGAGAGGGAGAAAGAGAAAAGGCGAGGGAGAGAGAGAGAGAGAGAGAGAGAGAGAGAGAGAGAGAGAGAGAGAGAGAGAGAGAGAGAGAGAGAGAGAGAGAGAGAGAGAGAGAGAGAGAGAGAGAGAGAGAGAGAGAGAGAGAGAGAGAGTACGTGTGTGTGAGAAAGAGAATGTGTGTGACAGAGAGTGTGTGTGTGTGTTCTCTCACAAGGTGTAAAGTCCCTTTAATCTCTGGTAGCCCTTTCTTGATTGCTTCCTGTTGATAACGGATTTTACTGTTCGTGTTTACGTGTGCGACAATGTGTCTTAGGGGTGGGTGGGCGGGGGGGCTTGTTTGTGCGTGGGGGGGGGGGGGGGGGGGGGTTAGTAACCATATTTACCTGCGCACTTCACGGAGTTTGACCACCTGTACACTCATAGGATAATTGATGCATGTGTGTGTGTGTGTGTGTGTGTGTGTTTGTGCTTTTCTCTTAGCATTCTATATATGATTGAAAATACATGTAATTGCAGGCACCATCCGTTAAACCTATCTAGGCGCAGTCATCGCTAACTAACAGCCAATGTACTTATAACATTAAACAGTAATACAACCATACAGGATTTTCATATGTTATTAAAGATATATATTATGTGCGTTGTTAATGGTGACTATCTTGTATGTTATCAAAGGGAAATTATTTTTTTGCTTTGATGAAGGTAAATATTCCTTATGGTGACAAAGGTCTTGTGTGCAGATAATAG
>NW_028234414.1:16331660-16339160 GCF_977035675.1 Penaeus japonicus
TGTGTGAAAGATGGTAGAATGCAGTAACGCTTTAAATATAGAAATACAAATTTTACCTCCCTGACCGAGACTCGAACCCGACCCGTCAGATTGACAGACCCGGCCCTGAATCCAATAGACCACATGACCCACTAAAAGAATTGTCTAACCAGACGTCTTACAACCGTCATGGAATTTACCTATGTGCTCATAGCAGAGCAGTGATAGCGAGGTTTTACATACAATTCCCGTGGGCACCCGGCAGCAATGAATCAGAAATTCAAGTCCCAAGTATATTCAAGTATATTCATATATATATATATATATATATATATATATATATATATATATATATATATATATATACATTGATAGATATAGATATAGATATATATACATATTTCTCCTTTTCCCTCTTTTCCAAAAGATTTTTGAACATGTACACACATACTAAAACCAACAACAACAACAACAAAAGGTGCACACAAAATGATGACGTCACTCTTCTTACTCCTCCTGACAGTCCGACTGGAAATGTCAGAATATGAGGACTAATTATGAGAATGAATATATTTCTCATTCCCTTTTCTCCAACACTGCCACGCAAATGCAATCAGCCATAAGAAGGATAATTATTGTATAGTTATTACAGAAATGATCCGATTATCAGTGCTCTTGAAAGCAACTTGTTAGTTAAAGGAAAAGGTGGGGTTCAATTACGTGTAGAGGACTTTTGAAATGATAAGTAATAATGACTATGACAATGGCGATGATAATGATATTGAAATATCTATGATTATAATTATAATAATAACGATGGTGATAACGATAATGAAAGGAATAACAAAAATTATCATAATAATAACTATGATAATGATGAGGATGATAATAATAAAGATGACAAAAATGAGAATGTTAATAAATTTAATTGTAATGATAGTAATAATGATAATAATAATGATAATGATGATGATGTTCATGATGATAATAATGATGATAACAGTAACAATAATAATAATTGTTATGAGAACAATAATGATAATAATAACGGAAAAATAATGATAATTATAAAAATGAGGAGGAGGATAATAATTATTTTTATTATAATGATAACCATAATAATGATGATAATAGCAAAATCAACAATAATGATAGTAATGATAATGAAGAGGATAATGAAAATAATAACAATAATATCTACTACTAATGATAATAATATTGATAATGATAATCGTTACTATAATTATCCTTATCCTTATTATTACAATCAATATAATTATTATGATATTAATGATAATGATGATAATGACGATGAAGACGATGATGAAAATAATGAAAAAAAATGGACGAAGATAATATTGGTAACCATGATAATGATAATGATAAGAATAAAAATAAGAATAATAACTACAGTAATAAAGATGATAATCTAGATTATCACGATTATAATAATAATGATAAAATCCTAATGATGATAATCATAAAGATGATAGTAATGATGATAGATAACGATAATGATACTGATAATAATGATGATGATAATGATGATAATAAGGATAATAATCATAATGATAAGGATAATAAAGATGGTAATGATATTGAAAATAGAACAACAGTACTACTAATAATAACAACGATAATAATAATAACGATAATGATAGTTATGAAAATAATAAGACAAATGATGATGGAAATAATAATGATAACAATGATGATAATACTTATGACGATAATAACAATAATGATGATGATCATCATCATCATGCTAATAATGATGACAATAATAATAATGATGGTAATAACGAAAATGATGGCAATGATGATAGGTAATATCAAAGATGATAATAACATTAACAATGATAATGATAATAATGATGATAGGTAATATTATTGATAATAATAGCATCAACAATGACAATGATAATGATAGAGAATACAACGATGATAATAGGAATAAATACAAGCCATTGCCAACCATAAAAAATAAATAAATAAATAAAATAGAGAAACATATATTACCGGGAAGACTCTAATCCATTTTTTGTGTCCGAATACCCAATCCATTTCGTATCCATCACCAGACGTATCCAAATATTTCGTATCTTGTGTCCAAATTTTAAACCCCCCCCCCCCCCCCCGCCCCCAAATAGACTGAAGTGGGACAGCATTAGACACATCAGAATAACAACCAAAATGTTCTTTATTTTCCTCCCTTCTATTGTCCTTCTTCATGAAAAGCTTATATTGGGGACCGAGTCGACAGCTCCCAGACACGCTACCATTAGGCATTGTTTTCAAAAGCTATTCTGTACACGGGCCGATGGGGGAGACTGAGTCCAGTTCCTTCGATTTGCGAATCTAGGGAATTTGGAAATGGAAATATTCATGAAGATTCATTATGATTGATCTATATGGTTATATATTGCTGTTATACAGAGGCTGCTTAGATATGGAGTTAGGTAGATAGATAGGTGATATTGATGGATAGAGAGAGAGAAAGAGGTAGAGAGAGAAATTAACAGATAGATATAGATAGATAGGTTGATAGAGAGATAAATATATATATATATATATATATATATATGTATATATATATATATATTAATATATATATATATACATATATATATGTGTGTGTGTGTGTGTGTGTGTGTGTGTGTAAATAGATACACATACACAAGGAAACTCATATGCATACACATTTATATACTCATATATAGATAGGCAAATATTGATATATATATCCTATATACATCATGAAAGTATTTTTTGTACATGAATGTAAAATTGATATTTTTTCAACGTGATACTAAAAAAAAAGAAAAAAAAATGATTGGTCCTCGCTATGCAGAGCGTCCGTCACTGAAATCACGGCGCAATCAGGACCACTTGTATCGAATCTCGCGACTAATGATGATGAAGCTCAGCTCCACTTTGCAATCCGACGACCGAAAGACCCGCTTTTTACGTGTGATGAACTCAATGAAATGAGGAAGTTTTGTAGTGGACGTTATGTTCATTAATGTCAGATTTCTGTTCTGTTGCCGTAATCGGGTGGTTATAATTAGATGATGTTTCTAGATCTGAAGTTGTATTTCATATTGACTATAGTATTGCTCGCATTAAGATGAAAAGAGGTAGCATATAAAAGGAATGCTAGGAACGCAATGCTAAATCCCAAGTCCTCCTAATGGATAGGTGTTTGTTAAATGTGGGTTTTGTTACCGTAGACTCAAAACTAATATATTTTACCCACCTCTTCATCTATGAGAGCTGTTTAGTGAATGACAAGATTTAGCCTTTGCGTAACTTTCCCTTGTAGGATATTAATAACATAGCACATAGTGTTGATAAGAGGTATTTGGTGGTTTTTCTTCTCTTTTTTTACCTTATCAATTAAATAAAAAAAGAATTCCGTCATTTCTTAGAAGAAAATATTAGCAAAGTCAAATACTTCTTACGAGGTTACCACCTGCAGTAGCGGCTGTTGTGCGCCAGGTAGATAGTCCTTCGATTCCAAAGGCCAAAGGTGACACACTTCGATTAGATATTCTGCAGCGACACTCGCTTTCGTTACCTTCTCTTTCATATCATTTTTGTCTCTCTTTCACTAACTACGGAGTAAAGAAGACCTTCCAGAATGATTGTATCAACAATGTTGATTTCTATCTAATCATTAAATCAATTCATTTATTTATCTAAGAAAGAAAGGAGGGGGATCCGACCGACACTGAACGTGAGAAAACTCCCTTTTGAAAAACGTGTCGCCTGGCCGTATACCGTTGGTGTCAGCGCGGCCAACCCGACAGCACTTGTTGTAAGGGTCGTTTTCCTTTACCTCGACGCTGCGGGGGCAATATAAGGGTCGCGGCCATAATGGTGTTTGTGGTGGGACGCAAGAAGCCTTTGTGTGACCTTGAGAATGGTGACACAGGTATATACTTCTTTTTTTTTCATTGGTATTTTTCCATCTTATTCATTATACTTCTTTTTTTTTCTTTCTTTTTTTTCTTTCTTTCTTTTTTTTTCTTTCCTTTCTAGTATATCACGAGTTTTTCATTCGCGTGATAATAATCAGTTTTCTTTCTTTCTTCTTTCTCTCTATTGTCTTTAACGCGTTTTTCATGCTTGTGTTGCATTGTTTGTGCAATATTTTGTTTCTCTTTTTAGGTTTTGTTTTTGTTTCTTTATTTCACCGGCTATCCGTCTGTGAGAGAGTTTAGACGGCCTTGTGTCGGCTGGCTCTCAGACTTTCCAAAGAATTAAATCTAATCAGAGGCCGAATAACTTTGCTAATGGAGCCAAGAAATATGACAACTCTGCGGGCATGTTAGTCATGTTTCATCAACATTACAGCTATTATCGTTATTATTGTCGTTAGTATAACAGTTAGTGTTACTATTTCCTATATCGTCTACTATTGTTTTTCATCTTCATTATCATTGTCACTATTATCTTCACTACTGATACAGATGTTACTGATACCAACCAAGACCATTGTCATCAATAACAGCAATGAAGTTTTGATATCAACTTTATGGTCCGTATCAATACCTGCATCACTCTTGATAACTATATCAACGTTTGTCTTAGTATTGCCACTGCTCAATGTGTTGCTATCTGATTACTTTATTGTTAGTGCTGTTGCCATCCTTACCAGTTCATTTGAGCTTTCATTATTATAGTCACTAAACTATCCTTGTTTCAGCGTCATTGTTATTTTCGCTCATTTTGAAAAGTTTTTTTTTCACCCTCTTAAATACAGACAAAACTTTCAACAACAAACAATTTGCGTTTTCACTGCGTTTCATTATCGGTTATAAATTCAAAGCTTTTGCGATTGTCGAGAGACCCAAATGACCTTTTAAAAATCTATATATAAAATAATAAATATTCATATATTATCAAGCTATAATGTAATGTTCAGCATCAGTGATTCTTGCAGTTGTGAATTTCACGAGGTATTTCGTATCAATGAAAAAAACTTTTGACGGTAATTATTTTCATTATAATTAACAGAGTCCATAATTATTAGTGGTCTGTGAAATTTGAATAATTTTTTTTTCCAATAGTTATAGATTTGCTTTGAAATTTATTTACATCATACATTATTGGTGGTGTTGATAATGATGATTCTTATCATTATCATTATCATTATTATTATCATTATTAATATTATCATAGTTATTATTGTTAGCATTATTATTGTAATTATAATTGTTATTTTTACTATTATTATTATCATTATATTTATTATCATTAAAAGTATTAGCTTTGTTATCATCATCATTATCATTTTCATTATCTTTATTATCATTTCTATTTTTGTTTGTCTTCAGCTTTTGCGTCTTAAAATTATCAAAATTACAGTATCATCAAAAATATCAAAATTATCATTCTTGTTACTATCATGATCATTATCATGATCATTGTTATCAGTCATTATTACTATCATTATCATCATCCTTATTAACATTTATTTTTACCATCACTACTACAATTATCATTAATATTATCATTGCTATTATTATTACTTTTATTATCTTTATCATTACTATTTTCATTATTATCATTGTTATTGTTACTATGATATGATATTTTTTAGTATCAGTGTTAGTATTACTAGTATTACATTATTGTTATTGTCATCATTAGCATCATTATTGTTAACACAACTATCATTACTATCATTATTTTTACCATTACCCTTATAATTTTTGTTATCACCATTGTTTTATAATGATGATCTTAATGAGTATCATTATCATGTTTATGAATACTATATATATGTGTGTGTGTGTGTGTGTGTGTGTGTGTGTGTGTGTGTGTGTGTGTGTGTGTGTGTGTGTGTGTGTGTGTGTGTGTGTGTGTGTGTGTGTGTGTGTGTGTGTGTGTGTGTGTGTGTGTGTGTGTGTGTGTGTGTGTGTGTGTGTGTGTGTGTGTGTGTGTGTGTGTGTGTGTGTGTGTGTGTGTGTGTGTGTGTGTGTGTGTGTGTGTGTGTGTGTGTGTGTGTAAGTGTGTGTGTCAGTGTGCCTGTGTGTATGTGTGTTTGTGTGTATTTACATATAATTTCGATACGTGTCTTAGGTCATGATATCTTATAACTTACATTTTTTTTTGCCCTTTTCTCTTACTGAACCCGAGTCTCATTCTGCAAACTGCACTGCAATTGCTCTCGTAGGAAAGGTCCTTCTCGCTCTGTATTGATTCCAGAACAGTGTCTATTAGTTCAACTAGATCGTAATTCAACTCTGCTTTTACCCTTTTCTATTTCCTTGAGTCATTTCATTATCTTTCCTTCTCTTCTCTTGTTTTCTCTTCATTTCTCTACTGTTCTACTTACTTTTTTTCGTTTGTTTTTTTCTTTTTTCCTCTTTCTTTATTTCTCTATTCTTCTTTCTCTCTGCCTGTCTATCTGTCTGTCTGTGAGTTCGTTTGTCTGTGTGACTGTCTCTCTCTGTCTCTCTGTCTTTCTCTTTATCTCTGTCTTTCTCTCTTTCACCCTCTATTTTTCCCTCGTTCTCTTTTATTCTCTCCTTCCTCCTTTTCCTGCTTCTATCTCTCCCTCCCCCTTCTCTGCCCCCTCCCCCCACCCCACCCACCTCTCCCCTATGCCTCCCTTCCTCTCCCTTCTCATTTCTTTTCTTCCTCTTTCCCTCTCCTCCTCGTCTCCTTCCTTCCCTCTCTTTCTCCCTTCTTGCTTTTTCCTCTCTCCTTCCCCCTTATCCCCCACCCACCCCCACCGCCCACCCGCCCGCCCGCCCATGGCCTCGTCCCAGCCGCCCGCACTCCAGGGTGTAACAGGTGCTTGTGTGTCCCTCCCGCCCCTCTCACTTACCTGCTGTTCGAGTTAGTTCCTCGGTTTAGAGTCCTTGGTTTCTCCCATCTGCCTCTTTCTCTCTCTCTCTCTCTTCTTCTCTTTCTCTCTCTCTCTACGGCTGCTCTGTTGCTCTCTGCTATGTCACTCGTTGGTCTTCTGTTTGCTTCATGTTTGTTTTGTTTGTTCTTTTTTATTTGTTTTATATATGTATATATATTTTTTTATTTGGTTCTGGATTTTGATACGTGCGTGGTGTGTGTGTATTTTTTCTTTTCTTTTCTCTCTCTCTCTTAAACTCTTTTTTCTTTCTCTTTTTTATTATCTCTCTATTTTTTCTGTCGTTTTTTTTCTGTTTAGATGAACTCACGATAACTTACAATACCCATTTTATTTTCTTCTTTTTAATTAACTCTCTTTCTTTCAACGTATATCTTTCTGTATTCTCTTCCCTCTCTCACGTGGAAGAATCACATTGCAGGTCGCCCGGCTTGACAACGGTAAACAAAGCAGTCTCGACCATCTTGAACGTCAAAACTTCTTGTCCGGGAATTAAAAATAAAAAAAACATGAATTACAAATATAAAAACCCAAGCTCTCCGACACTCCGAGTAGAGAAGACAACGTCGACAACAAAAGCTTCCACGACACGACGGCTCCGAGGAGAGAGAGAGCGCTTTCCGACGAGTGTCTGCGAGGGAGGT
>NW_028234414.1:16344160-16349160 GCF_977035675.1 Penaeus japonicus
GATTATTTTATTATCCTTATCGTAATTGCTTCTTTTCTTGTTTTTGTTGTCATTAACATTGATATTGTTGTTATTACTACTATTATGACTTTATAGCAGTAGTGGCAGTAGTGTTGTTTATTTATTATCATTATCATTGTTGTTATTATCATTACAATTTTATCAACATTGTTATTATTATGATTACTATTATCATCCTCACCATCTTTATTATTATCATCGTTATCATAATCGTTATTATCATTATACGTATTGTTATCATTATCATTATTATTATCATTGTTTCTATTAATGCTGTTATCTTGTTTATCATTATCATCATCATTATTATTATAATTATTATTACTATTTATATCATTACCTTTATCTCTATCATCATTTTCATCATTATCAACATCATCATTTTTGTTATTATTATCATTATTATCATCATTATTTTATCATTATCATTATTATCAATATCAATATTATCATCCCTATCATCATCATTACTATTGTTATTATCAGTATCATTATCATTCTTATGCTTACCATTATTATCATAATTACTATTGTTGTTGTTGGTTTTATTATCTTTATCATCATATTGATTTTTGTTATTAGTATTATTATCATTATCATTATCGTTATCATTATTATTACTATCATTACTATGATCGCTTTTACTATTATCGTTACTATATTTTCAAAGACTATTGTTATCATTATTGTTATTACCATCATTATTAGGTTTGCTATCAATAATGTTATCATTACTTTCTTTATGATTATTATCATTATCACTATCATGACTACTATTATCACAACTATTATTACTTGTTATTATTGACATTATTGTTATCATCATTATCATTATCATTATTATCATTGCCATCATTATCATTATCATTGCTATCACTATTATCATTATTGAGATTTTTGTTGTTATTGTTACCTTTATCATTATGATTATCATCATCATATCATCATCAAATCATCATTATCATTACCATCAGGGTAATGGTTTCCAGCTGATCCATCCTATTATTATGATTATCATTATTGTTATTATTGTTATCATTTTATTTCCAATACTATTATAATAATCCAGCTGATCCAGCCTATTATTATGATTATCATCATTATCATCATAATTGTTATCATTATCATTGTTATTATCATCATTATTATTATTATTACTATTATTATTATCATTATTATTATTATCATTATTATTATCATTATTATTATCATTATTATTATTATTATCATTATCATTACTATTATTATTATTATCACTATTACTATTATTATCATTGTTATTATTGTCATTATCATCATCATCATTATCACCATTAATATCATTTCTAATATTTCATTGTTATTGTCATCAATATGTTTATCGTTATCATTATTTTTGCTGTTATTATCATTGGCATATCTAGTATCAACATCAGTATGTTTATAAATATTACCATCGTTATTATCATCATATTGATATTTTTATTATTATCATCGTTGTTATTATAATTATAATTGTTATCATTGCTTTCATCAACAACATCATAACTTTTGTTATCATCTTTATAACTGTTATCAAAAACGTCATTTTCATTCCTATTTTTATCATTCTTGTTATCCTCTATACCATTATTTTACCGTTAATGCTATACAACTTTTAGTATTACTCTTATCATTCTTATGAATAACTATATAATCATTATTATACTATTAGATATATCATTATTAAAACCGTCAATAAAGATAAAAATACGATATTCAAATTCTAAAATACATCCTATTAATCCATCTTATACCAGAAAAAGGAAGAATATTCTTTTTCTCTCTCTCTCTCTCTCTCTCTCTCTCTCTCTCTCTCTCTCTCTCTCTCTCTCTCTCTCTCTCTCTCTCTCTCTCTTCTCTCTCTTTCTCTCTCTCTCTCTCTCTCTCTCTCTCTCTCTCTCTCTCTCTCTCTTCTCTCTCTCTCTCTCTCTCTCTCTCTCTCTCTCTCTCTCTCTATATATATATATATATATATATATATATATATATATATATATATATATATATATATATATACATATATATACATTTACACACACACACACACATGTATATAAATATACATCTCTCTCTCTCTCTCTCTCTCTCTCTCTCTCTCTCTCTCTCTCTCTCTCTCTCTCTCTCTCTCTCTCTCTCTCTCTCTCTCTCTCTCTCTCTCTCTCTCTCCTCTTTCTCTCTCTCTCTCTCTCTCTCTCTCTCTCTCTCTCTCTCTCTCTCTCTCTCTCTCTCTCTCTCTCTCTCTCTCTCTCTCTCTCTCTCTCTCTCTCTCTCTCTCTCTCTCAAAATAAGAATCGAAACAAGAACGTATATGTAAAACTTCTCATTCCTGACTTCCAATTTCGGTTCTGTAGCCAATTTGATGGATGTAAAAATTGCGTGTTATCTTCAGCCTCGCTTGTGTTGACAGGCAGGCAGACTATGAGACAATGAAACGAGACAGGGAAAGGTGACGATTGGAAATAAACGCGAAAGGGTAGATAGAACAAGAGAGAGAGAGAGAGAGAGAGAGAGAGAGAGAGAGAGAGAGAGAGAGAGAGAGAGAGAGAGAGAGAGAGAGAGAGAGAGAGAGAGAGAGAGAGAGAGAGAGAGAGAGTGGGGAGAAAGGTTAGTAGAATAGTAAAAATAGAGGCATCATGACTTGGAAATAAATGTGACAGAGTGCGGGGGAGGTGAGGGGGGGGGTTGAATAAGTGGCATTAGAAGTTGGAAATAAATACAAAAGGGTAGAAAGAAGAAAAGAAAGAGATAGAGAAGGGAGAGAAAGGTAGAGTAAGAGGCATTAGAAATTTGATATAGACGCGACAGGGTAAAAGAAAGAAAGAGAAAGAGGTCGAAATAGAGCAGAATAGAGAGAAGAAAATAAGAAGCATTTGAAGTTAGAATAAGTGGCATTAGAAGTTTGAAATAAACGCGAAGGGTAGAAGGGGTATAAGAAAGAGGGTGAGTGGGAGGGGAATAAGAGACATTAGTAATCGGAAATAAACACTAAAGGGTAAATAGAGGAAGAGATAGAGCGGGTTGAATAGAATAGAAAGAAGAGTTAAAATAAGTGCCTTTGGAAATTGGAATTAAGCACATTATGTAGGATGAAATAAAAGAAAATAGATGGGAGAGATGATAAGCAAAACAGAGGAGAGAAGACATGGAGACAAAGAGATAAAATAAAGGTAAAATAGGGAAGTAATAGAGAGTAGATTGGTCGAAAATAAAAAGTAATAACATAAACAAATCAAAGACAGAGAGAGAAAGAGAAAGAGCAAGAAAGAGAGAGACAGAAAGGGAGAGAGAGAGAGAGAAAGAGAGAGAGAGAGAGCAAGAAGATTCCGAACCCAATTAAACGTCCAGCTATTGGAATTTAGCACACATCATTAAGAGTGAAGGAAATAAAATGACAAAAAAACGAGAGAAAAGGAGACACTGTATACAAATAAAACACACATAAATTTACTTCAGAGTCGAGCCCTTCCCTTCCAAGATTCTCATTGTGGGAATCTTCGAGGATTCTTAGGGATTTCCAGATGGTTTTGGGATTTGGGAGATAGGGATGGTGGTTGGGGGTTGGGGATTGGGGGGGGAGGGTTCTTTCTGGATATCCTCTGTTGGTGTGATTGCGTATCTGTTTGTTTGTTTTCGTTATTTTTCCCATTTTGGATCACTTTTCCTCCGCTTTGGTATATGGGTTAGGAATGTTAAAGAAAGCATTTTGAAAAAAAAAAAATGTGTGTAAGCATATGTATGTTTGTAATTTTTCATAATACATCTTCACTATTTTCTTCCTATCAATATTACCTTGTTGTCATTAACTCCATCAACATCACTCTCATTCTTGATACTATCATCCTCAAACTTACCAATATTATCATCAATACCAGTGCTTCGCCACTATAGATAGTCACTGTCTTTATCATTGTTAACAACATCATCATATCCATCATTCTTGTTGTTGCAGCAGTTGTTGTTGTCAGAGATATAGCTTGGGCGGAGTGTAGTGAAAATTATATGAACCTCGAAATATATATACGATGTCGATAGCAGACCGTTTTAGGAATAGGTTATTGATTTCGAAATTTATGACGTAATAATGATGCATGGAGGAATTCAAAATTGCATGAGAGCATTTGTGATCAATGACACACACCAGCAGGCATACACACACACGTGATCGTTAATGATTTTAGTAATTATGAGAATATTAGTTATGATAAAAATGACAATCATAGTTGCGGTTCTAACGGAAATAAGAATTAAGATTATAAAAATTGCAGAAAAAATAGGGATAAGGGTGATAATAATGATGGTGATGATGAAGGGGGAGAAACAATGATGACAATGATGATAATGATATTGATGATGATAATTAACAATAAGGATGATAATAACGAAAAGGATGATGATAAATATTATGACAATGATAATAATAAAAATGGGATAATGGTGATGACAATAAAAATTATAATAATAGAAATATAGGTATAATAATAATAACAATGATAATGATGATGATAATGATAATAATGATACTGACAATGATAAAAATATTAATAACAGTAATAGCAGTAATAGGAGTAATAGTTGTAATGATGATGGTAATAACAATTATCATAATAAGAATAATGATAATATTGAAAAAATGCTAATGATAGTAACAATGATAATAATAATAATAATAATAATAATAATAATGATAATAATAATAATCATAATAATACTGATAATAATAATAATAATGATAATATTGATAACGATACTAATAGCAATAATGATACTGATAACAAATAAAATAACAGTAAATTACAGTTATAACAATAATCCCTATGATGTCAATATAACAGCAATGCCTAAGAGTAAACAATAAGACCATACTTTTGTTTATCACTGTTTTTGTTTTTTATTTTTTTCTCAGAAAACATCCTGGCATGTTTTCGAGGCGTCAATGACTCAACACACCTGCAGGTAGG
>NW_028234414.1:16366660-16369160 GCF_977035675.1 Penaeus japonicus
TCTTCTCTCTCACTCTCTCTCTCTCCATCCTCTCCTCTCTCTCTCTCTTCTCTCCTCCTCTCTCTCTCTCCTCCTCCCTCTCTCTCTCTCTCTCTCTCCTCAATTCTGTCTCACTCTCTCTCTCTCTCTCTTCTCCTCCTCTCTCTCTTCTCTCACTCTCTCTCGTCTCTCCTCTCACTCATCTCTCTCTCCTCTCTCTCTCTCGTCTCTCTCTCTCCTCTCTCCCCTCTCTCTCTCTCCTCTCTGCTCTCCTCGTCCTTCTCTCTCTCTCTTCTCTCATCTCTCTCTCTTCTCTCTCTCTCTCCTCTTCCTCTTCCGCTCCCGCTCTCTCTCCCTCTCTTCCTCCTCTCTCTTTCCTCTTATCTTCTCCTTCTCTCTCTCTCTCCCTCCCCTCTCTCCTCGTCTCTCTCTCTCTCCTCCTCCCTCTCTCTCCTCCTCTCTCCTCTCACTCTCTCCTCTCTCTCTCCTTCCTTCTCTCTCTCTCCTCCCTCTCTCTCCTCTCTCTCCCTTCTCCCCTCTCCCTCTCTCTCTTCTGCACTCCTTCCTCTTCTCCTCCTCTCTCCCCTCTCCTCTCTCTCTCTCTCCTCTCTCCTCTTCCTCTCTCTCTCTCTCTCTCTCGCCTCCCTCCTTCGCTCTCTCTCTCTCTCTCTTCTCTCTACCTCCTCCCTCTCTCTCTCTTCTCCGCTCCTCTCTACTCCTCTCTCTCTCTCCGCCTCCTCTCTCCTCTCTCTCCTCTCTCCCCTCCTCTCTCTCTCTCCTCCTCTCTCTCCTTCTCCTCTCTCTCGCTCCTCCCTCCTCCTCTCTGCCTCTCTCCTCCTCTCTCTCTCCCTCTCCTCCTCTCCTCTCTCCTCTCTCTCCTCCTCTCCCTCCCTCTCACCTCCTCTCTCTCTCCCTCCCTCTCCCTTCTCTCTCCTCCTCTCCCTCCCTCTCCTCTCCCCACCTCTCTCTCCCTCTCCCTCCTCTCACCTCCTCTCCCTCTCTCTCCCTCTCTCTCTCTTCTCTCCTCTCTCCCTCCTCTCTCTCTCTCCTCGTTCTCCTCTCTCTCCCTCTCTCCCTCATCTCCCCTCTTCTCTCTCCTCCTCTCTCCTCCTCTCTTCTCTCCTCTCCTCTCTCTCCCTCTCCTCTCTCTCTCCTCTCTCCTCCCTCCTCACTCTCCTCTCTCGCCCCTCTCTCCTCACTCTCCTCCCTCCTCTCTCTCTCTCTCTCTCCCCTCTCCTCCTCTCTCTCTCCCTCTCCTTCTCTCTCTCTCTCCTCTCTCTCTCATCTCCTCTCCATCTCCTCTCTCTCTCTCTCTCCGCTCTTCTCTCTCTCTCCTCTCATCTCTCTCCCCTCTCTCCTCTCTCTTCTCACTCTCCTCCCTCTCTCTTCCTCCTCTCTCTCTCCTCTCTCTCTCTCTCTCCCTCCTCCTCTCCTCTCCTCTCCCTCCTCTCTCCTCTCCTCCTCTCCTCTCCTCTCTCCCTCTCCCTCCTCTCTCCTCCTCCTCTCTTCTCCTCTCTCTCCTCCCTCTCTCCTCTCCCTCCTTCCCTCTCCTCTCCCCTCTCCTCCTCTCTCTCTCCTCTCCTCTCCTCTCTCTCTCCTCCTCTCCCCTCTCTCCTCTTCCTCCTCTTCCTCTCTCCTCCTCCTCTTCTTCCTCCTCTCTCCTTCTCCTCTCTTCTCTCATCTCTCTCCTCTCTCTCCTCTCCTCTTCTCTCTCTCTCTCCTCTCTCCTCTCTCCTCTCTCTCCTTTCTCTCTCCTCTCTCCTCTCCTCTCTCTCTCCTCTCCTCTCCCTCCTCTCCTCTCTCTCTCTCCCTCTCTCTCTCTCCTCCCCTCCCTCTCGCTCCTCTCTCCTCTCCTCTCACCTCTCTCCTCTCTCTCTCCCTCTCTCCTCCTCTTCTTCTCTCTCTCTCTCCCTCTCTCTCTCTCTCTCCTCCTCTCTCTCTCCCTTTCTCTCTCTCCTCTCATCTCTCCTCTCCTCCCCTCTCTCCTCTCTCATCCACTCCTCTCCCCTCTCCTCCCCTCCTCTCTCTCCTCTCTCTCTCGCTCCTCCTCTCCTCTCCTCCTCTCTCTCTCCTCCTCTCCTCTCTTCTCTCTCTCCTCTCTTTCCTCTCCCCTCCCCCTCTCTCTCTCCTCCTCTCCCCTCCTCCCTCCCTCTCCCTTCTCTCTCTCTCTCTCTCTCCTCCACTCCTCTCTCTTCCTCTCTCTCTCTCGTCGCCCTCTCTCTCCTCTCCTCTACTCCTCTCTTCTCTCCCCCTCTCCTCTCTCTCCCTCTCCTCTCTCTCTCCCTCTCTTCTCTCTTCCCCTCCCTCTCCTCTCTCTTTCTCTTCCTCTCTCCTCCCTCCTCTCTCTCCTCTCCCCTCTCCTCTCCTCTCCTTTCCTCTCCTCCCCTCCCTCTCCCTCTCTCCTCCTCTCTCTCTCTCTCCCCTCATCTCTCTCTCCTTTCTCTCTCTCTCCCTCTCCCCCTCCCTTCCTCTCTCCCTCCCTCTCCTCCTTCCCCTTCTCCTTTCTCTCCTCCCTCTCTCC
>NW_028234414.1:16374160-16376660 GCF_977035675.1 Penaeus japonicus
TTGTGTGTGTGTGTGTTATTTATATTATATAATTATATTATATCAATGTTATAATGTATACAATATTATATTATCTTAAGATATATATTTAAATATATATATATATATTTATATATTATATTTCTATATTATATATATATATTATATATCATAATATTATGTGTATACATAAATATATATGTATATTATTATATTATTATATATATAATATTTATCTATATAATATATTATATATTATATATATAAACATAAATAGGTGGATTATATAATTATATATTATATTATATATATATCTATATATATAATATATATATATATTCTATTATTATATATATTTATATATATATGTATATGGATTATTATTAAATACATATATATATATCTATTATATTATAATTATATATATATATATATTTATATATTATATATATATTTTTAAATATTTCTATATATATATATTTTTATATACATATTATATATGTGTATAATAAATATATATGTATATATTATATATATATATATATCTTTATATATATTATATATATTGAAATATATGTGGATATATATAATATATATTATATAAATATATATATATATAATATATAGATATATATTCTGTATGGAACTGGATCTATATAAATATATATACATATATATAGAAATATTTATATTAACATTTATATATCTCATATATATTATAATAATTATATATATATATAAATTTATTATATTATATCATGTATAATTATATATTATGTATATGTATATATATTATTATATATATATAATTATCTATATATTAAGTATATATAATTATGTTATTATATATATTATATCTCTTAAATATATATATCTATAAATTATATCTATATATCTATTATTTCTATTATATTATATATATAGTATTATAGTTGTATTTTTATTTAGCTGCAATATTTGAATAGTACTTATGTGGCAATTAGTGCTACGGTCTTCAAATAGCAAAGCATCGACATTTTCTCAATTGAGCACCTCTGCAATAACTCAAACACATACAAACAGAAAGCAATAAACACCCAATTCTGAAGAAAAAAATAAAATTGTACCTTTTTTTAATAATATCTTAAAGTTCTTCTATAACATATTTCCCTTCTGTAACCACAAAATGATAACAAAACAACAATCTATATTGATATAGGCTTCCCCTGCAAAAGGTCTTTGGTAATTGTAACATAAGGAAGCACGTTGTGTTATATTTATTAATAATGACTTGTATAATGATTATTGCTACAACTTATTGGATATCATCATTATCTCTCCCTAACTATTAGATATCAATTGAAGGTTTTTTAACAGGGATGTTTCAATTATGGGTAATGGGGGTAATGGTCTGAAATTTTAATCATTATAGTTATTACGCGTTCTTATCATTATTATAATTATGAATGTTGTCATTTTATCACCATCACCCTTGTTATTTTCCTTTTTCTTATCATTGTTATCATTATCAACACTATATTATCATCATTTATTATTACCATCCTGATCATTATTATCATAATTTTTTTTATCATTATCATTACAATTGTTATCCTTATTATCATTATCATGATTATCTTTGTAATTATTATTATTGTTATCATTATCATCATCACCAATCTTTTCATCACCATGATTATCGTTTACATTATCGTCGATACTAATGTTATTATCATTATATATTATTGTTTTCATTATTAGTGGTATTTCTGTCATCATATAATTTTCATTATCATTATTATCAATATTATTGTCTTTATCATTATCATTGTTATCATTATCACCACTAGTCTTATGATTATAGTAATTATTATCATTGTTATTATCATCATCATTGTTATTATTATTATTATCATTATTATAACTATCTTTATCATTATTATCACTATCATTATTATCATCAATATTATTTCTACTTTTATTGTCATCATAAATCTTATTATCATTATCATTATTGATGATGTCATAATCATCATTATCATTATCATTGTCTTTATCATCTTTTTATAGTATTATTATTGTTGGCATTATTAAAATTACTATGTGTTAATGTTTTTGTTATCAACTTCCCTATCATTACTATCATCAATATTATCCTCATTATGATTAACATCATTATCATTATTAACATCATTAGCATTAGCATTATTGTCATAATCATTATTATCGTTACCATCAATAGCATCATCACCATTATAATTGTTATCAACATTTTTTTTATCGTCACTATTATTGATATAGTATTGTTTTTTTGTTGTTGTTTTTTTTGTTTTGTTTTTTTTTTTGCTATTATTCTTGGCATTAGCATCATCATCATCATCATTATCTATATCATCCTCACATTCCATTGAAAAAGATCAATTCCATTTCAACACAATTACGAGCAATAAAATAACGATTCTGGAATGGGTAACAGAATAACGAAAGTTCCAAGTTCCAGCAAGTAATAATGAGGTTACAAATAAAGCTCTTACATAAACAC
>NW_028234414.1:16378686-16391186 GCF_977035675.1 Penaeus japonicus
TGTCTGTTTGTTGATTTGTCTTTATGCTGTGTGTCTCTTTGGTTGAATGTTTGTTTTGTATGTTGTTTTCTCTGTATCACTGTATCTCTGTTTGTTTTTGTTTTAGTTTCTCTTTTAGTATGTATGTACGTGTGTTTGTGTGTGTTTGTGTCTGCATCTATATATATCTGCTCAGGAAATACTTCCTTCTATTGATTATATTTTCTTAAAAGATCTCAAATCATGTCGAGTTAAACACCTGTTCAATTTGTTCCCGTCATATCAAATTCATGTCATACCTTCGACATGTCTCCCATTTCACCGACACTTGTAACTCAGCGACAACACCAAGAGACAGGTTGCGGGTCAAAAAAGAGACGCCTCGTCTGTGGATATACATATTGGAAAAAATAAGATCACCACTTGAAATGTCTCCCTCCCTCCCTCCCTCCCCCTTCCTCCCCTACCCTCCCCTTCCTTCCCCATCCCTCCCTTTCCCTCCCCTTCCCTCCCCATTCTTCCCTTTCTTCCCCTTTCCCTCCCTTTCCTTCCTTTTCCCTCCCTCAATCACACACAAAACGAAGAGGAAACAACTCTCTCTCTCTCTCTCCTTACTTCTCCTCTCTCTTGGTCTCTCTCCCTCGTCTCTCTCTCTCCTTCCTCTCTTCTTCTCTCTCTCTCGCTCTCCTCTATCTCTCACTCCTCTCCTCTCTCTCTCCTCTGCTGTCTCCTCTCTTCTCTCCCCTCTCTTTCTCTCTCGTCTCTCTTCTCTCTCCTCTCTCATCCTCTCTCTCTCTCTTCTCTCTCTCTTCCTCTTCTCTCTGACTCTCTCTCTCTCTCTCTCTCTCTTTCTCTCTCTCGTCTCTCCTCGTCCTCTCCTATCTCCTCTCTCTCTCTTCTCCCTCTCTCTTCTCGTCTCCCTCTCTCCCTCTCTCCTCGCCTCACGGGCTCTCTCCTTTCTCACTCTCTCTCCAATTCTTCTTCCATAACGTCTTACCTTCAGATTTCTCAAAGACAGAATGGCGCGCCGTTCCTTAAGTGATCGACAGCTCTGCTAAGTGTGTGACTATCGCGTGTTGTCCACTGGTATTGCTGGCGTTTGCTCGGTGGTGTGTATGCGCGTGTGTGTGTGTTTGTTTGTGTGTGTGTGTGATTTTACATTCTCTTTTTATGGGTAGTGAATTGTGTAGAATTCGTATGTGTTTCTGTTTGTTTGTTTTTTTTCATCATAAGCATTGTTATCATTATCATCATATTAATTTTTATTGATGTTGGTATTATTGATAGTAACTTATCGACATTATCAATATTGTTATCATTGTCAACATGATTGCTATCATCATTATCATCTTAATAATGTCATTTCAACTATCATTTTCGTTACTATGACTATTGTTTTTGTTGCCTTTCTGTCCAATACCATTATGATTATTATTTTTGTCGTCATCTAAGTGTTGTTGTCATTATCATAATATTTCCTTTCACTATCATTCCTTTCGTTTTTATTTTCAAATATTCTTCTACTTCGCATTTCTGAGGGGTAGGGGGAGGGGGCTCTCCTCGTTAAGTAGGAATAATTTGGCAAGCCACTGTAAATGGCGCAAGTCCGAGCTCTCTCCTCTAATAGCCATATATTAATGCGTAGCGAAATGGGGTGTTTAGAGTCCGTAGAGTTTTCGGGCATATCCGCCACACCGAACGTGACTCCAAAACATGGATACAATTAATTGACACATGAAAAGGGATTTCTCTGCACTTAAACCTTGTACGCTGCTATTCACCAAAGTGTTGTTAGATTGGCTTTTACATGTCAGAGCACATAAACACGTACATGTACATTTAATGGGATTTACAAAGAGAAGCGTTCCTAAGTATGCACACACACGCAGATACAAACAGGCATATAGATATATATTTCTACTCAAATATGTATGCAAATGTAAATCTATACATACTCATAATCACACATACACAAATACTCGTACATACACATACATACACGCACATACACAAATATCCACACGCAGAAGCACAAATGTTAACAAACACATACATGTCCAATCATTCATACCTACACACACTCACAAATACTCATCTCCCACCACACACACACATACACATACGTACAAATAACCACACATACATGTACAAATGCACGCGCACACACACACACACACACACGCACTAATACCTGCACACACACTCACACACACACACACAAACACACTCACACACACACACACACACTTATACCTGCACACACACTCACACACACACATACTCACACACACACACACATACACTCACACCAATACCTGCACACACACACAGGTAATCGTGCGCACACACAAAAGAGCAGGGAAGTGCGCTAGAACCTGTTAAAGAAGAGCAGCCAAAAGCAAGGTTTCCCAAGCCACGCCCATTTCGAGTTTGAAAAGGACGGCCTTTTGGGCGTGTTCGACCTCATACGCCACGCCCATATTCGCTTGAAACGCCCGTGAAGATGAGCAGATTGAACAATCTCTTTATGTTTTGTTTGTTTGTTTAGTTTTGTTTTTGTTTATTTGTGTGTTTATTTCTTTGTGTGTTTGTTTGTTCTTTTATTTTTTTCCTTCTTTTTTTTTTCCTTTTCTTTCTTTTTTTGCCTTCCTTTTTTTTTTTCTCTCTGGGTTTGTTTACTTTTTTTATTATTTAGTTTTTGTTCGTTTTTTTTTTTTCTTTCTTTTTTCTTCCTTAACTTGTTATGTTTCTGTTTTTTGTCCTTTTTTCTTTTTCTTTCGCCTTTATTTTCACTTTCTTTTCGTCTCTTTTTCTTTCGCTCCTTTCGCTTGTTTCCCTTTTTTTTTTGCTCTCCCTTTCGCTTCTTTTCTTTTCTTTTTTTTTTCTAGGTTTCCTTTTTTCTTGTCTTTTTCCTTTTTTCTTCTGTTTTTCTTTTTCCTTTTCGTCTTTTTTGTTGTTGCTTGTGTTCCCTCTGTTTTTCTTCCTTGTTTCTTTTCTCTCTTTGGTTTCTTGGTGTTTCCCTTCTTGTTCCTTTTTTCTCTTTTTTTTTCCTTCTTCTTGCCTCCCTCTTTCTCTTTTCCTACTTGCTTCCCTTCTTCTTATCCTTCTTTTATTTCTTTTTTTTTTTTCTCTGTTCTTTTTTCTCTTTGCTTTCTATTCCTTCCTTCTTTTTCCCCCTCGCTGAATGTTTTTTTTTCATTTTCTTTTCTTTTCTTTTCTTTTCAAATCTCTTTCTCTTCTTATTTTGATATCCTTTTGTATGGTATTCTTCCTCTTTCCTCTCTCTCTCTCTCTCTCTTTCTCTCTCTCTCACTCTCCATCTATCTATCTATCTATCTATCTATCTGTCTGTCTATCTAACTATCTCTCTCTCTCTCTCTCTCTCTCTCTCTCTATTTATATATATATATTTTTAGTGATATATATATTTTAATATTATATATATATATATATATATATATAATATATATATATATACATCCTTATATATTATAATATATATATATATATATATGTATATATATATATTTCTTTTTTTTTCTCTTTTCACCCTCTCTTCTCTTCTCGTCTTTTCCCTTCTCTTGTCACCCCCTCTCTCTTCTGTTTTCTCTCCTCTCCCCACCCCCTCCCCTCCCCTCCCTCTCGTACTATTATTATCTTCGATCTTCTTCTTTGTGCTTTTGTTTATTTGTTGTTTTTCATTGGGTATGAAGAAGAAGACTGGTGAGACTACTGATTATGATGATCAGAATAATGATAATTGTAGCAATAGTAATAAATATCAATACATGATAATAGTAGCAATAATCATCAGGATGATATTAATGAAACTATTACTATTACTGCTACATCTACTACTACTACTACTATTACCAATGATGCTAATGAAAATGATGAAAATAATGATAATGATAATGGTGATAATGATAATAACAATACTAATAACGATCATGATGATAAGAATTATCTTAATAGTACCCCCTGATAACAAGAAAAAATAAATTAGGACTAAACACGACACAAATACTCTACGTAGCCAAAGAAACAAGAACACACATCAAATAAACAAGCAGACATTTTATTCAACATTTTTATCCACCGCCTCGTCTCCTCCTCGAGTCCTCGGCCTCAGCTGTGGCTAGCCAGAGCCTTCAGCCAAAGGAGTTCGGACGGGAACAGCCGACACAAAAAAGCAGGTAAAAAAATATACGTATATACCTATTAACAGCAAAAGGGCCAGAGAGCGAAACTTACACGTATGATTCTAAAAACCCTATATAAATAGATTCACTATAAGGATCATGCTTACACGCACTTACATACATAAGGGGTAATAATATATAATAAAGTCTATTGTCAAAAATAACACGTAATAAAAATATGTATAACGTAACCAATTATTGAGCATAGTTTCGCAGAGAAGCCCCTTGAGACAACAACGAAGATATGGAGATTCAGTATATACGTGGATGAATATATATATATATATATATATATATGTATATATATATATATATATATATATATATATATATATATATATATATATATATATATATATATATATATATATCTTATAAGCATGTATATAGTGCACATATGCAGACACTCGGAGCCCCCTGCGAGATGAGAAGGGACAAAAAAGAGAAACATATATGGCAACATCAACATAAAAACATCTTTCGAACATGAGCATAACAGACGCAACTTCTTCCGCTGTGACGGTCCTCTTCCTCGGACAGAAGCGAAGGCGTCCCGGGACAGCGTCCACGTCAGCAGCGCCTGGGAGCATCCCTCACCCGCTCCTTCGCGAGCCTGAAATCTGAAGTCTGGATCCCAGCGGCCGAGGCTCCCTGGGTTCCTTTACCTTCGCTGGGGCTCGAGGCTGGAGACCCAGTCGGGTTGCGGGGAATGAAGGAGCCTCACCACGCTGTCGGGAACCTGCAGGCGCTGACGCCTCTCCCCCGGGGTTGGCTCGGGGGCGGGGTCGTGTGGGAGGCGGAAGGGCGGCGGGCGGGGGAGCTCGGAGCCCGGCCCGTGAGCCCACACGTTGAAGGGCCCATCGCGGGGCGTCTCGGGCAGGATGAGGCCAGACTGCACCACGGGGATGGACAGGGGGGCCAGCACGGATTTGGTGGGCACCGCTGGCTTGAGGCTTTCAGGGGTGGGCTTCGAGGTCCCACTGCTGGTCGTGGACGCCGGCTTGCCATAGGGCTTGGGCGAGGTGGGCTTGAAAGGCTTGTACGCGGGGGAAGGGCGGTGGTAGGCCGTGTACGTCGGCCTGGGAGGTTTGGCTGTGATAGAGGGACCCTTATAGGACGCCGGCTTATGGTTGATGTTGTAGGAGATGACGGAAGGTCTGGAGGTCTTGTAGGGCGCGCGAGTGGTGGTCGCAGGAGCCTTGTAGGGCGCGCGAGTGGTGGTCGCAGGAGCCTTGTAGGACGTCGGCTTGTAGCTCGGGAAGCTGAAAGGCGTTGGCTTATGGCTGGGAAAGCTGAAGGACGGGGGTCTGTAGGGCGGGGTGGGGGAGCTATAGGGAGGGCGAGGGCGGCCGTAAGGCTTGAAGTCTTCGGGCCTCGGTTCCTGGTAGTGGAAGTGCGACGTGGCCGGGCGATAGGGCCTGTAACTCGTGGTGTACTTGTTGACGGGCCTGGGGTACGTGGGCGGCTTGGTGCTGGGGGGTCGCGGGTAAGCCACGGGTCTGCGGGTCGTGGTGTAAGGCCTGGCAGGCAGGCGCGGGTAGGTGACAGGTCTGGCGGTGGTGGTAGTGGTAGTGGTAGTGGTCGGTGGGGATGTCTCAGGAGCGGCCGTAGTGGTCGTTGTGGGTGGCAGAGTGGTGGGGTGATAGGTTGGGCGTGGGCGCGGGCGAGGCCTGTACGGTTGGAAGGGCGAAGGGCGGGCGTAAGGCGGGGGTGGAGCGAAGGCCTCGGTGGGAGCTGGGACGGCTGGGACGACGGACGGCACGGGAGTCGACGGGGCTGGGAGGGGGTCTGGAATGGGGGCAGGGGTTGGGGCTGGCATGGGGGCAGGGGCAGGGTCTGGCACGGGGGCCGGAGCCGGGGCAGGGGCAGGGTCTGGCACGGGGGCCGGAGCCGGGGCAGGGGCAGGGTCGGGCACGGGGGCAGGGGCAGGGTCTGACATGAGGACTGGGGCAGGGGCAGGAGCAGGTGCAGGGGCAGGGGCAGTGTCTGACATGAGGACTGGGGCAGTGGCAGGGTCCGGCATGGGGACTGGGGCAGGGGCAGGGGCAGGGTCTGGCATGGAGACTGGAACGCTTGATTCCGGTAGCTTGGATCTGTCAATGATTAATGATAATATCAATAATGAAAAGTATGATAAGATATATATTGATAATGATAACAATAGAAACTATAGTGAGGATATAAAAGTAACAATATTTTTTTTCTAAATCTAAACAATCTGTTATCATAAACTATATCTATTTTTGAGAGAGATTTTTTATGAATAAATAAATTTAATCTAAATTTAATCATATGTTATTCAAGAAATTATTAACCCTCTGGCCTGACGATGGGCGTCATGACGTTCGGGGATTTTGGATCACTATGTTATTTTATTTTGCTATGAGTAATGAGTGAGTGATGATGACAATGGCAGTCATAACTACCGTAATATTAAGCAAAATGGGTTTCACCTAACGTCCAAAGCCTAGATGGCACCACTTTCTTCTAGCACCAGCAGGAGAGAGAACCTTGAATGGCACCTATCTACGGTCTCAAGTAAGCTAAGCACTATCTTTATGGAGCGATGACACATAGCAAGTTGCCGACCTCTTGCTCTAAAGTACCGCAGATGGAGGATTTTTAGGCAGAACGAGAGGAGGAAGGTGACTCAAATGTCTACAATGTGCCCCTGTGGCAGAAGGGATGCCTTTTACTGTGGCACTCACTCTCATAAGTTTCCTTCCTCTTCCCCACATCTCCATGTTATCTTCACTGCAAATTGTTATATGTTTCGTATTCGTTCATGACAACACACAAATACGAAAAAAAGTTGCTTTTTGTCCTCCCCTAAAACATTAATCCTTCTTTCACACTAAGTATTAAAAAATGAGCTGATATGGACATTAAACTACAATTTTAGTACACTACAGAATTGATATAGTCTGTGGTATGACAGATATGTCTCTAAATACAGTAAAACACAAAAAAATAAGACAAAAAATGGCTCTAGTTCTACGGTGAGTGACTAGAAGGCAGTGGGAAAAGTCAAGGTATGTTGCAGAAGCTGCCTCGCTCTGAAATAAAACCCATCCTGGAGACTGGGCAAGCAAGTCTATCCCCCGTCGGCAACGGGTTGAAAAGAATATAAAAGAAAATAAATAAATAAAAAACATTCATAATACCACCCCGACTCACCCAAAATCTCCCATGATAAAAGTCTCAATAATTTCTTCCTCTTCCTCTTCCTCTTCCTCTTCCTCTTCCTCTTCCGCTTCCTCTTCCTCGTCGTCAGGGAAGAGCAGGACGGCCGACTCGAACTCCTCCTGTAGAACTCCAGGGTCGCCTCCCTCTGCCATGAAGGGAGCGATGCCGTCCAGGGGCGCGAGGTCAAACTGGTCCTCGGGAAGTTGCTGGTCGACTTCGATCACGACGCTCGGTCCTTGGATGGCGATCGGGATAGTACCGGCCTGGGGGAGGAGGGAGGGGGGAGGGGGGTGGAGAGGCCTTATTTGTTTTTTTTGTTTTTGGTTTTGTGTTCATTCATCTATCTGCGGATTCATTTTTTATGTATTTGCTGGTTGATTGCTTAACAGTTTTAAAGAAAGTCACTGGATGGAGAGGTCCTTTTTGATATAATTATCTATTCATCCATTAACGTGCACTCCTTCATTCCTTCAGGCAAACACTGACTGATTGATTGATGAAATTACTAAGAAAAAAAATAATATCAATAATAATGATAAAATACAAAAAGAAAAAGAAAATACTAAAAAGCACCAAAAGCCCTTCTTCCACAGGCATCCCTCCCGGACGCCTACCTCGGGGTCATCGGCAACGAACAGGGTCTCGAGGTCCTCGGGCGGGATGACAGGCTCGACTCGGGGCGGAGTCTCAAGGAACTCCTCGCCGGTTTGGTCGTCGTCGGCGATAATTTCCGGAAGCTGCGCCATGTCCTGGGGATGGTTTAGAGGGTTGGTTGTTAGGGGGAGGAGGGAGGGGATGGTAGGAGAGTGTAGGGTGTTTGGTTGGGCTTTGTGTTGGTTGGGGAACATGGTACCTTTGGAAGCCTGTTTTTCATTGGTTGGACTAACAGTCTCTGTTCTCACTCTCACTCTTTTTTCTTTTTCTTTTTTTCTCTCTATTAATCTATTTGTCTCCCTCCCTCTCCTTCCATCTCTCTCTCTCTCTCTCTCTCTCTCTCTCTCTCTCTCTCTCTCTCTCTCTCTCTCTCTCTCTCTCTCTCTCTCTGTCTGTCTCTCTCTCCTCTAATCACATAACCATTCACCCCCATCCATCTCACCTGAACAGCATTAGGAGGCAGCGAGGCATCCTCCTGCACTTCGATCAACGCAGGTCCTGGCGGCAACATAGCTTCCAGTTCTTCTTCAGGAGGATTTGGGACGAAGACCTCAGCGTCACTCATGGGTTCTCGGTCCGGCGTCATTTCGTCCATCTGAGGGAGCTTCGAGAACATTTCTTCAGGCACGAATGGGATGAAGGTGTCTACGAAGACGTCCTCCTGAGGAGCGTCGTCGGCAGCCCCGCTCTGAGGAAGGACGTCGCCGAAGCCAGTCGAGCCGACGGGATCGACTGCTTCGGCGTCTGAAGGACTCTCTGTGGGTTCCAGTGTTTCCATTCCTATCCCAGCTGGCACTGGACCTTCCATGATCTCTCCTTCGGGAACCAAAGGTACTTCATTTCGGACAGGTTCAAAAGGCATGAAATCAGACAAATCATCGACAGCAACAGGCTCGTCGTCCGTTGGGAACTGCGGAGGATCTGGGAAAATTGGCTCTTCAGGAACCACTTCCAAAGGTGCACTTGACTGTTCACTGGGGAAGGTTGAGTCTGAGGAACCGGAAGGTGACGCTGGAATCGCATTCTCATCAACTGATGCTGTAATGTCTCCAAAACCAGACGACTCGAAGGGTCTACTAGCCTCATCATCTTGAGGTCCTGCAGCTGTGAGAGGGATTCCCGTGTCCTCCATAAACATAGCATCATCCTGAGGTCCTGCAGCTGTGAGAGGGATTCCCGTGTCCTCCATAAACATAGCATCATCTTGAGGTCCTGCAGCTGTGAGAGGGATTCCCGTGTCCTCCATAAACATAGCATCATCCTGAGGTCCTGCAGCGGCGAGAGGGATTCCTGTGTCCTCCATAAACACAGTATCCTCTTGAGGTCCTGCAGCGGCGAGAGGGATTCCTGTGTCCTCCATAAACATAGCATCATCTTGAGGTCCTGCAGCGGCGAGAGGGATTCCTGTGTCCTCCATAAACATAGTATCCTCTTGAGGTCCTGATGCGGCGAGAGGGATTCCTGTGTCCTCCATAAACACAGTATCCTCTTGAGGTCCAGCAGCGGCGAGAGGAATTCCTGTGTCCTCCATAAACATGGCATCATCCTGAGGTCCTGCAGCGGCGAGAGGGATTCCTGTGTCCTCCATAAACATAGTATCCTCTTGAGGTCCTGATGCGGCGAGAGGGATTCCTGTGTCCTCCATAAACATGGCATCATCCTGAGGTCCTGCAGCGGCGAGAGGGATTCCTGTGTCCTCCATAAGCATAGTATCCTCTTGAGGTCCTGATGCGGCGAGAGGGATTCCAGTGTCCTCCATAAACATGGCATCATCCTGAGGTCCTGCAGCGGCGAGAGGGATTCCTGTGTCCTCCATAAGCATAGTATCCTCTTGAGGTCCTGATGCGGCGAGAGGGATTCCTGTGTCCTCCATAAATATAGTATCCTCTTGAGGTCCTGCAGCGACGAGAGGGATTCCTGTGTCCTCCATAAACACAATATCCCCCTGAGGTCCTGCAGCTGTAAGAGGGACCCCGACATCAATAAGCACTGCATCATCCTGAGGAGCAGGTCCAGCATCTGCCGGGGGCACGTCAACCTCTCCCACCAATGTCGCATCCTCCTGGGGTTCTGCAGCTTCCAGGGGAATCCCAGCATCAACACCAAGTTCGCCTGGAATCTGATAGTCTTGTGGAGCCGTAGCATCAAGAGGAATTCCAGGTCCCTGTGGAATCTCATTGGTGTCCTGTATCACCTGAGGTCCTGCGGAATCTAGGGCAACGCCCAAGACCGTGCCGTCGGAATCAACAGGATCAGGGAAGCCTTCGCTGACCACACCGTCAGAGGACACCATCCCGTCGCCGGTAACCGAGAAGCCGTCGACGACCACCATGACGGGCTGGTCGGGCGCTAAGGCCTCGATGATCGTCGCGTCGTCCAGGCCACCGACGACCTCGATGCTGTCGGGGACGATCTCGACATCGTTGGTCTCGTCCGCCTCGCCAAGGACAATCGGGTCGGACACAACCTGAGACGCCGTCGGGCCGATCGGAATGAAGATTGGCTCGTCCGAGACATCATTTATGCCGTCATTCCCGTCCTCTTCAGTGACGTCATCGAACTTCTCGTCCGTGGCGTCATCAAAGGCTTCATCGTCGACGTCGATCAGGAGAATGGTAGAGTCGCCGCCAACCGCTTCCAGAGATCCCGGAAGAACGATGAACTCTGGTGGTTCCGTGGAGTCAGCGGCGTCCCCGAGAGGCAGGCTGACGGCGTCTGACCTCCGACTGATCTGCTGCTGAGCGGCTGCTCCTGCAGACAGCAACAGCACGACGGCGACACAGCAGCCCGCCACCTTCCAGCGCCTCTCCTGATGGGGAAGGATCTCTGTTAGTTAATCTTTATATATCATACCTAGTTCTTATCCCTATTGATATCATTGCTCTTTTTCCTATCCTTATTATTAGCTTTATCTCTGTCCCCATTTTGCCCTGATTTTTATTCTTTGATAAAAAAAAAACATTTATGTATGCATGTGTGTATAAATGTATATACGCAAATATCTAGTCATGAATGTATGTATAAATTTATGTGTGTATACATGTTTCTATTTATGCATGGATGTGCAATTGCATGTACGCATGTATGAATGCATATATATGTATGTATATTCAGGAAATATAAATGTGCGTATGTATTTATGTACAGCATGTATATATGAGCGTTTGTATGTATGTACAACCATATGTCGGTATGTATTTAGGAAAGAAACAAAAAGATCTCCTCTTCCTCTTCCTCTTCCTCTTCCTCTTCCTCTTCCTCTTCCTCTTCCTCTTCCTCTTCCTCTTCCTCTTCCTCTTCCTCTTCCTCTTCCTCTTCCTCTTCCTCTTCCTCTTCCTCTTCCTCTTCCTCTTCCTCTTCCTCTTCCTCTTCCTCTTCCTCTTCCTCTTCCTCTTCCTCTTCCTCTTCCTCTTCCTCTTCCTCTTCCTCTTCCTCTTCCTCTTCCTCTTCCTCTTCCTCTTCCTCTTCCTCTTCCTCTTCCTCTTCCTCTTCCTCTTCCTCTTCCTCTTCCTCTTCCTCTTCCTCTTCCTCTTCCTCTTCCTCTTCCTCTTCCTCTTCCTCTTCCTCTTCCTCTTCCTCTTCCTCTTCCTCTTTCTCTTCCTCTTCCTCTTCCTCTTCCTCTTCCTCTTCATCTTCCTCTTCCTCTTCCTCTTCCTCTTCCTCTTCCTCTTCCTCTTCCTCTTCCTCTTCCCTTTCTCTTGGTCTCCCTCTATCTCTCCTTGTTCTCCCCCTTCCCCCGTTCCTCTTGGTCTCCCTTTCTCCATTTTCCCTTTCCTCTCTGGGTCTCTTCCTTTTTCCCTTTCCTCTTGTCATCCATCCTTTTTTTTTTTCTTTTTTTCTTTCCCTTTCCTCTTGGTCCTCCTTTCCCCTTTCCTTTTGGTCTCTCTCCCTCATCCTTTTTTCCCTTTCCTCTTTCTCTCTCCTTTTTTTTTTTTTCTTTTTTTTTTTTCTCCCTTTTCCTCGTTTGGTTCTCATTTCTCCTTTTCTCCCTTTCTTTTCCTTTTCCTCTTCCTCTCCTCTTGGTCTCTTTATATCCATCCTTTTTTTTTTTTTTTCTTTTTCCCATTCCTCTTGGTCTTTCCTTTTTTTATTTTTCGTCCTTTTTTTTCCCTTTCCTCCTTTTGGTCTCCTCTCCGTTTCTTTCCTCTTCGTCCATTTTTTTCCCCCTTTCCCTTCTCTTGACTCATCCTTGTCTCATCGTTCATCCTTTTCTTCCTCTCCCCTTTCCTCTTGGTCTCTCCTTTTCCCCTTTCATCTTGGTCTCTCCTTTTCCCTTCCCTCCCCTTGGTCTCATCTCCTCCTTTTCTTCCCTCTCCCCCTGCCTCCTCCTCCTTTTCCTCTTGTACTTCTTCCTTTTCCCCTTTTTCCTCTTGGACTCCCTCCTCCCTTTTCCTTTTTTTCCTTTTCCCCACTCTCTTTCCTCTCACTCCAGCTTCCCGTTCCGCATTGTCGATTTTCCCTTTTCTCTCCTCTATTTTC
>NW_028234414.1:16396186-16398686 GCF_977035675.1 Penaeus japonicus
AAGAAATTAAATTACGTTAAGTTGTACATGATATATAAATCAAATACATATGCATATATCCAAGTGAGTGCGTATATACTCGAGTGTTTGACTTAGATAAACAGGAACTCTCTTACAGTCTTATTGAAGCCTTTGTGCCGTATGAACCGTGTCAATATGGACTCGTTATTAATAAATAAGAATATGCATCATGAAAAGCTAGGCCATGTGTAGTGTTACATCGGCGCATTTGCAGTTGAATGTTTGCATAGTTATATTTGTTTTGATTGAATGAGATTGGAAAAGAAGAGTGAGAGAGAGAGACATAGAGAAAGAGAGAGATAGAGGGACAGAGAGAGAGACATAGAGAGAGAGAGAGAGACATAAAGAAAGAGAGAGAGAGAGAGAGAGAGAGAGAGAGACATAGAGAAAGAGAGAGACATAGAGAAAGAGAGAGAGAGACATAGAGAAAGAGAGATATAGAGGGACAGAGAGAGTTATAGAGAAAGAGAGAGAGAGAGAGAGAGACGAAGAGAAAGAGAGAGAAAGAGAGACAGAGAGAGAGACATAGAGAGAGAGAGAGAGACATAGAGAAAGAGAGAGATAGAGGGACAGAGAGAGTTATAGAGAAAGAGAAAGAGAGAGATAGAGGGACAGAGAGAGTTATAGAGAAAATGAAAGAGAGAGAGAGCGAGGGAAGTGTGTGAGCTGGCTTGTGTCTGAGTAGGGAGGCCCTCGTTCGTGTAATCGTACACCGTTCGCGTAAGCCCCTGCATGCAGCACTTGGAACGCCGTCCTTCATTTCGATGAGGCTGGAGTCTGTGCATGTATTGTCTCCAATTCAAAAGTTTTTCTATTATCTTTACATAAAACGTTCTTTTGTTATCTTTTCATTAACTGTTATCTAGCTTTCATTACACAGAATGTTCTCTTGATATCTTGAAAGAGGATATTCACTTGTTATCTTTATCTGTATTTGGAATGTTGTCCTCAGACATGAGTTGAGAGGGTCATGCTACTGTTTTCACTTCGAATGTTGTTGTTTATCTGTTTGTATTTAGAATTGCTTCATGTTAGATCCATTTTCAGTGATCCGTCATTATTTCGGATGATCTATTTTTATTTGCTTATGGTGTATGTTAGTATTGCCTGATTGCCAATGTTCTGTATGTAACTGCTATTACAGCTCCATTTTGAATGTCTTGGTGCTGTCTATGAATTTTCACGCGCACACACCCCTATCATGCAGGCCAACGACCACCCATACTCTGGTTTCTTTGAAGTTTGAAACACTCAAAATATCATGACGAAGGCAACACAGGTGTTCTTATGGCTGAAGTGGCCTTTGGTCAGTATAACTAACTCCATAACACACAAATACATAAGCCTTTGAGAGCCCCTGCAATCAAGGCCTCCTGCGTTACCTTGATCCATGACCAGTAAGCCTCCATATCCACAAGGCAAAGAGGCTCGATACCCGAAACGCGCGCACACGCACCAGCACACCCGAGGAGCACCGCGTCCAAACTGACTGGCGACAAGTCGAGACGCGAACATCCAAGACCCGAGACGCCGTCGTCATTCACTCTCCCTTCTTCCCCCGACTCAGCCAGCGAAGAGCGAAAGTAAAGAGAAAACGCGGTTGTTTTGTTTTTCCTTTTGTAGCGGAGGACCACGAGCTTATGGTAATTATATTGGGTTTTGCGGCGTGGCGGCGGCGCGCTCGCTCGGTCACGGCATATGGTCGCTCTTGTCTTCTTTAACAAGGAGAGGGGAGGGGGCCTTGCAATGCTATTACGGGGAGGGGTTGAAGAGCAAAGGAGAGGGAGCGACCGGGCAAGCGGAAAGGGCCTCTAATACCCCAGCGAACAGAATCCAACACATTTATCAAATAATATCTTTGCTTGGTGCTTTCCCTTGCATTTTCCCATTGTTTCTTGCGGGAGAGTATCTTCATCTTTCTTTCTCTTACTACTTCTTAACCGAATTATTCTCTTACCTTTGTATATATCGTTCTCCATTCAGAGAAATGTCGCTTTCTCGGTTGTTTTTAATTATCCGAAAGTCGTCTATAGATAAACAACCCGTTGTGAACGTAGCTCTAGGCACCGACCGCAAATCCCTGTGGTATGATCTCCCCCTCTATTAAATTGCAATATGTGTATTTTGTCGGTTTTTGTTGCTGGTTTTTTTTTTTCTATCCTGTATGGTTGACTTTTTTCCTCTTTCGCGATCTCTCTTTTCCTGTGGATAAGTCATGCTTTTCTGGAGTTTCATCTTGCGGTAATGACGGTCAGTTTGGGAAGTTGAACGAAGCATCTCAAATTTCTAATCACCTTTATTATTATTTTCTATATAGCTTCACAGCCTTTATGCCTTCGATCAATGCCTATCACTATTAATGATTACCCGCGTAGATCACTCAATTAACCCTACGCTTTTGTAAACAGGTGTCTAACGATGTCCTGTCACACGCTGTCAACATTCACTTTGTTCTCTTCGGCGTATGACACCTTCCTAA
>NW_028234414.1:16418686-16421186 GCF_977035675.1 Penaeus japonicus
TTCTCTCTTCTCTCTATTTCTCTTTTTTTCTCTTACTATTTCTGTCTCTTTTCCTTTCTCTCTATTTTTCTCTCATTCTTTTTCTCTATCTACTTCTCTCTCTCTCTCTCTCTTTCTCTATCTACTTCTCTCTCTCTTTTTCTTTCTATATATTCCTCTCTCTCTCTTTCTCTCTATATATCTTTCTCTCTCTCTGTTTCCCTCTCTATTTCTCTCTTTCTATTTCTCTCCCTCGTTTTCTATCTCGTTTTTTCTCTCTCTCTTTCTGTCTGTCTGTCTGTCTCTCTCTCTCTCTATCTATCTATCTATCTATCTATCTATCTCTCTCTCTCTCTCTCTCTCTCTATCTATCTATCTATCTATCTATCTATCTATCTATCTATCTCTCTCTCTCTCTCTCTCTCTCTCTCTCTCTTTCTCTCTCTCTCTCTCTCTTTCTTTCTTCCTCTCTCTATTTCCCCCTCTCTCTCTCTTTGTTTCTCTCTCTTTATTTTTCTCTGTCTCTCTTTTTCTCTCTGTCTCTCTGTCTCTCTCTCTCTCTTTTTATTCTCTCTCTCTTTTCTATTTCTCGTTTTCTCTATGTTTATCTGTCTCTCTATCTCATTTTCATGGAAAGACTGAAACCGAGAAAAAATAGAAGTTACTGGAAACTGATTTACATATTGTTTAGCAAAAGAGGTAAATATGAATATGTATTTATACGCGGTGTTTATTTCTTTTCTGGGTGCCTTTTTTCCTTCTTTTTTTTTCTTCATCCCTGATTTTCCTTTTTTTCTTCATCCCTGATTTTCCTTTTTTTCTTCATTCCTGATTTTCATTTTCTTTTCCCTTGTCTCCTTTTTCTTCATATTCGTCTTTTCTTCCTCTCTATTTTTTTCTTTTTTTTTTCCTTCTTCTTATTTATCTTTTCTATATTTTTCTTTCATCCTTTCCAGTCCCTCTACCTTCCGTTCTTCTTCTCCTCGCTAGAGACTTTTTTATCCAGGCGTACATAACGTACCTAACCATCCCATTACGAACGAACGAAGGTCGATATTAACAAGACAAAAAAAAAATAAATGGGAGAAAATAACGGAAAGGAAAAAAAAAAAAAAAAAAAACAATATGTGCCAACATACGCCAGCCATGAGGTTAGACATCTGTCACATTGTCTGTCTAACCACATGTCCTATGACGTCACCCTTGATGCTCTTTGATCAGCTGTGTTCGAACATGTGCACCTACTCTTGGAAAGTTAATTAAGGTCACCCATATGGAAGGGGGATGAGGGTTTTTAAGGAGGTCTATTTTTCATCAATTTTCACGAAAGAGTAGAAAGAGTAGAGGTAGATAAGGAATAAACATGGTGGATAGTTGAAGAGATACGATTTGATAGACAGATTGATAGACAGGCAGTTGGCTGGATGACTAAATACATAGAAAGGTAGAAAGCTAGACAAATATATCAGTAGATAGATACTCACCTGGCTATTAAGGTTGATAGATAAATAAGCTTTAGAACACAACGAAAGATAAATAGCTGTTTATATAGAAATAGGCAAGCAGGTAAGCGTGTGTTAATACACTATGAAAAGACTTACTCACAATGAAAGGGAAGTCCGTTTGGGATACAGTTAATGGACTTAATTTACATGTGTTTTGAATATTGGGACTTCACAGCTGCTTCGCTAAGTATAAAAGAGAAAGAGTAGAGAGGGAGGGGAGAGGAAAGTGGGGAAATGAGAGGGGTGAAAAGGGAAGGAAAGGAGAGAAATAAGATAAGAGAGAGGAAAGGGAGTGAGAAAAGAAAATTAAAATTTTGAGTGATGGACAGAAGAAGTGAAGAGAAATGAAAGACAGAGAGATAACTGAAAAAAAGGAGAAATGAGAATGAGAAGAGAGAAAAAAAAAGAGAAAAGCAAGAAAATAAAGAGAGAGAATATTTACAGAAAGGAAACAGATGAAAATGAGAAAAGGAACCTAAAGTACAAAAAATAAAGAAAATTAAGAGTAAAGGAAGGGAAGAGAGTGAATGAATATGGAAAGAAGAGACTATTTCGAACGACGCTAAATCCTCGACTTTCCTATGCACACAAACCACAATTTGTAGAAAGTACCTAAAATACCTCATTTTCATTTTCCTCAAAGTACTTGAAAAAAATAATAACAACTCACCAGAAACGGGAGCTCATTATGCTCATATGACAAGCCTTTTAAAAATCACGGCAGGTTGCAGCCGTATCTTAATGAGGGAAAATAATTAATGAAAAAAAGAAGAAAAGAAAACGCAGAGATTAGCGTAGCAACTGTGACACTGTTCGTACCTTCTTTTTTTGTTATGATTTGTATTTGCCTTTTTATCCCCTCCTGCACTTTCTCCCCCCACCCCTCTCCCCTCATCTAAATAGAGGAAAAAACATGATCTTGACACTGAATAATATATACGAAAGTCTTCAAGGTCCTGCCATTATTGACGTTTTTTTAAGCGGAACCGTTCAAAATGAAACGGACTCACATTTTC
>NW_028234414.1:16428686-16431186 GCF_977035675.1 Penaeus japonicus
AATATAATTATATAGAGAAGGAAACCATACTGTGTGTGTGTGTGTGTGTGTGTGTGTGTGTGTGTGTGTGTGTGTGTGTGTGTGTGTGTGTGTGTGTTACAATAAGTATTAAACGTGAGAACCAGTGGTGCAACACTTACAAGTTTCTCTCCTGAAGTATGGCTCATTTGACCATGTGTAGGGAACATCGAAGAAGGTGAAGGAAGGTGAGAGATAAGAAAGAGAAGGATGAAGAGAAAGGCAGAAGAAAGAAGGAGAGAAGAGGGTGGGAAGTGAAGAGAGAAGGGAAAAGGCAGAAAAAAAGAGAAAGAAGAAGGAGAGAAGAGGGAGGGGAGTGGAGAGAGGAAGGGAAAGGCAGAAGAAAGAGAAGGAAAGAAGGAGAGAAGAGGGAGGGGAGTGGAGAGAGGGGGGGAAAGGCAGAAGAAAGAGAAGGAAAGAAGGAGAGAAGAGGGAGGGGAGTGGAGAGAGAAAGTTAAAGGGAGAGTGAAGAGGAACGTAGAATAGGGAGTGGAATGAAGAGAGTGGTGGTAAGAGGAGACATGGAGAAAGAGAGGGAAGGGACTGAGGGAACAGGACAGAAGAGGGTGAAGAAAGAAAGCAAGGGGAGGGAGCCAAAAATGAAAAGAATGAAAGGACAGAAATGAGGAGAAGGAGCAGGGTGAAGGAAGGAGATGGGGAGAAAAAATAAAGGAAATGAAGGAATAAGATAGGAGAAGAAAGGAGAGACAGATTGAGAATGAGAGGAGGGAGAGAAAAATTGAGAGAGAGAGCAGGCATCTGAGGCATGATGGCGAGGGAACGAGGAGTGAGAGAAAGAGAATAAATAGGAGAGAAAAAGAGGGGCAAAGGACACGTGGGAGAAGAAGGGCGAAACAAGAGAAAAGAGAAGGAAGGGGAGAATAATAGAAAACTGGAAGAGAGGCAGGGAAACGAAGAGGAGGGCGAGAAAGGCGAAAGAAGAAAGATAAATTAGAAGATGGAGGGAAGAAGGAAAAAAAAAAGAGAAGAGATAGAGAGAGAAGAAGAAATAGGAAATCAAGACAGGAAGATAAGGAAGGGGTGATAGGAAGGAGGGGGGGCAGCAGAAGGGGGCCCTCACGCCTGCTTTCTCTGTTCTGCGGCACAGCCTCAAGACCCGTGACGCTAACGGCCATTACTGTGACGTCATGTGTGCGCGTGGCGAAGGAGGGGAGGGGGGGGGGAAGAAGGGGAAGGGGGGATGTATGGAGGGCGAGGATGCGGGAGTAGTATGTGTATTTGTTCTGTTTTGCTCTGTGTGTGCGTGTGCGCGTGTGTGTGTGTGCGTATGTATGTGTGTGTGTGTGTGTGTGTGTGTATGTGTGTGTGTGTGCGTGAAAACGAGAGGGAGAGAGATAGCAAAGTAGCACTTGAGGAAATTGGATACTGAATTAAAATTATTTTCAACCGACGCCATTTTAGCTCAACCTCAAAATGGCCCTTCAAGGAATGCAATCATTTGATAATCAGACATATGCATTACAAACATCACTATTAAATCCTGTCCATTCACTTTACCATCTGTCTTGCTAAAGCATAAGAGACAGAGAGAAGCAAAAACATGAAGTTAAACAAACCAAAACATCTAACCAAAATCATACCAGAGAGACTAGAGAAAAAAAAAGAAATAGGATGATGATAATGATAATAATAATAATTATTATGATAATAATAGTCATGATTATAATAATAATAATGACGATATAAATTGACACTGAATCTATGAGCGCCGCCTCAAACGAACGTAAAAACGCGGGAAAAGTAGAAACCTCGTTATGTACGCATTGCGTAATCTGTCTGTTAGCGTTCTCTTGCCGCTTGTTAATCTCATAAATAAACACGATGGGTACATTGTCTTCTTTAATTAACGGCCCGACGATAGTGTGTTCAGTAATGGGAAATTAGAGGTTGGTCGAGAAAACGCGAGATTAATGAATCGCCATTTCAGCGCCGGGAATTAATGCGGAAGAAAGCGCGTTTACGATGATTGAAGACCATGCAAAATATAAACCAATATAAAATGGATGAATTCGTAATCAAAATAATCAATGAGCTACAGAATAACAGTTTAAATAACTCTCACAAATTATCAAACAGTGTGCGCTTAAGTCATATTACACAACGAATAATCTACACGTCTGTCAGAAAGAAGCTGTCATCACATATTCAAAATATACAAGAGTGCAATAAGTTATGGCTGGAGAATTATCTTTACTTTCTCTCGTGCTTGCCATAACCACATAAATAGGTGCAAATTATAGGCCTAAGTAATGCGGTAGCTAAACTGTTGTCATATGGCGCAATATATATATATATATATATATATATATATATATATATATATATATATATATATATATATATATATCTGCGTGTGTGTGTGTGTGTGTGTGTGTTTGTGTGTGTTGTGTGTGTGTGTGTGTTATGTATAAATATATATATACATTTATATATATATTATATATAAATATATATATATATA
>NW_028234414.1:16443686-16453686 GCF_977035675.1 Penaeus japonicus
ACAGATAGACAGAGACAGAGAGTGAGAAAGACAGAAACAGAGCGAAAAGACCGCGAAAACTAGTATGTGTAGTCATTCACTGAACACACAGACAGTACATCCAAGAATCTTAAAACAGCGTAACGAATGTTGAGAAGCCAGCACTTCGTTTTCTATTATCCTAGAGCCCGCATGAAAACATTTATATAAATTGATACATAATGGGACATTTTATAACGCAATTATCAGCCTAATTTGCATATGTTTTTCGAGGAAACATATGTATAGTTAAGCACCGTAAAGGAGAAGAGTTTCTTTACACAATGCAGAGTGTTGCAGTACTGAGTCAATTGAGCAAAAAGTGCTATGATAGTGATTTTGTCAATTGAGCAAAAAGCGCTATGATAGTGATTTCGTTTACGGCAGCATGTACTGGAGTGGCACTCGTGGTTTTGAGATCATTAGTGACGCTACGGAGATCAGTGGAGATTGGGATATCATTCAGATGATATGATTTTTTTTTGGCAATGATGAAACGAACGAAAATATTGGGTACACAAAGATAATGTGTGTATCATATGCATGTAAACATTAGATAAATGTGTGTATATGTATATGTATATATGTATATATGTATATATATATATATATATATATATATATATATATATATGTATGTATGTGTGTGTGTGTGTGTGTGTGTCCGTGCGTGCGTGCGTGCGTACGTCCATCCGTCCGTCCGTATTTATATCAATCTTAAATATGGGACAAATTTTGAATCAAAGATTCAATCTAATTTCGAACCAAGATCAAGTGGCCTTTCGTCTTTTTAAATCATACACCAAGTGCTTATACATTGGATCAACCTAGATTTAAAAAATAAAACTGAATATGTAATACAGTACATGATCTTCCCCAAGGTTACGTATTGTTAAGTACTCCCCGGCCTCACACAGGAGAGGTTTTCCCAAAATGCAGACATATGGTTGTCGTAAATTGCGTTTCCTGTCTAAAAACGTAATAGTTTCATTTCGTGTTTACTTAACGTCAGCTGCTGTAACGCGTGATCCCGTTGGCGTTCGAATGGAACAATTGTTGACTTCCTTTCCTGATAATGCAATCGAAGCTGAAATTTTGGTAATATTTTTTTTGGTTTTGTAATAGTGTTCTATATCATTAATTACAGCAAAAATCCCCGGTTTTGAAAGGAAATAATTATTTCATGAATTTATAGTCTAAGTCAATTTTCTGAAGCCGAAGTTAGAGTCACTTTAGCCTAACATGCGTAGATGTGAAACCCGTTTAATTTCAGGTTTTGTTAGACAAATTTTTAATCGCAGCCATTAATTATGTATTCATGGTGGTGAAAGCTGTGTTAAGGGCTGTTTTACACGAGCTTAATCAAATGCATTAGGACAATTTAAGAGGAATGATATCAATATTTCCAATAATGCTATAAATGTTCTCTTGAGAACAGAATCGTAAGTGATTACCTGCACCAACACACGCACGTACGACACACGCATGCACACATAGAACAACAGACGAATATAGACAGATAAATACAAAGATATATATTATGCATGAATATATTTTTCTATGTGTCATAAATGGCACATACATTGCTCAGTCATGGATACTAATCAGCCACAAACACAATTCTGTAAGTGCTTGGGGATGGGGTACTATACATATTAATAAGTACAAGTAATCAGTTTATCATTGCTTGTCTACCATTTCCTCAATACGCTTACAAACGGAAATGCACATTAGTTTGCTTATTTTTCTTTCTTTCTTTGAGTTTTTTTGTTTGTTTTTTTCTCCCAATTCGGCAACTTTCCTTTTGAATCTGTAAATCTATCTATCTATCTAACCATCTATATATTTCTCTCTCTCTCATTTCTCTTTTTCTTTCTCTCCCTCTTTCTAGACCGGTAACTCTCCTTTTAAATCGATAAATATTCTCTACCTCTCCTCTCTCTCTCTCTCTCTCTCTCTCTCTCTCTCTCTCTCTCTCTCTCTCTCTCTCGCTTGCTCGCTCTCTCTCTCTCGCTCTCTCTCTCTCTCTCTCTCTCTCTCTCTCTCTCATCTCCTCATCTCTATCTCTCTCTCTCTCTCTCTCTCTCTCTCTACTCTCTCTCTCTCTGCCTCTCTCTCTCTCTCCTCTCTCCTCTCTCTGCCTCTCTCTCTCCTCTCTCTGCCTCTCTCTCTCCCTCTCTCTCTCTCTCTCTCTTCCTCTCTCTCTCTCTCTCTCTCTCTCTCTCTCTCTCTCTCTCTCTCCCTCTCTCTCTCTCTCTCTCTCTCTCTCTCTCTCTCTCTCTCTCTCTCTCTCTCTCTCTCTCTCTCTCTCCTCTCTCTGCCTCTCTCTCTCTCTCTCTCTCTCTCTCTCTCTCTCTCTCTCTCTCTCTCTCTCTCTCTCTCTCTCTCTCTCTCTCTCTCTCTCTCTCTCTCTCTCTCTCTCTCTCTCTCTCTCTCTCTCTCTCTCTCTCTCTTCATCTATCTATCTATCTCTATCTCTCTCTCTCTATCAAAACGCAATTATCTGTTCGTTTTGAATGAAAAACCATTCATCTGACAAATTCCTTTTGGCTCTTATTGTAACTGGTGTCATTGCGGTCTCACCGAAAGCAATGACAGATCCATAAATCATCTTAAAGCATCTCAAAATTACATATGTAAATCGAAGGCCTGCATATTGTTGGAACCTTCCCTCTCACTTTTTTTTCTTTTTAGAAGACTTTCAATGATCTTGTGAAATGCGGAAGATCTTGTTCGTTCTTTCTTTCTTTCTTTCTTTTACTTCGCGTGAACAAATAAATCTCTCCTTATGTAAATGAAAGTCCGGAAACTAGAATAATGATCTTAGTAACGACTGTTATCAGCCTCTGTTATGTGGCTTGCAGTAATAAGGCTGATCGCACAGCTGACATTATAATGATCTATATCTGAATGTAATTCTCACTATTAACAATTATTATCGTCACTATAATTGCTACGTTTATCAAAAGTGTATTTTTCTTCTCGTCGCAAATATATCAAAGATTTATAATAATGGTGCATTTTATATGACATTTTAGTTCCGATAAAAAAATAGAAGTAATGGCGAAAAAATAGTAGTAAATTTAAAGGCAATGGAACTTTTTTTACCGCAAGGCGGAACCAAATAAATAGGGAAAATGGTATTAAAGGAAAGTAAATGAAGCAGTAGCTCAAGTAAATGTTGCTATCGTTAATAAAGTAAAAGCTGGTCGTTAGAAAGAAAGGACAGAAAAAAAAAAAAAAAAAAAAAAAAAAAAAAGAAAAAAAAAAAAAAAAAAAAAAAAAAAAAAAAAAAAAAAAAAAAAAAAAAAAAAAAAAAAGACAAGTTTTCAATCGAAGTCTGTGTGACAAAGGCATAACAAGCACGACAGCAGCGCACCTAGCGACAAGTGTGTGCACTGTCGTCAGTTGAAGAACTTCCATACTGAAATACGATTGTTTTGCATTATTCTGCTTCATAAATTTTCTTTCGCTTATAACGCTTGTGCGGTAGACTTGATAGCAACTCTCTCTCTCTCTCTCTCTCTCTTTCTCTCTCTCTCTCTCTCTCTCTCTCTCTCTCTCTATATATATATATATATATATATATATATATATATATATATATATATATATATATATATATATATATATATTAAATAAAAATGTTTCATGCATTTTTTATCCAATAATGATTGTAGCCAGGCCATTGGTATTTCAAATCATGGGTAAATTTCTAAAATAGGCCCGCGTCATAAAATCCATCGAAATAGCTATCGACGGCTTCCTTGTGATGTCTACTAACTGAATATAGCAAAATTACTTAACGCAACTAATAAATAAGTAACCTCAACACTGGGTAAGGTTAGCCGGTTGTTGGGTTGGGATTTTGCAGACAAAAAAAAAAAAAATCCTCGAAAACAGCGCATCAAAAAATGTCAAGGCATGTAGCACGAAGTTTTCTGAAAAAGGGCTAGATCTAATCTCAAGACTGGGTAAGGTTAGGTTAATCGTTGGGTTAGTATTTTATAGACACCGACAAAAAAAAATAAATAAATAAATAATAAAAAAATAATTTAACCCCCCCCCCCGTCCCTACCCACACTATCATTATTATTATTATTATTATTATCATTATCATTATTAGTATCATCATTACAATTATCATCATTATCACTATTAACATCATTATCATTTTCATTATCAGTATCGTTATTATTATCATTATCAATATCATTGTCATAATCATTATCATCATCATTATTACAATTATCATCATTATTATTGTCATTATCATTATCATTATTATTATCATCCTTATCATTATTACCATCATCATCATTATCATTATTACTATTATTACTTTTATAATAATGATACTACTATTACTAATGCTACTGCTACTAATACTAGTATTACTAATGATAATGATGATAATGATAACTATGATATTAAAGATAATGATTATGATGATATTAAGAATAGTTTATTTATCCTTGTTATTGGCAGTATCATTATATTTTTTTATCATTATCATTATCACTATCATTATCATCATTGTTATTACTGTTATTATCATTATTACTATTATTATCATTATTATTATCATAAATATTACTATTGTTGTCATTATTACCACCATCATTATTACCATCGTTATCATTATGATATCATTATCACTATAATTATCATTATTACTATCATTATTACTCTTATTATCATTATCGTTATCATCCTTTTCATCATTATCGTTATTATCATTATCATTATTATTATCGCTATCATTATGATCATTACTACTATTATTATCATTATTACTATTATTATCATTATTACTATCATTATTCTTTATTATCATGGTTATTGTCATTATCATCATCATTATCGTTATTACTATTATTATCATTATTACTATTATTATCATTATTACTATTATTATCATTATCATTATCATTATCATTATTACTATCATTATCATTATCATTATTACTATCATTATCATTATCATTATTACTATCATTATCATTATCATTATTACTATCATTATCATTATCATTATTACTATCATTATCATTATCTTTATTACTATTATTACTTTTATAATAATGATACTACTATTACTAATGCTACTGCTACTAATACTAGTATTACTAATGATAATGATGATTAATGATAAGAGTAATGATAATCACATTAATGCTAACAGTAATGATAATATAAATAACAATATTGATGATACCAATAACTGCAGTTATCATTATCATTATCACTATCATTATTACTGTTATTATCATTTTTACTATCATTATTACTGTTATTATCATTATTACTATTATTATCATTTTTAGTATCATTATTACCATCGTTATCATTATTATATCATTATCACTATCATTATCATTATCATTATCATTATCATTATCATTTTCATTATTATCATTATTACTATTACTTTCATTATTATTATCGTTATCATTATTACTGTCATTATCATCATTATTTTTATCATTATTACTATTATTATTACTGTTGTTGTTATCATTATTATTATTTCTATCATTATTGCTATCATCATCATCATCATTATCCCTATCATTATCATTATCATTATTACTCTTATTATCATTATCATTATTATCATTATTACTCTTATTATCATTATTACTCTTATCATCATTATTATCATTCTTACTCATATTATCATTATCATCATTATTACTCTTATTATCATTATTATCATCACAATGATTATTACTCTTATTATCATTATTACCACCATCATTATTACCATCGTTATCATTATTATTATCATTATCACTATAATTATCATTACTATTATCATTATCATTGTTTTTATTATCATTATTATTATCATCCTTATCATTATTATCATTATCATTATCATTATTACCATTGTTATTATCATCATCATTACTATTATCATCATTATTATTGCCATCATCATCATTATCATTTTTACAATTATCATTGTCATTATCATTATCATTATTACTATCATTATCATTATTACTATTATTACTTTTATAATAATGATACTACTATTACTAATGCTACTGCTACTAATACTAGTATTACTAATGATAATGATGATAATAATAACTATGATATTAAAGATAATGATTATAATGATATTAAGAATAGTTTATTTATCCTTATTATTGGCAGTATCATTATATTTTTTTATCATTATCATTATCATTATTACTATCATTATCATTATCACTGTCATTATCATTATCATTATCATTTTCATTATTATTATCATTATCATTATTATTATCATTACCATTATCACTATCTTCACTATCATTCTTATTATCATTATTGCTATCATTATCATTATTATCATCATAATCATTACTATCATCATTATCATTATTAGTATCATTATTACCATCGTTATCATTATGATATCATTATCACTATCATTATCATTATCATTATCACTATCATTATCATTATCATTATCATCCTTATGATTATTATACTATTATCATTATCATTATTACTATCATTATCATTATTACTATTATTACTTTTATAATAATGATACTACTATTACTAATGCTACTGCTGCTAATACTACTATTACTAATGATAATGATGATGATAATGATAAGAGTAATGATAATCACATTAATGCTAACAGTAATGATAATATAAATAACAATATTGATGATACCAATAACTGCAGTTATCATTATCATTATTAGTATTATTATCATTATTATTATCATAAATATTACTATTGTTGTCATTATTACCACCATCATTATTACCATCGTTATCATTATGATATCATTATCACTATCATTATCATTATTATTGTCATTATCATCATCATTATTATTATCATAAATATTACTATTGTTGTCATTATTACCACCATCATTATTACCATCGTTATCATTATGATATCATTATCATTTCTATCATTATCATTATCATTATTACTATTATCATTATTGTTATTATCTTTATTACTATCACCATCACTTTTGTTATCATTATGTCATTATCATAATTATTATTATCATTATTACTATTATGATTATTACTATTATGATTATTACTATTGTTGTCATTATTACCACCATCATTATTACCATCGTTATCATTATGATATCATTATCACTATAATTATCATTATTACTATCATTCTTACTGTTATTATCATTATTATTATCATAAATATTACTATTGTTGTCATTATTACCACCATCATTATTACCATCGTTATCATTATTATATCATTATCACTATCATTATCATTATCATTATCATTATCATTATCATTTTCATTATTATCATTATTACTATTATTATCATTATTATTATCATAAATATTACTATTGTTGTCATTATTACCACCATCATTATTACCATCGTTATCATTATGATATCATTATCACTATCATTATCATTATCATTATTACTATCATTATTATTATTATTATCATTATTATTGTCATTATCATTATCGCTATCATTATCATTATCATTATTACTATTATTACCATTATTACTAACATTATTCCTGTTATTATCATTATTACTATCATTATTACTGTTATTATCATTATTATTATCATTATCATTATCATTATTATTATCATCCTTATCATTATTATTGTCATTATCATTATTAGTATACTAATAATGATAACTATGATATTAAAGATAATGATTATGATGATATTAAGAATAGTTTATTTATCCTTGTTATTGGCAGTATCATTATATTTTTTTATCATTATCATCATTATTATTATCATCACTATCGTTATCATTATAATTATTATTATGATTATCCTTATCATTCCTATCATCATTATCATTATCATTAGTAGTATTACTATCGTTATCATTATCATTGTTACTATTATCATCATTATTATTGCTATCATCATTATCATTATTAGTATCATTATTACTATTATCATTATCATTATTATCGCTATCATTATTATTATCATTATCATTATCATTATTGTTATCATTATTACTGTTATTATCATTATTATTATCATTATCATTATTATTATCATTATTATTGTCATTATCATTATCATTATTATTGTCATTATTATTGTCATTATTGTTATCATTATTATTATTATTATTAATGTTGTTATTATTATCATTATCATTATCACTATCATTATCATTATCATTTTCATTATTATCATTATTACTATTATTATCATTATTATTATCATAAATATTACTATTGTTGTCATTATTACCACCATCATTATTACTATTATTACTTTTATAATAATGATACTACTATTACTAATGCTACTGCTACTAATACTAGTATTACTAATGATAATGATGATAATGATAAGAGTAATAATAATCACATTAATGCTAACAGTAATGATAATATAAATAACAATATTGATGATACCAATAACTGCAGTTATCATTATCATTATCATTATCATGGTAATGCTTATTACCATTATTATCATTATTATTGTCATTATCATTATCATTATTACTATTATTACTTTTATAATAATGATACTACTATTACTAATGCTACTGCTACTAATACTAGTATTACTAATGATAATGATGATTAATGATAAGAGTAATGATAATCACATTAATGCTAACAGTAATGATAATATAAATAACAATATTGATGATACCAATAACTGCAGTTATCATTATCATTATTACTATCATTATTACTGTTATTATCATTATTAATACTTTTTTATTATCGTTATCATTGTTACTATGATTATTTCTAGCACTACTTTTATCATTTCATTATTATTATCATCCTTATCATTATTATTGTCATTATCATTATCATTATTACTATCATAAATATTACTATTGTTGTCATTATTACCACCATCATTATTACCATCGTTATCATTATGATATCATTATCACTATCATTATCATTATCATTATCATTATTACTATCATTATTTCTGTTATTATCATTATTACTATTATTATCATTATTAGTATCATTATTACCATCGTTATCATTATGATATCATTATCACTATCATTATCATTATCATTATCACTATCATTATCATTATCATTTTCATTATTATCATTATTACTATTATTATCATTATTATTATCATCCTTATCATTATTATTGTCATTATCATTATCATTACCATTATCACTATTATCATTACCATTATCATTATCACTATCATTATCATTATCACTACCATCATTATCATTATCACTATCATTATCATTATCACTATCATCATTATCATCATCACTATTATCATTATCATTATCACTATCATCATCAGTATATTTATCATTATCACTATCATTATCATCATCATGAGCATTATCATTATCATTATCATTATCACTTTTATTATCATTATCATTATCATTATTACTATCATTATTTCTGTTATTATCATTATTATTATCATTCTTATCATTATTGTTGTCATTATCATTATCACTATCATTATCATTATCACTACCATCATTATCATCATTATCATTATCACTATCATCATTATCATCATTATCATTATCACTGTCAATATCATTATCGCTATTATTATCATTATCATTATTACTATTATTATCATCAGTATCATTACTATCATTATTATTATTGTTATTATTATTGCTATCATTATCATCATTATTGTCATCATCATTATCATTATCATTATTACTATTATTATCATTGTTATCATTATTATCATTGTTATTGTCATTATCATTATTACTATTATTATTATTACTATTATCATCCTTATCATTATTATTGTCATTGTCATTATCATTATCATTATTACTATTATTATCACTATCACTATTATTATCATTGTCATTATCATCAGTATTACTATTGTTGTCATTATTACCACCATCATTATTACCATCGTTATCATTATGATATCATTATCACTATTATTATCATTATCATTATTATTATAACTATCATTATCATTATTATTATCACTAT
>NW_028234414.1:16478686-16488686 GCF_977035675.1 Penaeus japonicus
ACAGATTTCTCAAGGTGTTAAACCTCTCACTCACCCTATTCTAAAGGGTGACAAAAAGAGGTTTTGTAATTTTATTAATTTTTTGATACAGTCAAGAAAAATGTGCAGCTATAAATGCAACTACAATGTGTATTTACAAATGTAACCGCAAACAGTTTTTATATACTATAAAACTTCATGACATGATATGACCTTGTTGTGTCGGAAATATCCCAATGATGTGATCCTTTCTGAATTGATTGAGCTTTGGAATTAATGAACAATTAATCCATTTAAAATAATCTTCAGCTGTAGGACTTGTAGATGAAATTTCTATTTAATAATTCTAAATAAGTAATAACAGTATATCAGTAATGCTAGATGTTAACAATAAACCATGTATGTTAACCTAGTCGGAAAAAAAAATTGCAATACAATTGTTGTATATCAGTTATTCCCCATCTGAGATTAATATGTTGATGCCATGAGTGCAAATATACATGCATTGTCCACTTTGTTTTATTATTATATTTCACACATAGATGGCTTCATTAGTTGTCACCAGGGAGTCAATTATCAGACCTTCCTGACCTCACTTATTTACTCCATTGCTTGATTGGGGTAAACAGGTAAGGTCAGATAAACCTACTAAGTGTGATCCAAGCACTGTCAGGAAAAAAGGAAAAAAATAAGATTGGAATGTTTTTATTTGAAGTCCACATTCTTTCTTTTGTCATCAGTAACAATAATCTTCCAATTTTGATGTGAAAAGGGTACTTTGCCTACTTGCCCTTTCTTAGGATATAATTTTTGACAAGTGAAGCTGGGAAATCTCATTTTATTCAGAATTACAGCTTTCGGAATGTGTTAGAGCTACTTTCTTTAATTTTGATCTTGATTGCCAAATCTATGCATTTTTTTTGTCATATTTCTCTCTTTTCTAAGATAATGCAAAAAAAGAAAGAAAGAAAAAAAAAGACCAATGAATACATCCAGAATGTCATAAAGCCAGTCCCAACTTCATCGGTCAAATGTTATGAGCAAAGCAAATAAAGGAAGGATTTTTTTCATGATTTATGCAATGTTTACAAAGACATAACGAAAAGAAAATCTGTTTGAAAGTTATTTTTATAGAATTTACTCTTCCATGAGAAGAAATGTTGTAAATATTGTCAATTTGGTAACATACCACAAAAGAAGGGGGGGGGGGGCTTTTAGAACTTATTGGGGAAATTGCTGGGAGAAGATAGCTTAAATGTCTGATATCTAAATCCAAGGTAACCTGGCCATGGAAGTCAACTCACTAAATAGTCTGTCTCTTAATCTTGGGTATCTTGAAGTTAACTCACTCACTAAATAGTCTGTCTCTTAATCTTGGGTATCTTGAAGTTAACTCACTAAATGGTCTACCTCGCAATCCTAGGTATCCAGGTTACTGAGGTCAACCCGGGGAATGTGTGGACCCCCATCTACCGTTACGCCTGGCTCTCCTGGTGTGACATGCTGACACGCCTCCTGTGCTCCCAGTTGATGCGAAACGTGCAGGAGGGAGCGCAGCCACTGATTCACGCGCTCAATTCTGCCTCACTTCATAGTGGAATCTATTTGAGGTTAGAGAATTTTTAAAAGGGGACATTGGTGTGTGCATGCATGTGCATGTACGCATGTGTGTGTGCGTATGTGTGTGTGAGTGAGTGAGTGATTGAGTAAGTGAGAGTTTGTGTGCATGTGAGTATGGGTTTTCTCTTTTATAAGACATTTGTCCCAGTAACTACAGGTATGTGTGCACAGAGCATATGGGCACCCATCTGGGTAACGCTTGTAACTAATTACCTGGCCTTTCACAGGTATTAGTTTCAACATTGGCCCTTGATGCAATGTGTGATTTTATTGTGCCATCTTTGATGTGCTATATCAAGGAGGTGATGGGCTGATAGTTTTCATATAGACTCCATATTATCTTATTCTGTGGTTTACACTCTATGTCGAAGAAGTGATGTAGTTTTATGGGATGACAAAAATTGGATTTTGTTGAAGTTTCATAATCTTTATTTAACCTGTCAACGACGAGTGACTAGATATCACGTCTAGTGTTTTTTGGGCTAAACGCTGGGGACGCATTATTTTGTCCAGCCCGGCTCGCGGCCAGTGCGGCCGAGAATCCCAACGCGTTAGGCTTATGTGTTCAAGAGTCCCAGAATTTTGGTCTTTTTAAGCCGAAATGGTCCCGTCGGGAAGGGGTTAAAGAATCTGGCCTCTTTTCTTATTTACAATATGTACAAGAGATGAGATAGATTAACAAAACTTTTGTTGTATGTTAGTGCTCATGTCAGGTATACTGACAAAGAGACATCCACAATCAAGTACATAGTTTGGGTCATACTCATCACAGAATGGTTATGGCAAACCTTGCACAGCCTTTAGCAGTCTCTATCTGTCCTCTTCTGCTAGAGTGTTGAGTAGCCTAGGAGATAGCACTTTAGTGTCATGCTGGGGGAATGACCTCCCTCATTTTAGTATGCTGGTTAGAGACACCAAAGTACCTTGGCATGTTTATAATTATCTTTATTATTAACCTCTTATGATATAAATACACTTTAACCCGTACCCGACGGGACCAATCCGGCTTAAAAAGACCAAAATTCCGGGACTCTTGAACGATAAGCCCAACGCGTCGGGATTCTCGGCCCCCGCTGGCCCCGAGCCCACGCTGGCGCGCTGCTCCCTCCCGCACCCCGGTCTGGAGACAAAATAAACGTGTCCCCCCGGTGTAAGCCCAAAAACCACTAGACGTATATCTATTCACCCGCGTTAAAGCGAGTACACGACGGGGACGTACCCGACGGGACCAATCCGGCTTAAAAAGACCAAAATTCCGGGACTCTTGAACGATAAGCCCAACGCGTCGGGATTCTCGGCCGCACTGGCCGCGAGCCAGCGCTGCGCGCTGGCTCCTCCCACACCCCGGGCTGGACAAAATAACGTGTCCCCGGTGTGTAGCCCAAAAACCACTAGACGTGATATCTAGTCACCCGTCGTTAACGAGTTAAGCAAAGGAAGAACAATCTGCACACCACTCCTTGAATGGCATGAAAATCTTGTCATTCACCAAGGCTGTTGAAATCATTGATGCCATGGTATAGTTGTCTTGCCTCTCAGGGTTATCAAGTTATTATGATATGAATTTAGCATAAATTTTCCTTTTTCTAATATAATTCATTTTTTCTCTGTTCCCAGTGATAACTTGGAAGTGGAAGAGAAGCCAAGCTATGACCCAGCAGTGACACGGAAATTGGTGGCTGCGTCTGTAAAGCTTGTTGGAAGATACCTGGAAGGGACCCCAAAGGAGATTTCTGTGATTTTCTAAAATGAGGATTAGATTGCTGAGCTGATTGTTTTCATTATTTATATATATTAATTTGGATATGAAAATAGTTATCGGTTGTTTCTCTTTGTAAAGGTTGGTGTTGAGGAGTCTCAATTTTTGGAGAGGGATTTTGGAACAAAATTCAAAATATCCTTTGGCTGTTTATTAAGATTTAAAATTGAAGGGCAAGAGAGAGATATGCACTAGACTATGTATACTTATATGCTTAAAGTCATAGGTATTAGAAAGGTTATTTATTTCAAGTGACTAAATTGAATCCAATAAGAATTCAAATTTAAATCCTAGAAAAAAGTACCATCAAATTGTTAAATAAATAATTTCTGAGTGTGACACAGTAGCATGAAAAAAGGATCATCTATGTCACAACTGCATCAGGCATACATGAGCCAAGAGTTTGTCTGAACACAACTAGAATGAGGATCATCGACATTTTGTGCTGGGAGGTGTTGAATGTGGAGGGAGAGTGGGCTTACAGTGGCAAGAGCAGTCCAAGAGATGGTTCAAAAATAAGTGTTTGTGTAACCAATGAATGCTGCTCATGTGAGATAGAACTACTTGAGTCACGGTATCTAGTATGTGAGGCTGAGGAAACGGTTGTTTTCGGGGAGGCTGTCTCAGCATTTGACAGGTCCCTAGAACTGGCCCTTTCAGTGATGAATGATGAGGAAACAGCCCTCATCAATATCAAACTGCCAAGGAAATTTGTTGATGATGAGGCAGACAACAATGATGTCACCTTCACCTGCCAGTTGAGCTTGAAGATCATTGAAAATGCAAAACTAATCTTTGAGTATAACCCAGAGGAAAAGATGGCTAGGGCCATCCGGTATAAGAATCTAGGTGTTGGTCTCTATAAGGAGGGAAGCTTCTCCAAGCAGGTCTCAGCCTTCTTCATGTTCAGCCAATCAGTGAAGTGGCTGGCGACAATCAACACAGAGGAAGCGCAAAGCAGCCTCGCAGAGATAAAGGCAATCAAGATGCACTGCTACAACAACCTGGGGCTCTATCACCTGCGCAACCAGCAGTATAGGCTTGCAGTGGCAGCCACAGTGATTGTCCTGAAGGAAGACCCTGGCAACATCAAGGCACTTTACCGACGCTCTGTGGCAAACACTGAGCTGCAGAATTATGAGAAGGCTGAGGAAGACATTCAGGCAGCTCTCTTGCTTGACCCCAACAATGCCCTCATCAAGAAGCAAATGGAAATTCTCAAGAAACGTCAGAAAGTGCTGTCTCACAAGTATGCAGAGGCTATGAAGAAATATTTTGCTTAAAGGCATTGTATACAGCAAAATTAAAATCAAGTCCTGTAAACTCCATATTGTAAAGGTATAACCACAGGTAATAAAAGATTTGCTCAATGGTTGAGGATTAAACCACGTCAGTTATATATGTATTTAAAAAAAATATATATATATCAACCATTTGTACTATCACTCACATTACTTAACATTGCATTTCCTTAATACAAAACCATTTTATCCTGGGTTTGTACTAAAATGTCCATATAAAAGTCAAGTGAAATCATATATATTGGTAAGGAGCTTGAGCTTCTTTTAGTCCTAGGTGTTTCTGATTGATTATTGAAGGTTATCTGCAGCATCAACATCTAGCTCACTAGCAGTGGCAAGAGTTTTTTAGCCCACAAAATTTGAAAGGGTAGTAGATTTGGCGAACTAACACAGTGGGGGTAAAGTTAGTTTTTATGCTTGTAGGCAAGGAAGTTCAAATTGGCTTTGTATATTAGCACCCAGAGGGTTAAATGTTAAACTTAATGCAGAGGAATTTTAAAAAATTATTACCTGCTTTGATCTTGTCCCAAAAAGTACACAGGTTGATCATGAATCTTTTGTTTGTTCCCGTTATGGCACTAGTAAAAAAATATATATATATTGATTCACAAGGAATTATCTTTCTTTTTTTTTTTTTTTTTTTTATTAATACAAGTTTCTTTTATGGTTTACACCACTAACTCCATTAAACCTAAGACATAGATCATCATCACCCTTATTTTTATAACATGTCAGTAGTTGATCAAACATTTATTTAATGCTGTCTGTTGCATTTATTAATAATCCCTGCATTTTTGTTTAAATGGATGTGGACATGAATGAGGATGTAGATGTGGATCTGGATGTAGTTGTATGTGTGCATGCGTGTTTGGTACGAGTCTGGAAGCACAAAATTGCCCTTCTAGTTTAGCAGACTTGCAGGGGAGGAGGTAAAAGAGTAAAATGATTATCCCTTTATCGCCGGACCCTTGAAATATCAGATTTCCATATTTTGTTCTCCATTATGTAATTCATTGGTAACCTTAACTGTGACAGTTATCTAAGATATTTTATTAGGAAATGCCTTTTTGGAAGCAGGTATAAGAAACATGAGACATTGGAATGATGGGCTGAAGAAGCTTGACTACTGTTGTTCTGACCTCTAGTGGCAGTAGATTTTTTTTATTATATGAAAGGGTTGAAAGATATGGAAGGTTGTAGGGTAAAACCAGGATATGGTGGTTTATATTGTTATAATGTGGGAAACAAAGGAAGGAAACTCAAATGTCTGTGCAACTGAGCAGTGTCTGCAGGCACGAATAAATAGGTTGTTTCTTAATGGACTTTTCTCTTGCGTCTGTGGGCAAACCAGGAGCATCTGTGCTGGAGCTGGAGCCAGCTCATCAGACATTGACAGGTAGTGTAATATTGTTAGACATGGACCCCAGAGGATATTGTCGTCAGTTCCTCAAGCTTTTGCTGAAGTAATCATCAAATGTGATATTTATTCCCATCTTGCAATTCATATAATATGACATGACTTTCCTTTTCGTTAACCAGTCCGAACACTTTATATTTTGCTGCACCCCTTCAGGTGGCACCTCTCACTCATGCTGGACTAGAAGCTATGTGAACAATGCAAGTGTGATGCAGACAGTGCAGAATATCTTGGCTTTTATATTCTAACTTCTATTAATTGCATATCTGATAAATTTATTTCCTCACCTAAAGTCATATTCTGAGCATTGGATATGTGACCGACTTTTATCACTTTGCTCTTTTTGCATAGACTTGACTCTTAACTTGTGTACCTTTTTTCTAAGGCATTACCACTCTACAGCCAAAGGGATGAGAAAGGCATTTTAACCTCAGAAAATGGAAACAAAGTGCCATTACCCCATTATTTTGACAGTAGACCTATTCCATTATGAATGTTGAAAACTTTAGAGGCTTATATGTATTTCCAAACCATTGATAATGGTCATTTTCACCATTTTCATTGGATTGGGGAGTAGTATTGTTATTTTATAAACCATGACTTGTTAAGGTATAATTTCATTGTTAATGTCACAAGCAATATCATCATTGTTATATGTAGCATTTTATATTATACCCACAAAGATGCCAATATTTAAACTTTCTGAAATATACAATAATATCCAGAAAGTAAGGTAACATCATTTTGATATATTTTCCTTTAGAGAACAAAAATAGTTTTCCAAGTATCTTTTTTTTTTCTCTCTCTCCTGAATTTATTAGAAAAAAATTGTGCAAGATACTAACCTTCTGAATTGATACATGAATAATAGAGCTTTTTAATAAATGCAAAAAACAGACAGTATGAAACCGATACACATGTTCAATTCAAGTTGTCCATCTTAGCATGATTATATTTCTCAATCTTTTAGGAATCATTAGGCTCACCCTGTAACCAGTGAAGGCTGCTGTGTTTTGCATCTAGTTTCTAAGATGGAAACATTTGTTATTCTTTGATATGGTTCATATTACTATTGTTATTGTTTCATAATTTTATAAGTTTATTTACTGCAAAAAGAGATTTGTAATTTGTACTTTTTTAAGGACTGTAATGTGTCAATTTTTCCTGTTTGAAATACTGTTTTGTTATACAATGTGCTACTAAATTGTAGATGTAAAGGCTATAGATACAGGCAGTTTAGTAAGAAATACAGTGCAGAAAAAAAATTAAAACTGCTATATAGAAAAAAATGTTTTGGTTAGAAGCGTAGAAATCCATCTTAGTCTCCCCTTTAATTAAACTAGCCAGTTTAGCATGAGTTTAACAGAAATTAGTTGTGGATTTAATTGTAGTTAAAGTAGTGTAGTGAATGGTCACCCCTGTGATACTGCTATTAAAAACAGCAGTTCTATTTCAGACCAAGACCACTGCCTTGCTTCTGAGAGCTCTCCTGCTTCCACACCGTAGTACAAAATAGAGTGAGGAGGAACATTTCCAGTAAAATATTTACTATAATGGGACATAATTATATGGACAATGAAGAGGAAAGCTTCAATCCGTGTAATTTAAGATAGATAAATTACATACAGAGAGAGGAAAAATATATAGAGCAAGGAAAATATGTACATAAATATAAGAAAGGAATAATTAGAAAAGAAATGAAATGCAGTATAGAACATGTCCGTCCACACCATTATTCATACCACAGTGGACGAAGCATCCGGTGTATTTTGTGTGTGGATTTAGCATTAACTTCGAATTTTGTGCTCGATTAATCATTAGGAAGATGTGTACAGCCGTGAACAAAAGTCCTGTTCCACCTTCTTCCACGTGTCTGGTTTGGTGGGTCGGTTGGTCATGTAGAGCCTGACACTCACAATCTTTTGCCAAATTAGGTGTTGTCCCAGATTACAACTTGACCCGCGTTTTCGGTTGTCATTTGCTAAAGTATCGTTGGCTTGTTATCGCAGTGGATATAGTGCCGGAGGCATATTTTCACTCTTAGCACCGATGTGAAACCTGGCTGGGGTACGATTACTTTTATCTTACTTGCGTAATTGTCCGCAAGTAATATTATTAGAAAACTTGATATATTTTTTTCGATTTTATCATGCAATCCTCCATTATATAGTTGTGATATGTTTCCGGGATAAGATACAGAATTGTTGATGAAGAAACTCATGACAGAACTCTGCCAATCTTCCCTCCCTCCCTCCCTCCTTTGTGTGACCTGCCGCGCGGAAATGTCCAACGAGAATAAGCACTGTGGATAAGGATGGAACATTTTTGTTCGCGAGAGTACATGTATCTATCTTGTCAACAATTGTGCTCATCTGGTGGTTTATGCTTATCCATGTGTCGCTTCTATGTGCCATGTGTCATGTGCAATACTTGGATATGTTAATTTGAGGCTTTAGATGATGTGGTCCAGCTATGGAAGAAAAGTCATTTGATTGCTGTAATTACAGACATGGTTGATTTCTTGCCTGAAATACCTCTGTATCATGTCGAATGTTTTTTTTTATTATTATTAAGATAGTGCTGTTGCAAAAAAGAAATAAAACATTGTACATTTAAACATGTATACTATTATGTAATGATGTTGCCTGCCAATATAAAAATGGCGAAAACCAAACACATTTCATCGTCCGTTTATTATAATTATTATTTTTAGTTTATTTTGTTTTGTTTTGCCTTCATCACTTAACCCACTGCGTACGGGTGTCATGACATACATGACGTAGGAGCTTTGGCCTGACGACGGGCGTCATGACGTACATGGCGTTCGGGGATTTTGGAATACTATGCTATTTTATTGTGCTATGAAAAAGGAATGAGTGATGATGGCTACTGCAGTCATAATTACTATAATTACCGTAATACCGTGCTAGCTTAACGTCCAAAACCTAGATGGCACCACTTTTTCCTAGCACCAGCAGGAGAGAGAGCCTTGAATGGCACCCATCCACGGTCTCTAGCAAGCACTGTCTCTATAGAGCGATGGCACACACTAAGTTGATGAACCCTTGCTCAAAACTACCGCCGATGAAGGGTGTGCAGGCAGAACGAGAAGAGGAAGGTGACTCAATCCATACCCAGTGTCTAAAATGTGCTCTTGTGCCAATATGGATGCCTTTCATTGTAGCACTCACAGTCACAAGCACAGGTTTCATTCCTCTTCCCTACCTCTTTCTATCTTTATTGTTAGGGGGTTATAGTGTTTCGTATTCGTTCCTGGACAGCACAAAAAAAAAAAAAAAATTAACGAAAAATATAAAGTTGTCTTTTTGTCCTCCCAATAAAACAGCAATACTCTTTTCCCCCTTTTATCACATGAGTATAAAGGTAATAATGAGCTAATTTGCATAATATACTACAATTATCGTCATCTTCAGCACTGATAGAGCCTGTCATATGGCACATATAAGTCTCTAAACTCAATAAAACACACAAAAAAAATAAAACACAAAAACCGCTCTAGTTTTACAACGAATGACTGAAAAAGAGTGGGATGATTCAAATTAAATTGCTTCAAGCGGTCTCTCTCTAAAATAAAACCTATCCTGGAGGTTGGGCAAGCAAATTTATCCCCGTCTGTAATGGGTTAATATATAACTAGGCAAGTGTGATTTCATGAGTGTTTTTGGTATTTTATAAATTTGAAAATTACCTAAACGGAGCCGTCTGGTTAGCTCCTTGGTAGCGTGTCGACTTCACATCCCCGTGGTAGGCAGATCGAGCCCTGTCCAAGCTCGTAAGCTTCCACTGTCACCTGGCGGTTACTGACGTAGCTGGGCACTGCGTTGGGTAAGGACCAAGCTCAGATTGAGTCAACACTCGCACGAGTAAGCACACGCTGACACAGGCGGGCTATATATTTATATA
>NW_028234414.1:16496624-16499124 GCF_977035675.1 Penaeus japonicus
TACATACAGCATTAATTTCATACTACCGTGGCCTTCAATTGTTTTTCATGTCTAATAGGCTAAATACTGATTAGTCAATCGGCTGTCAAACTGCCAGCTCGTCGGGGCTCAGCAAATTAAATTACGATGAAAACATTGGCCTTTCAATGTACTACTACCAAGTTAAAATGTATGCTGTATGATTTAGCAGTTTATGATACGAAAATATATGTTTTTTTGTAAGAAGGTGAGCTCTAACCCTTCGCCGAAGCTAGAAATACATAATACTTCGGTAAATATGAAAGCATGAATGGTAGAAAAATAATCTGCATCTTTTTATCAAAGAAAATCATTATTTATCAGTTTTCACCAAAACATTCGGTCTATGAATTTGTTTCATGAAATATGTTTTATGTTAACTTTTTTTTTTTAAGAAATGATTGTATTCTATAGTGATTCAGATACACAATCACAAGCAGTTATACAAATATTAGAACTTTTCTTTCTTTTAATTAGAGCATTTCTTCCTCTAAAGTTACACTTATATTTCATCCTCCTCGCCATCTGACACATTATTATGGTCATTACAACATTTAAAATATTTATGACATGAACAAAACATTGTGCATTTTGAAATACCGCACGGGTTTCCACTTTTTCGGGTGCACTTGATCAGCTTCAGAACCCTTTCTGGCGCAATTGACATAATAGTGGGTAGAGTTTTGGGCAGCAGTGACTTTGTTTTGTCGTCTTTTATCCACCTATAGTTAGAGGCGTCCTGGTTTGGTGGATGGAACAGAAGCGCATTCTTCCAAATTAACGTCTGCAGGTCAGCACGCTTCACATTCTCAACAAATATCTCTGTCGTTGGGGTTTTGTGGCTAGCGGAGGTGTATTTGTTGTTCCACCCCTGCCAACCTTTTCCATCCACACTTTCACTCGTATGAACTTTATTGTCTCTTCTAATACATCTGATCATTTAGCTTCAACATTACCAATAAGCTCTAGAGAGGAAGCCCCACGTTTCAAACCATTAAGCTTTTTTGTCTTTCCTATGCCACAATATGCAACAGTAGTATCACAATCAGTTCTTTGTTTGCAACCACCCATTCCGATATATACAGGTATTTGTTCTTATCCCGGAGTATCAGTTTCTCCTGAGATAGGTGGATATCAGTATCCTGAAGGAAACTTTTACAAATTATTTCAGTTAATTGCTTCTTATTCTGTGTTACAGTTAGGGTAAGACTTTGTGAGGGAAAAGTGGATGTAGGGCTCACCATTAGAATTATGGTGTCTTCTTTTCTTCTTGAGATCTTTGTGTAATCTTTGGTGCTGAAATCTTGATGTCTTTCAAAGACTAAATAGAGATCCCCTGGTTTAGATTCATTCTTTTCAGGTCAGCTGAGTGTTCTACACAAATTTGATTCCCTAAGACTGATTTTGACTTCGATATACGCAAGTCTCCTAAGTCAGTGAAAAGAGCTGTAGGAACATGAGCGTTCACATGACATAACTATGTCTCGAGCTTGCTTGAAGTCATATAACCAGAGTAAATTAGTTTTATTTAAAAAAAAAAAGACAACCATAATGATTTTTTTTTTGTGACGGCCATTGTTACTATTTGGTATGGTACCATAAAATCCTTGAGTAGGTTTTCTTGCAAATTCTTCCATTTGTCTGGTACCAATTTCAACTGCTTTGTCAACATTTACAGTTATTGGTGCAGTTCCTCCATTTGCAACATTTCTGCCTATATTTTTCTCTTTCAGCTTTATCGGCAGTGATTCTTGCTGTGGATTCCTCTTTGTGAACTGTCTGCATGGTAGGTTAATGTTCATATTCTCATATTTGATATGTCTTCAGTGATCTTAGTCAAGCTAAGTGCCCAGGTTTTCAGTGTTTCAGGTCTCAGTGTATTTACAATTATCCCAGCTATTCGATGACCAAACCGCATGAGGATGGTTTCAATAAGTATATCACTCTAGATACCATTCTAAACACCTTGTTTGTGTCTCATGACATGTGAACCTTTTATGAAGTGTGTAAGGAGATTTTTAGGCTAGGATGACATGCTCCATACCTTGCATAATTTACATGCCCGGAAGCAAAGAAGTATGGTAATATAAATTCAACTGCAAACAAGTTATGAAGCCACACACATTCTCGTTCAGCCCTCACAAATACCATCATTATAAGTACTGGTTTGATCAGACAAGCAGTGCGACTTCTTGTTGCTAGATTTTCTAACACAGTCAAAAGGTCATCATTTGAACTTACATCATCTTGGCATTCAGTAAATGCAGAGCTCTCATATTCACTGGGAACTCTCCGCTTCACATTTTCCCAATAGCTCTAAGCACAGCGCAACAAGTGTGGACGCAGCTTCAAGCTGCGTCCACACTTGTTGCATTTACACGTATCGTATCATCGTTGCGTTGCAGTGTGGACGGGAGAGCGTTGCACCGTTGCGTATTAAAATATGATACAAAGATACGCAACGGGCTCGATCCATCATTTG
>NW_028234414.1:16519124-16521624 GCF_977035675.1 Penaeus japonicus
ATTGAGGAAAATAGGGACACGATGGCAGAAAATGTATATGCACCCGTATCAGACAATCTGGAAAAAGAGGAAATGAGCCATATCGGTGACCAAAAAATCAGCACACCCAAAAAGTGTGAAGGGGTATGTCCACTAGAAAACATAATTCAGAAAATGTATGAAGAATTAAAGGACTTCAGGATTCAATGTTTGAGAGAGATACAAATTTTGAAAGATGAAATTCCTGAATTAAAACAAGAGCAAAAATAAAAACCTAAAGAAAGAAAGGTAACTCAGGCTGCTGAATTGGAAACAGAAAAGGCTGTACAAGACACTAAACATGTAAAAGTAAGGCCAAAGAAGAAACAAGAAAATCCAAAAGGTGAGCCAAGTTAAGTAAATCAGGAAGAAGAAAAAAAGCTGTTTTCTGAAATAGTAAGGTAACAATCGGATAAACAGGCCAAGAATATTCTAGACAATGATATTTCAGACACTGAACAACCAAAAAAAAAAAAAAGATGATGAGGCTGACTGGAAGGTTGTAGGCGACAAAAAGAAGCAACCAAAACCAAAACAACCCATAAAAGAAAAGTCAGAGAAGAAAAATGAAGATACATTCAGAGCAAATAGGCTCTTTATATATAATCTAGAAGAAAAAGAAGAAAATGATCATGAAATCAGGAAAACAAATGATATGAAAATTATAATGATATCATAACAAAATTGAACCTCAATGAAATTATCAAAGTTGAGAGTGCCTTTAGAGAAGACAAATATTTAAAGGAGGCTTTGAGACCAAGGCCAATTATGGTCAAATTAGAAAATGAAAAACAGAAATGGAAACTGATTGGAAAGAATATGAAACTAAAGGAAATTGATGAATATAAAGAAGCATGGGTATCACCGGACTTGAGCTACGAAAAAGGGCAAAGTAAAAAACATTGATAAATAAACTAAGAGAAAACAGAGAAAAAGACGGAGCAGGAAAACACTGATATATCACCAGCAATAGACAAGGACATTCAGTCCTGCGAAGCATACCTATTCGAACAAAGGCAGGTGATGAAACGCCCACCTCTTTATATCAGGAAAGAATTAGCAACTAGAATGGATACTGTAATAGAATACTCTAATAATACAGTAGAAATACTAAGGGTATTGACAAAAGATACAAAAGAGCTATACATTATTTTATACCTGGACCTGGAACAACAGAAACATCTTTCAATGAATCACTAGGCATTATTAGTAATTACATTGTCAATACAAGGAAAATTGAAGCTATTATCATACTTGGCGATTTTAATTTCCCCTTTATCGATTGGGAAACAAAGAAAATAAAGATAGGAGCAAATAGCACTAAAGATGAAAAACAACAAGCGAGAATGCTTTTAGATTTTGAAGATTTTTTTTTACCTTAACCAAATCATCAATATTCCAACAAGGGAAGAAAATGTACTGGACCTTGATTATATTAGTATAGGAGAAGATGTACACAACATATCATCAACTTATACAGCCCAATCAGAACACAAAATAATTTAAATCACAATGAACGAGTAAAATAATCAGAAAAGTAATGTAAAACAGATATCCGAAGCAGGAAAGAGTCTCAGATCTTTAAACTTTAGCCATAATTAAATAGATTAGAAAAAACACTAGAAAGGTCACTTGTTTATCACAGATCCTGACACTTCGAACACATACTAAGGGACCTAACTGAAAATAGAGAAGTTGATGTAATATACCTAGACTTTGTAAAAGCTTTTGACAAAGTAGATCACGGCATTCTGCTACATAAGATTAAAGACCTTGGAATCGGGGGGGAGGTTGGAAGATGGATTTACAACTTCCTAATAAATCGTAAACAAAAAGTGCAAATTAATGGGCTTTACTCGAATGAAATGATTATTATGAGTGGGGTGCCATAAGGGTCCTTTCTTGGGATAAGCCAGATTTGCGGAGCAGATGCTACGCCGGGCTTGTATGCGCTAAGGCGAGCCCGCCTGTGTCGGCGTGTGCTGACTCGTGAGAGAATGTGCCAACGAGTGTTGACTCGATCTGAGCTTGGTCCTTACCCAACGCAGTGCCCAGCTACGTCAGTAACCGCCAGGTGACAGTGGAAGCTCACAAGCTTGGACGGGGCTCGATCTGCCGACCACGGGGATGTAAAGTCGACACGCTACCAATAAGCTAACCAGACGGCTTGATTCTCGGGCCCTTGTTATTCCTTATTATGATTGGTGACACTGATAATAGTATGAAGCACTCAAGAGTAACATCATTTGCAGATGATACAAGAATAAGTAAACCCATAGATATACAAGATAATGAAAACAAACTTAACGAGGATCTACATACCATCTGTAAGTGGGCATATGATAATGATATGAAATTCAATGTAGATAAATTTGAAATCATAAGATATAGTCCAACTGGAAATTTAAGAGCATGATCATATTTTGTCGGTGTGAAGATTGAGGAGAAAAAAAGTAGTAAAAGATCTAGGACTCTATATGAG
>NW_028234414.1:16531624-16544124 GCF_977035675.1 Penaeus japonicus
TATTCTTGTTGGCCCAAATACCTGTAAGGGAGTAATCTTTCACAGGGATTAGAGGACAATGGAAGAAAGTGAAATTCTTGAGGCCATGAAAGACCAAAGCATAGTAGACGTAAATTGCATGACCAAAAAGGATAGGAACGTGCGAGTAAAAACCGGATTGTGTTTTTTACTTTTTCCTCACCAAAAATTCCAAGTAGTTCAAACTCGGATATAAGATCGTTCAAGTACGACCTTATATCCAAAAACTTATGTGTTGTAATAGATGCCAAAAATTTGGACACACCTCATTAAGATGCATTGATAACGATACTGATAAATTCACTTGCGGTAAATGTACTGGAGCCCACGATACCACAACATGCACGGAAAAGACACTCAAGTGTGCTTACTGTGGAGGTCCCCATCAGTCAGGCTCTGCTGAGTGCAGCAGCCTGAAGAAGGAGACTGAGACATTGGCATACATGAGAGAGCACGATGTTAGCTACCGTGAGGCCAAGAAGAAAGTTGAAGGTTTGGCAAGCAAACCCAATACTTCTTACGCCTCAGCAGTAACTAACAATGTTTCCAGTGCAAGCAGTGTTAGTCAGCAGCTCGCAGCTAAGGACCAGGAAATTGCAGAATTGAAGGAAACGGTTAAGGACTTGATGAATCAGATTAAAGAATTGAACAAGACAATAAAGGAAATTGCTGAATCAACCCAGCAAAAACAGCATCTTAAGGAGGATGATACCAAATCACAATCTGGATCACACCTTCTAGTCCAGGCGACCCCTACTAGGACTTCGCCTGGTTTTTGGTCTGCTCGTAAGGGCAGATCATCTTCCGCCGGGCGTCTCCCTAGCAGAGGGGAGCAGGCCATGGAGGCTACTGTCTCCAAAAATTCCCGAGAGAGGCCCTCGGGAAGCGAGGGATAGGAGGAGGCGCCTCCCTCCCAAAAAAAGAAAATAAAAACCGGCAGACAAGGCACTTCCAAACCCCATAAAACGTAATCCACGCTTATACCATTATACAATGGAACTGTCGAAGTCTTAGATCAAAATTAAACTCCCTTAGATTATTAGCCTTGTCCTATGCTCCCGATATTATTGTTCTCCAAGAAAGCCATTTAAACGACCAAGTCTCTGACGAAGTCGTATCACTGAGAAACTACCATCTGTGTAGAAAAGACCGAGAGGGAAGGGGTGGAGGCGAGGTCGCCATGTACATTCACCAGAACCTCCCTTTCACTGAAGTGACGATTAATTCTACTTTGGAACACGTCGCATGCAAAGTAAAATTCTATAACACGTATCTGACTATATGTTCAGCTTATTGTCCACCTGATAAAATGGTAATCTATGATGAGCTTTTTGCTCTTCAGGACAGTCTGCCAAACAATTAATTAATTTTAGGTGATTTCAACGCTCATCATACTTTATGGGGTTCCCTGCGGGTGGATGGTAGAGGTGAGCAAGTAGATCAATGACTCTGATCTGGTGCTTCTAAACGATGGTAGTCCGACGCGAGTGGACGATAATACCGGTAATTTGAGCTTTATTGACCTATCACTGGTCTCTTCAACACTAGCAGCCAAGTGCCTGTGGCACACCATTGACGACTCGTTGGGAAGCGATCACCTTCCTAATTGTATTAAATATTCATGCGACACCACGAGAACGCCTTCAGCACCTAAATTTAACGTAAAAAGAGCAGATTGGGTCGACTTCACAAGGAGCGTCAAGCTCGAAGTAGTTGGAGAAACCATTGATGATAAAGTAAACAATGTTCAAAATTGTATAATAGATGTAGCAATGGCAACCATCCCTAAGACTTCGACAGATAGCGTTAAGCATAGAGTTCCATGGTGGACACCAGATTGCCGCAGGGCGCTATGTGAACGAAATAGGGCCTACAGGCTTTTAAAAAAAACATCACAAACGAGAACTTTCGCAACTACAAACAAGCAAGAGCTAGGGCTCGAAGAACAATCAGACAAGCCAAAAGAGACTCCTGGCGAAGCTTTGTCTCTACAATGAACAGCAATACCAGCATTGCAGAGGTTTGCTCCACTATTAATAAAATCAATAGAAAAAATATATCACCAAAAATTAAAAATATTATTCATGAGGGAAACAACTATGATTCACCTAGAGACATTGCTAACACAATCGCCAGGCAGTTCTCTTAAACAAGCAGCTCGGAAAACTACAATCCTGCGTTCCTGACCACAAAGGAAGCATCCGAGCTGCAACCAATTCACTTTGCCACAGGAGATGACCTTGATTACAATAAAGACCTTGCAATGGATGAGCTTGTCCGAGCCCTAGAAGCCTGTAGAGGAACATCCCCAGGCCCCGATGAGATTCGATATGAGATGATGAAGCATCTTAATCATGATGACATGATTAAGTTGCTAGAAGTGTACAATGATATTTGGAAAAGCCAGACTTTTCCAAATTCATGGCACTTCACCCACAACATTCCCATATTGAAGGGAGGGGGAAATCCCAAATCTGACATATCTTACCGCCCAATTGCGTTGACAAGTTGCTTATGCAAGGTCATGGAAAGAATTGTTAATAGTAGGCTATCGCATTTTATAAATACCAGGAATTTACTAGTTGACAAGCAGTGCGGCTTCCGAAAGGGACGTCAAACTCTCGATCAACTAGTAAAACTGGAAAGTCATATTCATGAGGCATTTGCCAAAAAGTATTTTTTGATTTCAGTATTTTTAGATATAGAAAAAGCCTACGACATGACATGGCGACATGGCCTACTCAGAAAACTTTATGCTTTCGGATTACGTGGAAACTTGCCTTGTTTTATCCAAAATTTCATATCTGACTGAACGTTTTCTGTCAAATTATTTTCTGACAATGTCACTTTCTCGGACATTTTTGTCCAGACAAACGGGGTCCCACAAGGATGTGTCTTGTCACCAACTCTATTTTTATGTATGATTAATGACATTTTACCATCTCCTCGGAATCTTAAATACTCACTGTACGCCGATGACTGTGCATTATGGCACTCCAGCAGTAATGCAGAGTTCTCAGCAAATCAGATCCAATTGGCACTGGATATGATTCATAACTGGGGCCTCCAGTGGGGTTTTAAGTTTTCCATAAGAAAGAGTATTGGTGTGGTCTTTACCCATAGGAGAAAGCCCAACATCAGGCTAACTCTAGACAACCACCCAATACCCATTCAAAATTCAGCTAGATTTCTTGGTCTACTCTTTGATAGTAGATTAAATTGGAAAGACCACATTGGTCAGTTAAAGAATAAATGTCAAAAAGCACTCAATTTATTAAAGTGCATTTCTGGACACAAATGGGGAGCTGATAGAGTGTCTTTACTGATGTTATATAAATCCCTGATTAGGTCTAAAGTAGACTATGGGTCAATCGTGTATGGCTCGGTAACGAACTCAACTCTGAAAGGATTGAATGTTGTGCAGAATACCTGTTTACGTGTCTGTCTTGGAGCCCTTAAGTGCACTCGCACCGAGCGCCTAGAGGTAGAGTCGGGAGTACCTCCCCTCAGTCTCAGACGCGGCCAGCTTGCGCTGACTTATGCCGCCAAAATAGCCAGGCAGCCCCGTCACCAAAACGGGAATGTTTTGCGCCGGCTGATAGGCCCACAGCACCGCGGCGGAAAGCCGCTGTCCAATAGACTCGATGTCCTCACAGAAAAAGTCGGTATAGATCTCTCTACTATCGATACCCTGGTTCAGTCAAATATTGCACTGTGGGAGACCCCCAATTTCACCACCGTATTAGACTGGCTACCATCAGCCAAAGCCACGGTGCCGGAGGTGGAGGTACGCCAGTGGTTCAGAGAGATCCTAATTAAACACCTTTCTTTTTTTCATTTATATACTGACGGCTCCAAGACAGACGAGTGTGTGGGAGCGGGTGTATGGTCGACTGAATGCCATTTGAGATTCAGATTGCCAAATCATACATCGATCTTTCTTGCCGAACTTTTTGCAATAGATAAAGCTTTAAATTTTGCCCTATCGACGACCCACGATAGAATAGTCACATTTTCAGACTCGTTAAGTTCACTTAAAGCCATTAAATCCTTAGAAACCACCAATAATGAAATACAGGGTAATATCATTCGTAAATTACGTAGTGCCAATAAATCAATCAAGCTGGTATGGGTACCCGGACACTCAGGTATCCATGGCAATGAACAAGCTGACAAACTAGCCGGGTCGACTGGTGATCTGGAGCCTGGCATTGTCCGCACAGATCTCAGGTGTTTTGTCTCTTTTATAAAAGCAAAAATCCATCTCCTGTGGCAAAGTGAGTGGACCGACCTCACAATAAACAACAAAATTAAACAAGATATTAAAATGTGGGGCACAACCCACAGAAAAGACAAAAGGGAGGAGGTGGTGTTAGCCTGTCTCAGGATAAATGCCACCAGAATGACCCACCTCACTACATATATCGAAAAGAGTTTCCCTCCACAGTGCCAGCAGTGCAATACCACACTATCAATAAAACATATTTTAATAACATGCAATAAATATAATTACAATAGACAAACAATTAAAAATTACTTTAGAATTAAGAATATAGAATTCAATATAATAAAGTTATTATCAGACAATGAAAACATAATCAGTAAAGTAATCACTTTTCTAAAAGAGACAAAACTTTATGACCTATAGATTGATGAGATAAAATGGAACCATTGGCTTAATGACCTTGGCATGTGCCGCTGGCTGATAGCCAATATGTCCAACAAAGAAGAAAGAATGGATCGTAAGCAGATGGCTTCTTGCATATGAGCCCCTAGCTCAGCAAACGCACTGCTCTCAACTGGTGTCCATTTGGCACTTGTTGATTTTTTATTGAATTTTATTACTTTTAAATGGGTTGCGGCCATGGTCAAATCATGGCCAGGCCAAGAGAATGAATTTTGGGTATGGGAGGAGGAGAAACTTTTTTTTGCATTTCTTAAATAAAGAATAATATTATTGATTGAACTTCTTTCTTTTATCTTTCAAGACCCTAACATGTAAAAGACTGGAATAAAAATGCTTGCTGACTCTAGCCACGCCTGCTCGGCGATGTCCTGTGTAGCAACTCGACTTCTTTCCACATACAAACTGACATACACTCATACACATAAATAACATACACTTTACACGTCTTCTACTGTCTCGCACATACACGGGTGCTGATCCCTTATCAGCTGGTGGCAGCCTACCCCTACACAGAACAGGATTCACGTTACCATAGATTTAATCGGGGATTTGCTTTGGGGCAAGGGGAATCTCTCGATGAATCACTACAAAGTAACAAGTAAACCCACACATGCATGTAATAACAACGGAACGCACTACAGATTCTACGTTATAAACTGCTTACACTACACTGCACATCACATCATAACTTCGGCAAGGATAAAGAGGCTTTTCAAACATTTTATGAATTATAAGAACTCCATGTCTTTTACGTCCAAGAGTTTAACTCAACTGCTATACAGTCAGCAAAGGAACCACCTTGTCGTGGCACGGGGGCTTGAACTCCGTCCTTGGACAAGCCCGCTCTGGATCTGGCCAGTCTCTCCGTCCTGTTGAGGTGACCTTCCAGCGGTGGGTTCTCTGAGGAGGGATGACTAAGCGTTCCTAGGTGCTGATCTAGTAGGTGGGGTCGCACCTCCCCCTGGTCTTCCCCCCAGGGGGGCTAACACCTGCCCACATGTTTGCCTTGTGTGGCGCCCCTGTGCACTGAGAGACGGGAGTCCTGGAGGTTGAGTGATGCTGTGTATGAGTACGTGACAAGCAACACGCCTCTTTGGTCCTCTATTCCAGCATGACGGGTGGCCTGATCTCCATCCCGGTTAGGTCAATCGGCTGGTCTCTCTTTTGAGCTAGGCTAGGGTCAAGCAGCAGCTGTCTTGCAGGCAATCGCATGGTCTTGCGAGTGCCATTAACATGAGGCGGGGGTTGCATATATCCTCCCACCACCCCTGTGGCTTCTGATCATGGTCTCAGTGCACAGCTTCCCCTTGTTGGACTCCGTGGTGGGTGGGGGCGTGGGAGGATGAATTGAACCGCTCCTCATATGACATCTTCCCTTAAAAAAAACAAGACTAACACCCCTGTTGACGAACCCTGCATGAAGATGACAAAGGCTGTCACCTTGGAGCCCTTCAAGGTCCTTGGTGATAAAAGTAGAAAGATGGGTAATGCTCTGGCGTCGGTCCAGAGAAAACCCACCCAAGAACCTCAGGCTGGCCTTCCAAACCAGCCCCAGGCTCTAACAAGTCTCAGGTGTCGGTTCAGATGACAAGTCAAACAAAAAGGGAAGCACCCAACCAGGCAAGTCCTGGTCACTTCGAAGGGAGCCCCAGTTGCGTCCTTGGCCTTGGCAATTGGGGCTCCTACAGCCTCAGGACATACGTCCCAGACCTGCTCTTATGCTTCATGTGCCAGAAGTACATGCCGAAGTGTGGTGTCTGTAGTCAGGCACACATCACAGGCACACAAAAGCACCATGCCTGGATGTTCCGTCAGGAAGAAAGAGGCTCTTCGGCGGCAAGAAGTCGTTGCAAAATGACCAGACTTTGACTTAAGTGCCTCCAGGCACTTAAGTCTGTGAGTGTTTCACCGCTGCTACCAGTTGTGAGGGTTGTCTTAGTCTGTCGTAACTAAGAACCCAGCACAAATAAGGTAGTGATGCCAGACGCAGGGTTTGAACATTACAGGTTTATTCCATAATGCAGATAGTCTGACGTTATGGTGCACGATAGATATATTCACTACAGCACAATGGTCACAGTAATAAACAATATCACAACACGTATGAACAAGCGGGGAAATCAGGTGTCAACAGTAGCGTAGTCAATTCCCGGTCTGTCGGTATGTTCCAAACATCCTGCTTATATGGAAGGGGTTCGCATCCGACGTCCCTAACGGTAGTAACTTGGGAAGGTATTCTGGAATGTAAGGGGTGTGACTATCGAGTAATTAAGCTCGTTTTGAGGGTCTAAAGTTCTTGGAAAGGCAACCATGTGTGAAGTACCTACCAATCAAAGTTGACCTGATCTGACCCGGCGATTGCCTCGCACTATTCATATAATATCTATATTTGTTTTAGTTCTGTATTTAACATCTTATATAGCATTCTATATAATTCTGACAATGTCTGGGGGCAGAACAAAGGGGTAAGGGCTCCCCCACCCCCCTCCTAAGAGGAAAGAAGCATTGCCCAAAGTGAACACCTCCAACACAAAGGAGTTTCCAGCTCTGGTGGATGTTCCAAGATGGAAACAGACCGGAAAGGGTCTGGTAACATTTCAAAGGCTACCCCAAGAGCGGAGAGACCAAACCTGTTTACAGAGAAGGACTTGACGCTCCTGCTGATGACAGTCATCACAGCAGTTGCGACAGCATTGGGGAGGACCAGTGAGGAGACAGAGAAGGCAGTCAAGGTCGCCATGACGACAATGACTCAGACTGTCGCTATCCTGAAGGAAAGGGACATGAGGCCCAAGGCCTCAACTCCCACTCCAACTCGGGGCGAGACTCCTCTCCCCACAAACCCCCAGGGCGAGATTTGTCTCCCCGACAAACCTGCAGCCAAGACCTCACTGGTAGAGCCTGCACCCAAACCCCAAAGGGCGAGGAAGCCACGACCATCCAAAGTGAAGGCCAAAGCGACCAGGGGTTCTCCACCTCCCAGGATACCCAGCCCTACTAATGGCTCGACCTGTCCTGACGACAGTAAGGAACTCACCAAGGAGTTGTCAGACTCCGAAATGTCTGATGTTACCCACACTGGGGCGTTGGACACTAAGATCGAATACCTCGACGTCGCTGGCATATTGGAGTCAGACTAGCACTATGGCTACTAACCTAAGCATACTGCAGTCGAACACCAACAGCTTTTCCTTAAGGAACGCTCTTCTCCACGCGATCATGCAATCTCAGAACAATGATGTTGTCATGCTCCAGGAGACTCTAACAGGGGAATCTGTCCGGTTCTCGGGATATCATCCCTATGTGCTGCTGAGTACACAAGGCACCAGAGGTTTGATTACCCTTGTGAAGTTGACTATCCCCTCTCCCTGATTGCCGATCCTGTGCAGTGTGGAAAAGGCGTCGAATTCCTTGCGGTTGAAATCCATTTGGCCGTGAGTCCCCTCAAGCTGTACAATGTATACAGTAGGCCAAACTGTAGGAGCTTAGATATCAGTGAAGTCTGTGCTGCTGCGGCACACAAGCCAATTCTCATAGGGGAAGATTTCAATGTCCACCACCCCATCCTGGCTCCCACTCAAAGACGTGATGTGGCAGGCTGACACATAGCCAAGGTGCTAGAGTTGTGCCCCGAGATTGCTCTTCTCAACAGCCAGGAGCCTACACGTTTTGGCGGGGGGTACTTGACCTCACCTTGTCACTGCGGCTCTGGTCAAGAGAATTAGTTGATCTTTGGACAACATTGCTATGAGCGATCATTATGGAATAGTCACCACCATCTTGGACACTGGCCCGGCACCCGTGCCCAAGCACAATCCTCAATGGAAGGTGGACAGGGCCAACTGGAAAGCCTTCCAGGAGGCCCTGGCCAGGTGCCTCAGAACCAGTGACTTCTCACTTAACGATAATGTGGATATACTTGAGGCCAGACTAGTAAATGCCATAGACAAGGCAGCCTCAGAGACCATCCCCAAAACTTGTCCGTGGTCCGGTACTACAATGATGAGATTAAAGAGGTCAACCACAGAATCAATATATGCAGAAGACACTTCCGCAGACAGAGAACCCCTGAGAACCACGCTCTTCTGAGAGAGGCTCTCAAGGATGCTCAGGAAACTACTAAGAGGGTAAAGCAGGAAAAGTGGCTGGAGTGGTGTGAGTCCTTTGGCCACCAAACCTCCCTTTCAGAACTGTGGAACCGTATCAGACGGGCCACAAATCGCTCAGCCCCCAAAAAGACCCACCATGACCCACGATCGTAGGTGGAGAGACTGGCACTCGAGTTCTCTGCTAGAACAAGTAGGATGGCCTACCAGCAGAGTTGAGGGCATGCCAAGAAGAACTGCTCCCAGACAGGCATACCCTCATCAGAGAAAAGGTGGTCGAGCCTGATGATGCAGATGTCATGTTCTCTCTGAGGGAATTACGGCGGACATATAAGACCAGTTCCCGGTCAGCCCAGGGTTGTGATGGGATCTCCTACCCCATTATTTCCCACCTAGGACATGAAGGTGAGCTTGCACTCTTGCATCTCATCAACAAGTCCTGGGAAACTTCCTCGCTACCACAGTGCTGGAAGAGGGCTAACATAGTTCCCATCCCCAAACCAAAAGAGCCAGGACAGTACCGTCCCATCTCCCTACTCAGCTGCCTGGGAAAGACAGCAGAGAAAATGGTACTGAATCGGCTCTAATGGAAGTTGGGATCTCCACACGAACACCTACACGGGTTCACAAGGGGTAAGAGCACTACTCACAGCATGGCCACCTTACTGAGCACTGTCAGCAACAACAGCTCTGTCATTGTCTTCCAAGACCTGGAAAAGGCTTTTGAACTGGCAAGCCCACTCGCCATTCAGGAGATCCTGATCCGCAAGGGAATCAAAGGCAGACTGCTTGCCTGGATTGGTGATTATTTTCGGAACAGAACTGCCAGAGTGAAGTTCCAAGGTCACCTTTCCAGGCATTTGCCCCTGGAGAATGGCACCCCACAAGGAGGGGTCCTTAGCCTGGCTCTGTTTAACACCCTCATGTTAAACATCCTCGACATTCCGCTTCCAGTGGGGTGCAAGATCATTTCATATGCAGATGATCTAGCAATTATCTCTACTGGGAGATGAAAAGAGAATCCAGTCAGAAAGGCCCAGCGTTGTCTGGACCTAATATCTGAGGAATGCCGCAGAGTCGGGCTTAAGATCTCAGCAGCCAAATCGAAGGCAATGGTGCTGAAACATGATTATGTGCGATCAAAGATTGTGAGTCCAAGGTCTAGAGCTAGAGTCGGTACACGTCTACCAATACGCTTTGAGCTCAAAGAGACGCCACTGGTTAAGGGCATGGACCTCCCCCACCCTGACTAATAATAATAATAATAATGATGATAATAATAATCGGTTTATTGTATCTCATGCAGCCAGTGGCTGAAAATATACATAGAAATACATAAAAGAGACAAACCATATAAACATAACAAAGAATATGAACAACAAACAACAAAAAAATAAGTCTATAGGAAAAAAGGAACAAAACAAGCAAGAGAAACAAAAGCAAATGCAGGTACAGTAAACTAGGAGTATTGGACTAGTAATTGTGGACTAGGAAAGGTGTGGTGGGTGGTCTGTAGACTAGTGTTTGTTGATGAGTCGGACTAGAGTGGGAATTGTGCTCCGGTGGTAGCGGTCAGTGCGGGCCGTGATGGGCACCAGTTTGTTGGTGGCAGGGGGGCAGGAGGTCGCGGTGGCGTGGGTGGCATAGCAGCTTCAGGCCAAACTGTTGCAGTGAGGTGGTATACTGAGTGGCGAGGGAGGTGAAGCCAAGGGCAGTTAAGGCTTTGTCATAGCCAGTGTAGGCAGGACCGTGGATAATCTTGGCTGCCCTTTTCTGTACCCTCTCGAGTTGTAGCAGCTGGGCGGCGGTGAGGGAGGGGGACCAGGCAGGGGAGGTGTAGGTCAGTTTGGGCAAGATGAATAGCCTGTAGATATTTTGGAGCTCCGGAAATGGGACACCAAGGGACTTGAGGCAACGCAGCATGTGAAGCTTGTACGAGGCAGACCTCATGATGTCTCTGACGTGCTTTGTCCAGGAGAGCTTTCCGTCGATGGTGACGCCAAGCAACTTGGTAGAGCAGACTACGTCAAGCGGATGGTTGGGCGTGGGGGCGGGGTTGGTGGAGAAGTCAAATTGCATCACGACCGATTTCTGGCGGTTGATAGTGACGTGGTTTGTGGTGGTCCAGGAGAGGAGGTTATCAAGGTTGTGCTGGATGGCAGAGTGGTCAGGGCAGGAATTGTCAATGGCGGCGGCGATGGTCGAGTCATCCACGTATTTCCAACGATGCTCGGTGTCCATGAGCGCATGGTTAATCATGAAGAGGAAGCACAGGGGGCCCATTTTAGTCCCCTGGGGGACTCCGCACGTTAGTGGCATGAGGCTAGAGACTTGACCCTGCATGCGGACGGCCTGTTGCCTGTTGGTGAGAGTCTGCCAGCCAGGGGATGAGGCACTCCTTGATGCCCATGGAAGCTGCTGCTTTTGAGATGACTGTGGTGTGGTCCACTAGGTCGAAGGCTTTCTTGAAATCTATGAAGATGCTGGTGACCGAGGATTTACGCTTGTCGAGGTGGGTAAGGACAAAATCGAGGAAGCTGACGAGGCAGTGTGTGGTAGAGGAGGAACGCATGTTGCCGAACTGCCGTCTGTCAACGCTGGGCGCGAGGTCTTGGTAAGCCCAGTCGGCGACAAAGCTTTCACACAGCAGGCTGGGCAATGGAGTAATGGCGATGGGTAATAGTTTGCCGGACGAGGAGGGACTTGGGGTTTTCCCGATGGCGGTGACAAAGGCGGTCTTCCATTGTGAAGGGCACTTAGACTGTTGCAGTGAGGCGTTAATTATGGAGGTAAGAGGAGTGGCAAGTTCCATTGCAAACTCCTTGATGAGGCGTATGGGCAGGTCAAGGGGGGTGGTGGCCGTCTTGACACGGATTTTCTCCAGTTTCTGAAGCACCTGAAATTGGGTAACAGTTGGAGCAATTGAGCGGGCCGGCGGGTAGGCGGGGAGGCGGGTGGTGTCAAAGGGGGGGTAGCTGCTGACAGATCGAGGCTAAGTGGTCATTGAGAGCCTTTGCTGCTTCACTGGGGCTGAGGTTGTTTGTGCAGGGATACGTGCACGGCCGATTTGCAAGGCCGCACAGCTCCCGATCTTTCCCGTACCACTGGCTAGGCTGTAGGTGCTGTAATTGGTTGTGGTAGAAAGTTTTCTCGGCTCTTTTTATTTCCCTGATGTGATTTGTAGGAGGTGGTGTGCGAGTGGAAAACATGGTTTCTCTGCTGAATGAGGCGTTTGATGCGGCCCGTGATCCAAGGCAGGTCCGATGGGTGTGTGCTGAGTGTCTTTTCCAGGAAGAAGTGAAGGAAAGCTGTAGTGACGTTTGAGAGGTAGTGGTGCCACTTGTCCTCCACATCAACAGTGGTAAGAACGTCTGTCCACGGGTGTTGGGTGGTCATTGCCCGAACTGTATGATAGAGGACTGTGTGAGTGGTCTGTATTTCCTGGTCTTGGTCTGCTTTGGCTGTGAGACGGTGTGTGAAGGCAGCCATAACACCGATACGTGTCTGCTGCGGCCGACAGGAGAATATGGGAGAGGAGGCTGGTACCAGTCATGTAGATCTGTAAGGATCAAATCCAGGGTTCTTTGTTCATAGGTTGGAAAGTTGACTACTTGTGAAAGATGGAGCTCATTTTGCAGGTCTAGGGTGTCTATTTAATTGAAATCACCACAAATAATAATCTTGCATGA
>NW_028234414.1:16554124-16571624 GCF_977035675.1 Penaeus japonicus
CAAGTCCACCCTCCAACTACACAAACTCACACTCTCACCACCAAACACACACACACAAACACAAACACAAATTACTCGCCACACCCCATCCACCCACCACAACCCTACTAATCACCACTTCCCACAAACACCATCAACCATCCCCGGGCAACCACCCCCAACCCCCCACACCAGTCCGGGACGTGCCCCTCCAAACACTCCACCACACACACCACCACCCCACCCACACCACACAACCACCCCCAAACGGTACGCTTATGGAATCACACCACTACACCCCCACCAACCTAGCCACACAACAGCAACCACCCACACACCCCACCACCCACACACTCCACAAACACACCTACTACAAAACCCACCCCCCCATCCAACCCACCCTCCCACACCACAACAACTACCCCCCCTCACCCCCCCAATCACCTCCACACACCCACACCCATCCCCACACTACACTCCCCCCACACCCAACACCTACCACACTAAACCACCCCAAAACGCCCAACACACCCAACCCCACCCCCACCCAAACCCTAACCCCTCCACCACACCCCACCCTACACACAACCCAACAAACTCACCCCACCACCACACCACTACCAACCTTCCTCCACCACCCACCACAACACCCACTACCACCCCCCAAACCAAACACTCACACCCCCCCACCAACCACACACACAACACTCACCACACACCCCAACCACACAACATCCCCCACCCCCAACCAACACCCCACACAACACCCACACCCACACACAACAAATACCACCAAACAGCACCCGACCAAACTAAACACACACCCACCAACCAACCCGACCACTCACCCACCCGCCCCCACCACACCAGCTCCCAACCACCATCAACCACCCCCACTGCACCAAACCACAACACTCCCCCACCAATAACACCCCCCACTCACCCACCACAACACCACGCACCACAAACCCCCCCACACATCACCACCCAACCACTACACACAACAACTCCACAATCCACCACATCACCTACGCCACACGCCAAACCCAAAACACACACCCCCAACACCACACCACACACACCCCTCACCACCAAATACACACACCCCAAAACCGACCGGCACACGCCCCAACAACAACACCCCCACACACAGCCACCGACCTCGCAACCCAACCCACTGCCACACCCCCACCACCCCTGTCACAACCACATCCCCACAACCCCCCCACACTACCACCCCCAAACAACAACTCCCTCCAACACAACCCACACGTCCCCGCCACCCTACTCGCAAAACACCACCCACCACCCCCCAACACACTCAAACCACTATTAACACACAAACCAACCCAACCCACACTATCCGACCCAACACAACACACAAACACTCACCACCAAACACCCCACCAACTTAACACATCCACTCACCCCCACACACACACACAACCCCCTACCACCCTCCATACACACACACACGCAAAACTCTAACTCGACCAATCCACCACCCCCCCCCCCACTCCCACTTGCCCCACAAGAACACACTCATACCATCGATATACACCTTAACCACGGCAACGCAGAGCCAAACATCCACCGTCACCTGAACAATCTCACTATAACACGTCCCCCACACATCGAACACTCACCGCTAAACTCAGCCGCCCCAACTCCTCTCCTCCGAAGAACCAACACACCCAGATTCCCTGATAACTCCTGTACCACCCCTGACTCCCCTTACTCCCACACCTCTAACGCTTAGCCTAATTACCACAAAGCCTAAGCCATTAGCAGACACAGTCCATCTCTGACTTCCAACCATCCTACCTGCCACATAACACAACATCTCACAGTAGCCTTGCATGAACACCACGCCCACCACCGATGCACAACAACAACAACTAACACCACACTACTAACCTACACCCACCTGGTACCGCGGAACCCCCCGCTTTCGGCAAACCAATCACGGATCTTCGGGGGATAGGCGGACCTTCCTACCGAGAAAGATATGGTTGTGGGGGGGGTGGGAGGGGTGGATGAGTTATACCACCCCTACCGCCTGACCACCTTCCCACCACAACGACACCAGCTTCTCCACTAACCCCAACTACCTCTAACCCCCCACACCTGAGGTTCGGAAGGTCCATCGGGGGCTCGCGGGGGGGTGTGGAGCAAACCCAACGTCTAAGCACAGCAACCCACCAACAACACCCCAACCCTACCCACCATTGATCCTGCCCACTCCTCACCTACCACCCAACACCGCCACCATACCACCCCCTCACGTCTTCCAAACAGTACAACCGCCTCAACTTCCCCCACTACACACTCAACAACCCTGCATCACCCTACACTTAATTAGTACACACCCCCACTAGCACCCACCTTCACGCGCATACCCCGCAACCGCCACCCTACCCCCCCTGAGCTACCCCATCTAGGACCATCTCCGTTTACCACACCCAACAACAAATCAGAACACCCCACCTACTACCAGCGGCCTGTTGGGGGGCCGAGGTGTACCGCGCGGGGTTTAGAGGCTACGGGGTCTTATTAGAGACCTGGCGCGGGGTCACCCCCAAGCCCAACACTAACTCCAACACTCACACACACTCGGACACGTCACACACTACACAGCTACACCCACTCTCTCACACACGACACGTTGCACACCCACACACACACACACAGCACTAACACCACACCACACTACGACGACACAAACACCACACATCACACGACTGAGACGAATTATTACACACCCCACTCCCGACACTCCGCCACCACTCCCAAAACACCAACACACTAACACACATGACGAACTCTACTTTTCAGAAAGCTCTCAACGAAGGTCACCACACTCTCGTAGCACACACAACACACTCACACAAAACTCAGCTTCTTATTCCTCAACAAGGCCACACATTCACTCACTCACACACACACTACAACACACTGACACACACCTCAAGCGACACACACACAACTTTACAGCATCTTACACCTCGGCGGGTCTGGATGGTCAGACACGTGCATTAACTCGACCGACGTGTTTGTTGTGCGGTGCGGGGGTGTGTAGCGCCGATAGAGGGGTCAGGCAGTCGGGAATCGTTCGAGGTGCGGGGGGGAGAGTTGTTTACATCTCACTACTCACACTCATCTCTCACACCTCAAGCCATACACACACCAGACACCTAGCATGCAGGCGGTACCGGTTTGTTACGGGCATCGACTTTCGGACTGGAGCACATCATTCTCAAATCACACCCAACGAAAACTCCTCATCTCACAACTCGTAGATGGGGGGTTGGGGGGTTGGGGGGGTGGGGTGGGTGTGTCACGGACAGCGTCGGCAGTTAGAAGATTTGATAAGTTGTATGGAGTTGGATTGATAGTGATATGTATGTTGTAATTATATGATGTAGATTGATATTGATAGCCTTGGGGCACACACCACAACAAGCCAAGAAGCACGCAGCCGGTGAAGGCTCACACAATCACTCTCGTCGCGTGCTGGGCGTCTGGGCTCTCTGTGCGTGGCGTGGCGGGGGTGCGGGGGTCTCGTGGGGTGGCTTGGGGCGTCGTGCTGGGCGTTCTGGTCGTGGCTGGCTGCGGGGAGGCTATGCTCTGCGTCTGCGTGCGGTGTGCACGAAATGGGCGAGCTTCGGTGTTAGCATTTCTTACAGACGTGAACGGGAGGGGCGGGTGGTGGGGGTGGGGGGGGGAGGGATGGGAGCGTTGGACCGGCCTAGCATATGCGCGGATCGGACTTGAGTGGTGGGACGCAGGTAGGGGGGTGGGACGTGGACGTAGCGGAGCGAGCTTGCGGGGTTGGAACGGGGTGAACATGCGGGGTGGTCGACTCAGCAGAGCTGGGTGAGAGGGGGGTGAGCGATCAGGGGGTGCGGGGGAGCGGAGCAGCACGGGTCGGAGCTAGTGGGGGGGGACTCTTGGTGAGCGGTGTGGGGGGGCCGGGCCCGTTTCAGCCTGGGAGCGTACCTGGGGGTGGGGCCCACTGAGACTGGACAGTCGGAGAGTGGGCGATGCGGGGGACGGGCGGCTCCTGCTGACTGATTATTCCCACCCGGTTATCAGGGAACGACGTGGCAGTTAAGGCGATAAACATCTTTATCCATTAATTGGGCCACTGCACGGGGCACAATGTGGGCGAGAATGATTGTGTAAGTAGCCGTGGCCGGGACGCAGTGGTCAATCTTCATTTATATTAACAGCATTCATTGTGGAGCCGCGAAAGAGTCAGATGTGTGATCCGAGTTCGTCTATAACAGATGGCCTAGTTATAATGGAATGAATACCACCAGCATCAAAATGGGCTGCATGACGTTTGCTTGTGCCTGCCTTCTATGTAATTTCAAAGAACTCTTCGTGGTGTAGGCCCATGCTGTTATTGCTGGAGTCTTTGTGATGGGGAGATATATTATTTAACAAGGACATTGTGGCACCACAGTGGTAAGGTGGTTCAGAAGTTACTCCCAGATTGATCTTTATATTGGAGAAATATATAAAAGAGAATGAAAGAGTAATAAATGTGATTTGCATATGATATTTATACGTGGACTAAGCAAAAAGATTGAATGACTCCTAGACACCATGCAAGGGTTTACTTGCAAGATGTGCGCAAGATTTGTACTATGAAATCTTCCTGGGCCGTTAGAGCACTTACCATGGAGGAATAGCGCTGGTAACTGCGAATTACTGATGGTAAATCAGACCTTGCGCATTGCGGTAATTCATGGACCAACTTACCAAAGATATAATACACAGCTAAGATTTACCCGAGTTGGGTTGGAGGGCACATGGAATGTCCATGTGGCAACTAGCGAGCTACGACTCCTCGGGCGGTGGTTCAGTCTCGCATTAATCTCCAGCCAAAAAGACCACCATTAAGGCGACCCTTTTAGTTTGCAGTTGTACACTATTAATGATTCAGAGTGATGCAATTGTTCATTTTGCATATAAACATGACAAAGGAAAAAATGAAATAAAAATTCCAACTGACACCACGGGAAAAAAAGTGAGAATAATGGTTCATGCGTCCATGCGTCATAAGGCCTACCAGTAATTGAAAAATAATATCATTGAAATTAAATAATTTGACAATATCCGAAGGGAACGTTTTATTTAATACAAGTTTAAAAAGCGCGTTAAAACGATCTAAGTATTAAATCATGTTTTTTGTTTTGGCATTATTTTTACGATAAAATATTTCATGACTCTTATTTATTTTGAAGGGGTATTAGATTGGCATTGTCTTTTTGGAAAACGTTGGTACAAATAAACACCACCGATTGCTTCTTTTCTTTAACTGCAATCTATAAAAAAGAAAAATTGTATGGTTTTTGAAAACCATATGTTAAGCGAACTTAATAATTTTACATTATTTATGTTTATCATTTGCTTTCTTTAAACAAAAAATATCTCGCGCTGATGGATCAGGTTTTGGTTTACATGTTACGGGATTGGTAAAGGAACCTAAAGAATCATGTAAGGGGCTCGCTGATTGGCGGAATTCGATTTTACAAGTGTACCATCAAATACGATGATAAGAGTTCTATTTACACCCTTACCGACGACACTTATCATCGCTTGATGGGAAAATCCCACGGAAAACGCGCTGGATAGATAGACAGCTGGTAAATAAATTGGCGCTACCATCGTATGTTAGTGAATCCAAGCCAAGAGCCTCCTGGAGTTTTCCTTTTTAGGTCATGAACCTGACTACCTTTGTGTTAACCTACTTTGTGTATTGTAGGTGTTTCTAAAAGATTTATATATCTTTTGCATGATATTCCTTACACTGTTACAGGGCCCTCTACAATTCTTTTGGACCACACTGAGTATGTGCTGTTTCACAGGAGCATATCAACTAACAGAGCTACATACATACCGAAAAACCAATGGCATTGAGAAGTATTTAATGCTGAGGTTACGAATGGGTTACAGCATACCATTCACTTCTCTTGATATTGAACTGCTACGGGCAGGTATGTTTTTTATATTTTTTCTATTGTCCCCATGTAATTTCTTAGTGAGGTGGAATAATTGTAAGTACACTATACAGTTCTACTGAAAGAACCAGACAAAGATAACAGAAAAAATCAAGGCCGTGGAGATCATCTCTGTTGAAGCATGAAAACCAAGTATGATGAGATTACTTCTTAGCCCTCTTTAGATAGAATATAATCGCACTAAAAAAGTTGTTTGTTACGTCCTTCTTATATTGATATTTATTTTGTTGACAGCAGTTTAGTAAGCATTTTTGGGAATTGAAAGGACTATAATTTTCTAGAATTTCCTACCATTTTTACAGCTATATTGCTAGGAAAGGTGCTGTAAGTTTTTTGACTGTCCATTGTACTGTTCCATCTTATATTCAGACTCACCATTTACAGAAGCAATTATAATTTGATTCTCATTTTAATACCCATTGTAATAAAAGCAGTTAGGATTAAAAGATCGACATGACATAATATGTGATATAAAAAAGAAGGATGGGTTTTTGTTTAGAATTTTTGGTTTGAAGGTAGCAAACCTTATTTTCATTTTTAATCACAAACAACACTTCCCGGGCAGGAGAAGTACTTCAATAATAGATCAGCAGCTGAAGATTTACCTCTTCAAGAGTGCTTTAGATGTTGTGAACTAATTAGAAGTTTAGGAAAGGATGCAGATCCAGATACAGCAAAGACATTTGCCCCTGGAACTGGAACTGCCAAACAGATCAAACGCTCTAGAATATGCTTTACATATTACAGCCCAGCTCTATTCTGGTTACAAAAGGGGTTGTTTTAATATAAATTTATACAAGAAAAATCATGAGTTTTATCTAGCAGGACTTTGGATTTTGTAGGTGATCACTCTCCATTACACTATTTGTGAGAGAGTAAAGACTAGAATGATTTAGTTTCAGTTTTTTTTCAAGAGAAGTCCTGAACGAAAGAAAAGAAGACTGTCAAGACTTGTATAACCATGCTTATTATCTTTTCAGATCATTATTGTCCAATTGGGTTGGAATTGTGTAGTACGTTAATCTCCGGTGGCCTACGTTCATTTGCTCACTTATGATCCTATTTGGGTCCTTGGCAAGAGCAACTCGGTTGGTATGTGTTTTTTGCATATATGATTGTGTTGAACTTGACTTGAAATTTCCTTCATTGTAGAATTTTATTTAATTGTTTTTAAAACTGAATAGGACAACTATTGATATAGATCCTGTAATCTGCATCGGTGTTTGATATGAATTAAATTACTGTAATATGTAGAAAAAAAATCTAAAGTTAATAATTTTAACAAGGTAGTGTATTTGAATTCATTTTTTGAGTTGGGAATATATATATAATATATATATATATATATATATATATATATATATATATATAAATTATATATATGTATAGTATTATACATAATATATATTATATAGAGATATATTATATATATAATAAAGATATGCATATATATAAATATATATATATATATATAGATATATATATATATATATATATATATATCTAGATATATAGAATATTATATAGAATATAATAATATTATATATTACATACATATATATATAAAAATAAATTATATATAATATATATAATGATATTTATATGTATTTATGGTTATTTATTTATTTACAATATGTTAAAGATCCCTGTTTTTTACAGAATCCTTTCCACATATCCTAGCCAGTAGCCCTTCCTCGTAACTACACTTCCTGGAATTAGGGAGTGGGTATGATCGGGGTCTCCGATGGATCGCTGATCCGGGGAGTAGTGGATTTGTTGTGCGGCATGGGGGCCATGTGGGGAGGGGGCGTGGCAGGGTGTTGTGGATAGTGGAGTAGGTTATGTAGTCTGTGAGGTATGGCTGGTTGCCACATGCGTCATTTTGTCAGGGGGGGTGGGTTGGGGTGAGATGGGGGGGGGGGGGGAGGGGGGCTGGGTTGTTGGGTCGATTGGGTGGGGGAGGGGGGGCAGAAAGTAAGATTTTCTGATGCAAGGGAGATTTGTGTGTAATATAAAATTTATATATATATATATTTATATATATTATAGATAGAGATATATAGATATATATATAATATATTTGTATGTTGTATGTAGTATGTATGTGATATTTTATATATATATATAAGATATAGAGATATATTTATGCATATTTATATAAATTATATATAGAATTTAATATATATAGATATATATATATATAGATATAGATATAGATATATATATATTTATATAAATAGAGAAAGATATATAATATGTATATATATATCTATATAGAATATATATATCATGATGTATGCTATGTATAATATATGTAATATATATATGTATATATCAATGTTTATATATGATGTTTTAGTATGTAGTATAATATAAAATATACATACATATATAATGTACATATATAGAATATTATTATATATAGATATATATATGATATATGGTATATATATATAAATATATATATATATAATAATATATATAATGAAGAGAGAGAAAGAGAAAAAGGAAAAGAAAAGGGAAAAAATGATATATATAGTAATATATATATATAGATATATAAATAAATATAATGATATATATATGAGGAAGTGTAAGTATAGAATAAATAAGACTCGACCTTGATATCACCACAATTAGTCATAACCCTACTCACAGTAACTGCACTACTTGTAAACCATCTATGATCTCTTCACACACACACTCTATCATCTGAAACTACACACAATACACTAACACACTAGTCACCCACTCTCACACTACCCTTCACTCGTAGCAAAGACCACTGCCGACTCTCAACAAACCACACACGACTACGAATCTCATCAGTCTCTTACACACATACGACCACACATCAACACACATAAATACAAACACACACAGCACGGCTACACACAAACACACAGAGCAACAAACTCAATACCACTCTCGTAAAACATACACTAAGAATCAATCTCACGAGAATCACGTCCCACACTCTCATCCTCAAAGCTCACACACAACAAACCCTTAACACACTAACAAAGAAATAGACACCCCAACTCTCACACGACTTCACACACACCTACACTCTCTCAGTCCATCTCTCGACACAACCTCTCGACAACTCAAACACACACACTAACACTCGACGTAACTTACATTCTCACTCAAACACTATCACTCAAAGCACCACCCCCCTCATACAGTGGTATTACAGTCGCTCACAACTACGACACACTCACCACCTAACAACTATCTTATTCTAGTCATACTACACACATGACTCAATCAAACTTATCTGCACATATACACAAACACGAAAGTCCTCTCACACACTTCAATCACCAACACACTGACATTAACACCCACACGTAACAAATATCTCTCTAATCAAACTAATACTTTAACAAACGCAACTCTCACGACTACACTCTATATACAACACGACACCAACACAATTAACTGACTGTTTCACACACACTACAACACTCACACCACACACTCCTACACTCACCACATATCTTACATTCACACTCACAGCACACTCACACCTTACTCGTGCGACAAACGGAGACGATCCTCTATCACACACAACAATAACACAACGCGACACGACAGCACACTCTAAATGACTTTCAGACATACACACTCACATCCACATACTCTACACACTACACAGCATCAACACACTAACACTCACATCGTCTCCCTCTCTCCACACTCACACACACTACACATTGAGCACACACGCACTCCATAACACTCGACTCTATACTGCACTCTACACACACCAACGGTCACAGCCTCTCACACTGCACACACACAAACACACACACAACACACTAAACAGCTCCATCACAGCACCTACCAACTCACTATCACTCTACTCACGGATACAACACATCCGCTCTGAGCCCGCTCCGCGCGCAGTCGTCTCCGCTCTGCTCGTCGCCTCGTCGCTCGCGCGCGCTCGCTCTCTGCGCTCTCTCTCTCGCTCTGCTTGCTCTCTCTCTCTCAACCGGGACACACAAAGGTCCATACACACACTACACACTACTCAATCACTCGATCACCGACACCACACCACACTTGTCTCTTCACACACACACCAAAGCCTACCAACGTCAACACACAAACTCACTCTCTAACTCCACAACTCAGCGACTATCTCAGCGACCACCAAGTTCGACGAAAACGTCTCGATATCTCAATATCACTCTATCCAATACAAGCTAACAACTAAAACACCAAGTATGGCTGTGTCTTGTTTTACCCCCACAACACCCAAATTAATAGTCGTCAGCAAGATCCTCGCATCGCCCGACACGCACGCAACGCAAGCAATCACTCTAGAAGACACCACCTACTAACTCTTCACAAACTCTCTCTAAACGTCAACCTCACCACACACAATATCTCACTACATACGACCATTCTAAGAGACAACTGCAATCTGGACAGAGCTACACTTCATTGACAGACTACAAGGCTACATCACTAACACTCACAGGACGCAACACACACACTCCCATTCTCACCACAGTCCCCTCACTACGTCAAGTATCACACACGACGTATCAGAGATACTCACACACTCACACAGACTACACACATCCACCCACACTACTACTCTCCGACTCGCAACTAATCACTATCACACTCCCAATTTCACGTCACGACGACGTCTGACTGCAAACACACCCAAACCCACTACTCACCCACACTCACTTTAGACACCACTCTCACTCTGGTATACTGGCACACAACACACATTCACTCCCAACAGCACCACTCAATCACACTACTCACAGCACACAGCTACCCACACACTCTACACTAACACACACACGGTACCGCGCTCTGCCCTTCCCTCGCCCGTGGCGCAAACTCCCCCGCCCCCCGCCGCCATCCCGCACGCCAGCACAACGACCACAATCTATCTATCTAAGAGGCACTCAGCTCACGACACATCAACTCCCACACAGACACGAACTACACCTCTACACTTACCGAGATCTGACCATACCTGAGCAGACCCAACTGCTCACACTCTCTAGCTTGACGACACTCACTTCAAACTCAACTGTACTATCACTAATAGACATCACACCACACACACATCCTATCACAGCACACTTCTCATACTAACGACTCAACTATCGTGCCCAGTGCACGACCGACCTCACCCACACTCCCACACCAGCACGACTCACCCACACTGCAACCTACACACACACACACATCCAACCTAACTCCAAACTGACATCCCTTCACACAACCCATCTTCACACCCATCAACACACACACCCACTCAAGTCTCACTTCTGCTACACATCCTTCATAAAACTGCACTCTCACTCAAACTTATACCATCCCACCAAACCACCCCAACCCACAATCAATCACACTCTCTTACACACGACCACTCCCACACCACACCACACACATGCACAGACACAACAGACACGTAGGCATACACCTTATACATAAACAATATCTTATTCTACCGCCTCCCTACCCCCTCGACCGCTCAAGCGCTACTATCGCAACCTACGAACTCTAGAATGCAGCTTACACGACTCACATCACACTCACACTAACACTCAGGCCACACACCACTCACACACACACGTCACAGCACGCTGCGTCGCTCGTCTCTCTGGCTCAGCAGTCAGCGCTCGCTGCGCCTCGCTCTCCTTCTCTCGACGCCACTCACTCCTCACAAACCCGATACATCCACACACACGACTACACTACACACCACAACACACTCTCGACTCAGCGGATCACAACACTCACCACAACCATCCCAGTAGCCCTCTCAAACTCCACCGCCGTCCACACTCTGCTCTACGGTTCTCACTCTACATCGTCTCACACACCACTCTCTCTCTCTCGTCTATATCATCTCTATCTCTCTATCTCAATATCCCCGTCAAAATCAAATAGCTCTGAATCTCTATCATCCATATACTCACTATAACTACTAACTATTCATCCCTGTACATCTACCTAATACTATCTATAGCTCTCTCTCTCTCTCGTCACTCTCACTCTCGGCTCTCTCTCGGGGTCTCCGACCTCCGCGGAAGGTCTCATCTCTCTCTCTCCATCTCTCTCTCTAATATATATATATATATATATCTAGATAAATATATATATATTATTTATATAAATATATATGTGTGTGAAATGAATGTAAATAATATAGTATATATAGTGTATATAATAATGCATCAGTATATATATATATATATATAGTAGTATATATATATATATATATAATATTTATATGTATATGCATATTATACATGTCTGATATATGCAAATATGATATAGGTACTGTATTATAAAATGAATACGTCAATATATATTATATATCTATCTAAATCTATATCAATCAATCTAAATAAGTATATATATATAGTCAGCTATATAGTGTATAAATCTATCATAAGTATAAATTATCTGTTATACATATATCTATATTATTAGTACATCTAAAAATACATATATAGTAACCAAAACAAGAAACATAATATATATATCTATATATATATATATTCCATTATAGTCTATATAAAAATATAGATGAGATCTCAATCACAATATATATATGTTCTAATGGTGTATATAAATATATATATATAAATATTATAAAAATAATATATATATATAAAGTATATATTCGGCAATATATATATATCTATAATAGTATATATATAGATTAATATATATTTATATAGTATATCTATGATAATTATAATTGTATAAGTAATATATATATATGCTATATATTTAATATAAAACGAAAAATATATATATCTATATATAAAAATTATAATACATAAAAAAAACAACTAATAAAAGTAGTATATAAAATCTATAATATAAATATATATATATATATATCTATAAGATAATGTATAAATATGGGGTGGGGACATCACACCCTCTTATATATATATTTGATATCTATCCCAGTCAATCTAATATATATATATCAGCTCTCATCTCTCACACTCACTCGCAGAACCTCTGAATCTCAACATCTGAAAATCTCCGCAAATAGCTCTCACACGAATCTCACGGACACTAACAACCTCTCTAACCCATCAACACAAACAATCACCATAACGTCACAAATCCCACGACTCACATAACCACTGAGTCCTACGTCACGCCCCACCGACTCCCTTGCTGCACAGCTCTCGAGCTCACACGACTCACTCACATATAAGCTCGTCTGTCACTCGGCGGTCACAAACGCACTACAACTCACAATCACACACCCGGCTACACACACACACTCACACCCACTCCACACACCCCAGCGTACGACTCACTGAGTCACTCTCAAACTCATTCTCTCACTCTACTCTCGCCACAGCTCGGCCCACACACACCCACACACACACACACACACTAAACACGCACACACTCGTACCTCCCTCTCTCTATCAACACCTGATACACTCTGCAGCGCTCGTCCTGCGCCCGCTCTTAACTCTCCTTGGCGCTCTCCTATGGTCTACTTCTCGTCGCGCGCGTCTCGTGTTACCGTGACCACACAGATGGCTCCGAACATGCGAAACACTACGACACACCACACAAATACCTCACGTTATCTCACACACGGGGAGCGACACACTCGACACACAGCACACACACACGCGACACACACCCAGCCCATATCCCACACACACACAGGCGACACACATTCACTCTACACAGCTAACGTAACACGTGCCTCACGAATCACACGTCTCAACTACTACACGTGCTGCGACTTATACACCCATCACAACACAATCGTCTCACTCAGTACATGTACTCTCTAACACGAATACGGTCACTCTTCTATAGCACTGCATCTCTCGCTACTCACGAACGCACGCTGCGCTCGCTCACACAGCAAGGCGCACTTAACCACATACATCACACTACTACACACTCTACGAACCACGACTACTAAGAGACATCACAGTACACAAACGATACATAAAGCTCTCCAATCAATGTCTCTCTCAGGGACAGTACTACTACACATACACACGTCACCTCACACACAAACATCACACTCTCTTAACCACACACACACACCACACTATCTCAAGCACACATACACACAACTGTCTCACAAACTAACGACTACATTCTCATCTCATCATAACACTACAACTCACAACTACCACACACACACTCACGTCAACGACAACACACTCTTCAGTACAAAGCACTACACCCCACCCAACACACACCCACACTCACGATACCCTCACAGCACGGACAGGATAGCGACACACACTCACACTCGTCATCCACTCATCACTCCTCACACACACAGCACACGATAGCACACATCACACACTACACATCCACAACTCTACAGCACACACGACCTTCAGGCCGGCGCTACTTCCCGCTCCCAGCGCCCTCGGCAGAATCACCCGCCCCATCCCCTCGCCCGCCACCCACACACCCACACTCTCCGGACACACTACACTGCAACCCACATCACACATGCACTCACTTTACACACGTCACTTCACGTCAACATACAGACCGTACGATACAGACCCTGCACACTTCTACACACACAGGACTCTGTCACAAACACAAATCACATACATACTACAGCACATACTTATGTCCATCACGACACGACACAACACACGTCGTCAAGTCTACACACAGCAACACCCATTAACGTACACTACCACACACTCCATACACTCTCACGCTTCACACACCCACACAGCTCGATCTGACTTCACACACTACTACAGCACACACACACAACACACTTCGACACACGTAGCACACACAACCCCACACTCACACACTACCCTCTCACACCCACTCAACATACACCCACACGAGCACACCACACACACACACACGAGCAGTCAGCGACCTTCGACGGAAAACCCACACACACAACCACCACACACACACACACCTCAGCACTACACAGCTATTAACTTACAAAATCTTTAACATATTCAACCGCGCCATACACGAGCCAGGCGACCGCCCTGCTCTGCGCTTACGTACTACAACAAGGGGGTGTCCTCTACACACTAAAATCACTAACTCACACACTCAATAAACTCACATATCTAGGCTCTCGCTGCGCGCGCTCTCTCGGCGCTTCGCGTCGTGCTCGTCTCTGCGCGCTCCTCGATCGACTCGCGCTCTATCGCACGTGCACGCATCACCATCCGATACCCAGTACTGCCCTCACACTCTCTCACTCCACTCGACACACACACACAATCAAACACGATCTATACGACACTAAATCGACAGCGCCTCCGTAGAGCTAAACCTCCCAAACCCGACGGACACTCAGCAGCTCAGCTCGCGGACTCTCACACACACGGGCTCGTGCGGACTCGTCTGCTCTACGCTCTCTCGGACCCCTCTCGTGCTCTCGCTGATATATCTATAAATCTATATAGTCTCTAAATAACGTAGTGATAGAAAACACGGGTTAAGGTATAAGTAATAGTCAGTATAGTCCACAACTCACTCTCTCAATCTCGACTTAATTAGGACAATATACACACTAATGATATATACATACATACATGTACATATGTACTATCTAGCTATCTCCGTGTCTTCGCTCACGGGAGTCTCTGCTTCTCCGCTCTCTCTCTCTCTCTCTCTCTCTGCGCGCTCTCTCTCTCCTCTCTCTCTCCTCTCTCCTCTCTCTGCTCTCTCTCTCTCTAGTCTCCTCGTCTCTCTCTCTCTCTCGACCTTCATCTCTATCTCTCTCTCTCTCACTCTATATATATATATATATAGATAGTATATATATAGTCGTAAATGATAATATATTATTTTTTAATTTTATGTATATATATATTGTTGTGTATGTATGTATACTATATAGGTATATATCTGTATAAAAGTGAATAAGAGTTCATATAAATATAAAATATATCTGAGTATATTAATAATAGTGTTAATTTAGGCCCTAATAATATATATATATATATCTATATGGTGATAGTGTGATAAGTATATGTATGTAGTATATTAAAGTGTAATATATATTTATAATAAGATGAATAAGTAATATATATTAATAATATAATTATATATATATATATATATGTATATAATTATAGTATGTATATATATATGTAATATAATATATGTATATATATATGTATACATATATATACATATATATAGACATATATGATATTAATGAGTATAGTACTAGTATAAGATTACATATATAGTATGATATATATATATAGTATATAATATTATCTAGTATAGAATACATTAATAATGGGGAAAGTATATAGGAATATATATATATATATATATCTATATATAGAGCTAATATATTTATTATATATAGTATAATAGTAGAATGTGTAAGTATAAAGTAATATATATGCTATATATATATAGTATATATATATGTATATAATATATATACATTAATTTAGAATTTATAGATAATATTTTTGGAAAATATATATATATAATTATATATTATATATTATGTATATGTAATTAATATATATATATATATATATATTAGTATATAAAGATATGAGTATGATGATATAGTGATATATATGTATATAGCCATCTATCTATTACCTATATATTCAAAACGAGACTCAAAATATAAGACTCACGCACTACTAGCTAGAAAATCTCTGCTAATTGCCGTACACACAGACTGCTCAAAGGGCTGCACATCTCACTATGCAAGTCTCACGTAACAAAGGCAACACGTACACGTTCTCCTATAACACACTGTTAACTCACTCCGCAGACTCACACACCACTCAAACAACTCGACGAACATTAAGCTCACGCTCACACACACGGACTCTACTGACACGATAACTCACTGTCTCAACCACGACACACACACACTCACTACTACCACTCTCACTAACTCACACCATACGCGACCCAATCTCTACCACACGGATCCAACACACACACGACACACACACACCCGACTCACACACCCACTCACTAGACACCCGCCTAATCTCCGACTTCATCGCAGCTCAAAATTCACCAATCACACCACACTAGGCACTCTCTCTCGACACACGACGACCCACAAAAACTACTCAAGTCACTACACACTCACACTCACCCACCCTCACAGAAACGTACACTGGCAGACTAAATCTACACACTACGACCGAACAAATCACCCATTCATCACAAATAAGTCTCACACACATTGGATAAAGTCTCTTCTTCATAGTCTAGTCTTCTATCAGCGATCAACACACATCACGAAAATTTACTTCACACGTTGACTCTCTGAAGGAGTTATCGACACGTTAAGAAACGGATCCGACTGACAATCAAAACAACTATACTGCAACACGAGCCCTGAAAACACACTCATTCGTTGGAACTCCCTCACATCTCATCATTCACACCGACCTTTAACCAGTGATGAAGACATTCTTCAGACATTAAACGGTGCCGCTCACTTACGTCGGTGTATGACC
>NW_028234414.1:16584124-16594124 GCF_977035675.1 Penaeus japonicus
AGTCTATGCAGACTGACTTCAGCACACCTTGATATTCTGGGAGAGAGTATCAGCGACTCATAGCCTGTGGCGTTTGAGTACCAGCTGGCCGAGGGGGAGGTTCTCGCTTCCTCTCTGTGTCGCTGCAGGGCACCGACCTGCCCTGCAACCATCGTTTTACGCCTTAGCAGTTCCCGGCTAGGATGCACCACAAGATCACTCAAGGGTTTCTTCCTGCCTTCCTCCGCTAACCTGTCAGCTACGTCATTCCCTTCAATACCAACATGGCTTGGGATCCAGTTGATGATGATGCGTCTTCCCTGATCCAGGATTCTCTGAGCAATGGTGAGAATCGAGGTTACTAGGTAAACGTTATCAAGGGGCGTGCTTTGTTGCAGGCTGTCAATGGCGGCCCTAGAGTCTGTGTGTATAACAACATGCCCGTCCGTCTGGGCTGCATGGGCTAGGGCTCCCATAATAGCTACTGCCTCTGCCTGGAGCGAGGAGGCATTGTCTGATACCCGCATAGCTTTCTCTATGCCCCTTGCTGCAAAACCGGCGCCTGCAGTGCGGGTGGTGGGGTCTACAGAACCATCCGTGAAGTAGGTTTTACTGTTCAGCGGCGTGATTGCTGTAATGTTCCTCTCCGCCTCAGCCTTCAATAGAGGCGGTGAGTACTGCGTTTTTCTTCTTGATAGACTCATGACAGAGAACTCTATCAAGGATCGTGCCCACGGCGGGGCTGAGACATAGTCAGGGTGGGGATGGTCCATGCCCTTGATCAGTAGTGTCTCTTTGAGCTCAAAGCGTTTCAGCACTCTGGTTGTTTGAGACAGCCAGGTGTTGTTAGCAAAGAGTTCTTGGTTTTGTGCAAGCCGACGCTGCACTCTCTGTCTTAGCTGCGAGTCCAGTGGGGACTGTAGGACATTTGCAAGGAACTGGGCCGCCATCTGATCAATCTGGGTGTCCAGGGGAAAGAGTTTGGCCTCCAGGAGGAGGTTAGTAACCTTAGCCCACCCAGGGGCACCCAGAATAATCCTGGCGGCTTCGTTTTGCATTATGTCGAGTCTTTTCCTGAGTCCAGGTTTTACTGTGATCAGGGCGACGGAGGCGTAGTCCACAATGGGACGGACAGCGTGCACGTAAAAAGATCTTAGTACGCGGTGTCCAGCCCCTAAGCGCCGCCCAGACAGAGCTCTCATGACAGAGAGCCTTGCCTTGGTCCGGTCTGAGAGATGTTTGATCTCGGAGCGGAAGGTGAGGTTCTTATCGATCCATACCCCCAAGTATTGGTAGACGTGTACCCACTCAAGCTCTAGACCTTGGACTCGCAGTCTTTGATCACAGACATCATGTTTCAGCGCCATTGCCTTCGATTTGGCTGCTGAGATCTTAAGCCCGACTCTGCAGCATTCCTCAGTTATTAGGTCCAGACAACGCTGGGCCTTTCTGACTGGATTCACATTTCTTCTCTCAGTGGAGATAATTGCTAGATCATCTGCATATGAAATGATCGTGCACCCCGCTGGGAGTGGAATGTCGAGAATGTTTAACATGAGGATGTTGAACAGGGCCGGGCTAAGGACCCCTCCTTGAGGGGTGCCATTCTCTAGAGGCAAATGCCTGGAAAGGTGACCTTGGAACTTCACTCTGGCAGTTCTGTTCCGAAAGTAATCGCCAATCCAGGCAAGCAGCCTGCCTTTGATTCCCTTGCGGATCAGGATCTCCTGAATGGCTAACGGGTTTGCCAGTTCAAAAGCCTTCTCCAGGTCAAGGAAGACAATGACAGCGCTGCTGCTGCTGACAGTGCTCAGTAAGGTGGCAATGCTGTGGGTAGTGCTCTTGCCCCTTGTGAACCCGCGTAGGTGTTCATGTGGAGGTCCCAGCTTCCATTGGAGCCGATTCAGTACCATTTTCTCTGCTGTCTTTCCTAGACAGCTAAGCAGGGAGATGGGGCGGTACCGTCCTGGCTCCTTTGGTTTGGGGACGGGAATTATATCAGCCCTCTTCCAGCACTGTGGCAGTGAGGAAGTTTCCCAGGACTTGTTGATGAGATGCAAAAGTGCAAGCTCACCTTCATGTCCTAGGTGGGAAATGATGGGGTGGGAGATCCCATCGCTACCCGGGGCTGACCGGGAACTGGACTTGTATGTTCGCCGTAATTCCCTCAGAGAGAACATGGCATCTGTATCATCAGGCTCGACCGCCTTTTCTCTGATGAGGGCATACCTGCCTGGGAGCAGTTGTTCTTGGCATGCCCTCAGCTCTGCTGGTAGTCCGACGCTACTTGTTCTAGCAGAGAACTCGAGTGCCAGTCTCTCCGCCTCCGACCGCGGGTCATGGTGGGTCTTTTTGGGGGCTGAGCGATTCGTGGCCCGTCTGATACGGTTCCACAATTCTGAAAGGGAGGTTTGGTGGCCAAAGGACTCACACCACTCCAGCCACTTTTCCTGCTTAACCTCTTAGCAGTTTCCTGAGCATCCCTGAGAGCCTCTCTTAGAAGAGTGTGGTTCTCGGGAGTTCTCTGTCTGCGAAAGTGTCTTCTGCACATATTGATTCTGTGGTTAACCTCCTTTATCTCATCATTATAGTACCAGGCGTCCTTGAAACATCTGGACCACTGACGAGTTTTGGGGATGGTTTCTGAGACTGCCTCGTCTATGGCATTTACTAGTCTGGCCTCAAGTATGTCCACATTATCATCAAGTGAGGAGTCACTGGTTCTGAGGCACACGGCCAGAGCCTCCTGGAAGGCTTTCCAGTTGGCTCTTTCCACCTTCCATCGAGGATTGTGCTGGGGCATGGGTGCCGGGCCAGCATCCAAGATGGTGGTGACTATCCCATAATGATCGCTCGTGGCAGTGTTGTCCACAGACCAACTAATTCTCTCGACCAGAGCCGCAGTGACAAAGGTGAGGTCAAGGACCCCCCCGCCAACATGCGTAGGCTCCTGGCTGTTGAGAAGAGCAATCTCTGGGCATGACTCTAGCACCTCGGCTATATGGCAGCCTGCCATATCACGTCTCTGAGTGGGAGCCAGTATAGGGTGGTGGGCATTAAAGTCCCCCCCTATAAGAATTAGCTCATGTGCTGCAGCAGCACAGGCTTCACTGATATCTAAGCCCCTACAGTTTGGCCTACTGTATACATTGTACAGCTTGAGAGGACCCCCGGCCAAATGGATCTCAACAGCAAGGGATTCGACACCTTCTCCGCACTGCCCAGGATCGGCAATCAGGGAGCAGGGGATAGTCGACTTCACAAGGGTAATCAGGCCTCTGGTACCTTGCGTACTCGGTAGCACAAAGGGATGATATCCCGAGAAGCGTACAGATTCCCCTGTTAGCGTCTCTTGGAGCATGACAACATCAATGTTCCGAGATCGCACGATCGCGTGGAGAAGGGCGGCCCTAGGGGAGAAGCTGTTGATGTTCCACTGCAGTATGCTTAAGTTAGTGGCCATAGTGCTTGTCTGCGTTCACTAAGTCATTGACGTCAAGGTATTCGGTCTCTGTGTCCGACGCCCCCGTGTGGGTAACGTCAGACATTTCGGAGTCTGACAACTCCTTGGTGAGTTCCACACTGAGTGTGATTTCCTCACTTGACTCGTCACTGTCGTCAGGACAGGTCGAGTTGGAAGGGCTGGGTCTCCTGGGAGGTGGAGTATTCCTGGTCGCCTTGGCCTTCTTTTTGGGTGGCCTTGGCTTCCTCACCCTTTGGGGTTTGGGCGCAGGCTCTGCCAGTGTGGTCTTGGCCGCAGGTTTGTCGGGGAGACAGGGCTCGCCCTGAGTTGGGGTGGGAGAAGGAGTCTCGCCCTGAGTTGGAGGGGGAGTTGTGGCCTTGGGCCTCATGTCCTTTTCCTTCAGGCATTGACGGTCTGAGTCATTGCCGTCATGGCTATCTCGACTGCCTTCTCCGTCTCCTCGCTGGTCCTTCCCAATGCCGTCGCAACTGCTGTGACAACTGTCTTCAGCAGGAGCGTCAAGTCCTTCTCTGTGAACAAAGTCGGACTCTCCGCTCTTGGGGTAGCCTTTGAGGTGTTCCCAGACCCCTTCCGGGTCTGTTTCCGACTTGGAACATCCACCAGCGCCGGGAACTCTTTTGTGTTGGAGGCGTCCGGTGCTGGTTTCGCTTTGGGCGGTGCTTCCTTCCTCTTAGGAGAGGGGGGAGCCCTTACCCCTTTGTTCTGCCCCCAGACATACGTGCCTAGAGGGGCGGGAACAAAGTCTGGTCGTTTTGCAACGATCTCTTGCCGCCGAAGAGCCTCTTCCTTTCTGACAGAACATCCGAGGCTCCAGGCGTGGTGTTTTTTATGGCAGTTTGGGCACTTGGCAGTGATGTCTCGCTTGCCATCTTTGTGTGCTTTGAGACACACCTCTGTTCTGTGTGCCTGACTACAGACACCACATTTCGGCTTTGCAGAGCAAGTGGCCTTGTGGTGTCCGTACTTCTGGCACGTGAAGCATCGGAGCGGGTCTGGGACGTATGTCCTGAGTCTGTAAGAGCCCCAATTGCCAAGATCCAAGGACGCAACTGGAGCTCCCTCCAAAGTGACCAGGACTTGTCTGGTTGGGTGCTTCCCTTTCAAAAGTCGAGAAGCGCCCACCACCTTGGAATGTGCAGTGATGACCTCGAGGTCATACATCAGAGGAAAGCCAAGAAGCACCATCTTGGACTTCCTCTCTTCGGGAGTCAGAGCCGACAGGCTCACCTTCCGCCCATCCAGGAGCTTGTCAGTCTTCTGGAGGAAGGTGAGGGTGGCTTGGTCCTTTGGAACGATTATCATGCCATTGTCTCTGGCAATTCTAATCGTCAGACGGCAGTGTCTCTGGGTTTCCAGAGCCCGTACCATCTGGTAGGCATTGTCGAATCCTTCCGGTTTAGGAGGAACCCTAAACTGGGGGAACCGACTTGGGGCTGCAGACTCGCCCTCTGAGTCCGAAGCCGTCCGAGGTCGTTTGCCTCTTCTCCGAACCGACGCCGGAGTTTTGCCAGTGGGGCCAGTAGGGTTGGAGGGTCCTGTCTGGCTTCCATTTTTTGATTGACTTCTCGTCTGGACCGACGCCAGAGATTTGTCAGAGCCTGGGGTTGGTTTGGAGGGTCCAGCCCGAGGTACTTGGGTGGGGTTTTCCTGGACCGACGCCAGATCCCTGCCCATCTTTTCCCTTTTGTCATCAAAGCCCTCGAAGGGGTCTAAGGTGACAGCCTTTGTCATCTTCATGCAAGGTTCGTCAACAGGGATGTCAGTCATGGGTTTATGAGTTACGGTTGCCATGTAATAAGCGGTTCATTTCATCCTCCCACGCCCCCACCCACCACGGAGTCCAACAAGGGGAAGCTTTGTATGAGTCCATGCTCAGGAGCCACAGGGGTGGTGGGAGGATATACGCAACCCCGGCCTCGCGTTAATGGCACTCTCAAGACCATGCGATTGCCTGCAAGGCAGGAGCTACTTGACCCTAGCCTAGCTCACAAGAGAGACCAGCCGATTGACCTAACCGAGTCGAGATCAGGCCACCCGTCTTGCTGGAATAGAGGACCAAAGAGGCGTGTTGCTAGCCGCAGGGCGTACTCATACACGGCATCGCTCAACCTCCAGGACTCCCGTCTCCCAGCGCACAGGGGCACCACGCACGGCAAACACGTGGGTAGGTGTAGGCCCCCTTGGGGGGAGGACCAGGGGGGTGCGACCCCACCTACTAGATCAGCACCTAGGAACACTTAGTCATCCCTCCTCAGAGAACCCGCCGCTAGAAGGTCACCTCAACGGGACAGAGAGACTGGCCAAATCCAGAGCAGGCTTGTCCAAGAAAGGAGTTCAAGCCCACGCGCCACGACAAGGTGGTTCCTTGGCGGGGGTATATATATATATATATATATATATATATATATTTATATATATATATATATGTATATATATATATTTATATATATATATATTTATATATATATATTTATATATATATACAAATATATATATATATATATATATATATATATTCAGTTCAGAGAGATTTGCGAAGACGTCGCTTCGCCCGGGCTGTGTGGATGGGGCGGCCCGGTCTCTATCATTTCTAAGTGCTGACTCATCTGATAATCATAACTGAATGCTTACCGTGACGGTCGGATTTCCTGTAGGCGCTCCAGTTGCCAGGGGGTAAGCGACAGGCATAGCCACCTAACCAGCCTGGCGACTGTCGTCTCTGGGCCCTGCCTGAGGAAGCGAGTGTGCTCGCACTCCATCAGGTAGTGCTCTAATTTGGCGTCCGGCGTGCCACAATGCTCACAATGTCGCTCATCTTGCCCAATAGTGGGAATGATTTGCCACGCATAAGGGTAGCTTATTCTCAGTTTGTGCAGACTGACCTCAGCACACCTTGATATTTTAGGAGAAAGTATCAGTGACTCATGGTCTGTGACGTCTGAGTACCAGCTGGCCGAGGGGGAGGATTTCACTTTCTCTCTATGTCACTGCAGGGCACCGACCTGCCCTGCAACCATCGTTTTACGCCTTAGCAGTTCCCAGCTAGGATGCACTACAAGATTACTCAAGGGTTTCTTCCTGCCTTCCTCCGCTAACCAGTCAGCTAGGTCGTTCCCTTCCATAACAACATGGCTTGGGATCCAGTTGATGATGATGCATCTATCCTGGTCCAGGATTCTCTGAGCTATGGTGAGAATCATGGTTACAAGATAAATGTTATTAAGGGGCGTGCTTTGTTGCATGCTGTCAATGGCGGCCCTAGAATCTGTGTGTATGACAACATGCCCGTCCATCTGAGCTGCATGGGCTAGGGCTCCCATAATAGCGACTGCTTCTGCCTGAAGCAAGGAGGAATTGTCTGATACCCGCATAGCTTTCTCCATGCCCCTTGCTGCAAAACCATCCGTGAAGTAGGTTTTACTATTCGGCAGCGTGATTGCTGCGATATTCCTCTCCGCCTCTGCCCTTAATAGAGGCGGTGAGTACTGTGTCTTTCTCTTTGACAGGCTCATGACAGAAAACTCCATAAAGGTTCGTGCCCACGGTGGGGCTATGACATAGTCAGGGTGGGGGAGGTCCGTGCCCTTAACCAGTAGTGTCTCTTTGAGCTCAAAGCGGTTCAACACAGCCAGGTGTTGTTAGCAAAGAATGCATGGTCCTGTGCAAGCCGATGCTGCACTCTCTGTCTTAGCTGCGAGTCCGGCGGGGACTATAGGACACTTGCAAAGAACTGGGCCGACATCTGATTGATCCAGGTGTCCAGGGGGAAAAGTTTGGCCTCCAAGAAGAGGTTGGTAACTTTAGCCCACCCAGGTGTACCCAGAATACTCCTGGCGGCTTTGTTTTGTATGATGTCAAGCCTTTTCCTGAGTCCAGGCTTGACTGTAATCAGGGCAACAGAGGCGTAGTCCACAATGGGATGGACAGCGTGCACATAGAAGTATCTTAGTACACGGTGCCCAGCCCCTAAGCGCCACCCCAACAGAGCTCTCATGACGGAGGTTTGCCTTGGTCCGGTCTAAGAGATATTTGATCTCAGAGCTGAAGGTGAGGTTCTCATCAACCCACACCCCCAAGTTTTGGTAGACGTGTACTCACTCTAGCTCTAGACCTTGGACTCGCAGTCTTTGATCGGGGACATCATGTTTCAGCGCCATTGCCTTCAATTTGGCTGCTGAAATCTTAAGCCCAACTCTGCGGCATTCCTCAGATATTAGGTCCAGACAACGCTGGGCCTTTCTGACTGGATTCTCATTTCGTCTCCCAGTAGAGATAATTGCAAGATCATCTACATATGAAATGATCTTGCACCCCGATGGAAGCGGAATGCTGAGGATGTTTAACATGAGGGTGTTAAACAGAGCCGGGCTAAGGACCCCTCCTTGTGGGGTGCCATTCTCCAGGGGCAAATGCCTGGAAAGGTGCTCTTGGAACTTCACTCTGGCAGTTCTGTTCCGAAAATAATCACCAATCCAGGCAAGTAGTCTGCCTTTGATTCCCTTGCGGATCAGGATCTCCTGAATGGCGAGTGGGCTTGCCAGTTCAAAAGCCTTTTCCAGGTCTAGGAAGACAATGACAGAGCTGTTGTTGCTGACAGTGCTCAGTAAGGTGGCCATGCTGTGAGCAATGCTCTTACCCCTTGTGAACCCGTGTAGGTGTTCATGTGGAGGTCCCAATTTCTATTGGAACCGATTCAGTACCATTTTCTCTGCTGTCTTTCCCAGGCAGCTGAGTAGGGAGATGGGACGGTACCGTCCTGGCTCTTTTGGTTTGGGGGCGGGAACTATGTTAGCCCTCTTCCAGCATTGTGGTAGCGAGGAAGTTTCACAGGACTTGTTGATGAGATGCAAGAGTGCAAGCTCACTTTCATGTCCTAGGCGGGAAATGATGGGGTAGGAGATCCCATCACAACCCTGGGCTGACCGGGAACTGGTCTTATATGTCCGCCGTAATTCCCTCAGAGAGAACATGACATCTGCATCATCAGGCTCGACCGCCTTTTCTCTGATGTCTGGGAGCAGTTCTTCTTGGCATGCCCTCAACTCTGCTGGTGGGCCGACGCTACTTGTTCTAGCAGAGAACTCGAGTGCCAGTCTCTCCGCCTCCGATCGCGGGTCATGGTGGGTCTTTTGGGGGGCTGAACGATTTGTGGCCCGTCTGATATGGTTCCACAGTTCTGAAAGGGAGGTTTAGTGGCCAAAGGACTCACACCACTCCAGCCACTTTTCCTGCTTTACCCTCTTAGCAGTTCCCTGAGCATCCTTGAGAGCCTCTCTCAGAAGAGCGTGGTTCTCAGGGTTTCTCTGTCTGCAGAAGTGTCTTCTGCACATATTGATTCTGTGGTTGACCTCTTTAATCTCATCATTGTAGTACCAGGCGTCCTTGAAACACCCGGACCACGGACGAGTTTTGGAGATGGTCTCTGAGGCTGCCTCGTCTATGGCATTTACTAGTCTGGCCTCAAGTATATCCACATTATCGTTAAGTGAGAAGTCACTGGTTCTGAGGCACCTGGCCAGGGCCTCCTGGAAAGCTTTCCAGTTGGCCCTGTCCACCTTCCATCGAGGATTGTGCTTGGGCACAGGTGCCGGGCCAGTGTCCAAGATGGTGGTGACTATCCCATAATGATCGCTCATGGCAGTATTGTCCACATACCAACTAACTCTCTCGACCAGAGCCGCGGTGACAAAGGTGAGGTCAAGGAGCAGGGGATAGTTGACTTCACAAGGGTAATCAAACCTCTGGTGCCTTGTGTACTCGGCAGCACAAAGGGATGATATCCCGAGAAGCGGACAGATTCCCTTGATAGAGTCTCCTGGAGCATTACAACATCATTGTTCTGAGATCGCACGATCACGTGGAGAAGAGCGTTCCTTAAGGAAAAGCTATTGATGTTCCACTGCAGTATGCTTAGGTTAGTAGCCATAGTGCTAGTCTGACTCCAATATTTCAGTGACGTCGAAGTGTTCGATCTCAGTGTCCTATGCCCCAGTGTGGGTAACGTCAGACATTTCGGAGTCTGACAACTCCTTGGTGAGTTCCTCACTGAGCGTGATTTCCCCACTTGACTCGTCGCTGTCGTCAGGACAGGTCGAACCATTAGTAGGGCTGGGTCTCCTGGGAGGTGGAAAACCCCTGGTCGCTTTGGCCTTCACTTTGGATGGTCGTGGCTTCCTCGCCCTTTGGGGTTTGGGCGCAGGCTCTGCCAGTGTGGTCTTGGCCGCAGGTATGTCGAGGAGACAAGTCTCGCCCTGGGGGTTTGTGGGGAGAGGAGTCTCGCCCTGAGTTGGAGTGGGAATTGAGGCCTTGGTCCTCTTGTCCCTTTCCTTCAGGATAGCGACAGTCTGAGTCATTGTCGTCATGGCGACCTTGATTGCCTTCTCTGTCTCCGCACTGGTCTTCCCCAATGGCGTCGCATCTGCTGTGATGACTGTCATCAGCAGGAGCGTCAAGTCCTTCTCTGTAAACAGAGTCGGCCTCTCCGCTCTTGGGGTAGCCTTTGAGGTGTTCCCAGACCCTTTCCGGTCTGTTTCCATC
>NW_028234414.1:16619124-16621624 GCF_977035675.1 Penaeus japonicus
GAACGCGTGGTCTTGGATCAGCTGTGAACAGGTAAACACGTATCTTGGGTGTGGTGGCCTTATTTGTCACTTTATTTCGCTGTAATTACACTGTTAAACATATTTAACACCATCTCTCAGGTGTGCTTGAGTCACTTAGTCACTTATTTCACTGCAGTTACGCTGTCACACACAGTTTTGGCAGTATATATGTAAGTGTCAAATCTTAGCACTTCACTAGTGCATGGAATTGCCATGAAGACAAATAGTGAAAGGGCGTTTTAGAAAAGAATGCTACGATGACATTCTCTAGATTAGTTTTATTTCGTAATGTTGTTCTTTATGGTTGAAAAAAATATTGCTCCCATTGCAGAAGAAAATGTCGCTGGCTTGCAATTAGATCATTTAGGCCCATGACTGTACTGTTGCCATGGCTGCCATCCCATATACATCTGCTAATCTTGATGATGAAAGAAGTCCAATACCTATATTTAGAGCTAATCAAGCCAGTGGAAGGGGTACAAAGATTTATGAGATATATTGCCTTTATTGAAATAAGCAAATAATTCTTAGGAATTAAATCATATTTTTGTGTGTGCTAAGGGAGACCTTGAGAGCTTGGTGTAATTACAGTTTTGGACATGCATATTTTAGTAATACTATGGCATGATTGGTTGACATGGCATTGGTTTTAATAGTAACAGGGCATGAAGGAAGAACTAGTAACTACTAGACTACCACTACTACAACACACAATACAAAATACATGATACCACATAACGATAGGAGTGAAACATGTCACCTTTCATCCTTATATCATATATCCATCATGGAAACACAATTTTCTCTACTTCGATGAATGTTATGAATTCTAAGACATTTTTTCTTCTGCGAAGGGTTATTGCAAACTGAAAGACAAGAATTTTTTGATATGTAAAATTAATATGAGCCATACAAAACAGGACATACCTCTGATCACCAATATTGTACATTACTGCAATTATAATTCTAATGAAACACATGAATTTCTACTAAACTCTTGTGATGATTCCCCTGCCTCTCACTAACATTCTTGATAAATTGTAATTCATGAAATTTATAAAATTATATTAATGGCTTCTACTGTTAAATATTATATAGTTTGTTAATGTCAGTGAATACTTAATATTTTATTTGTGACACTTTTGATTTTCTTGTACTGTGCCAAGTGTAGATATCCGTATAGGACGTCATTATTATCAAGTTCTCATAATACCCTTCAGCATAATATTTTCTAAATTGGACAGTAATAGTGAAAACTTAACTCAGTGGTGCTATGACAACCTTACATACAGTTACATTGTATGTTTAGTTGGTTTCAAATGTTGTTGATTATGTTGTTGGACAGATTTTGATTATTAAATAGATGTAAGGCAAAGGAGGTTGAGCTTGTCAGTTTCAAAATTATAGTTTCCTGTACTTTGTTTTTTATACATGTTGAGGGAGGGAATTGATACTGGATTTGGCATTATATTTGTTTAAGTGCTTATATTTTAAGTTGATTATCTCTTTGCAAAGATGATAATGTGTAAAAAGAAAAGAAGAAGAATTAGGCTTAATTCTTTTGATGATTTATATTCAGGAAATTGGAAGACCATATGTGATTATTACTTAATTTATTGATTACACATTGTAATTGCACATGTTTATAGATGTTATTAAATCTAAAATCTGATAACATGATTTTGATATATGTATATATATAAATATATATATATATATATATATATATATATATATATATATATATATATATATATATATTATTTTAGATTTTATTCATATAGAAATTTATTCAGTAGTAGAATATAAAGTTTCATATTGATATGGATTTAACTATAGTATGAAAATATAAGTCATGTATTTTATTATTTTGTATTTCTGACACTGAGTTATATCCTTTTCTCTTCTGACATCTGACATTTAATCGCAGCGAGAGGAGCATTCATGTGATCATGTGAAACCTCTCTGTTTGTCTATTTCTTCTTCAATTATATATTTTTTTGATGGAAAGTGAGAATGTTATTGATATTTTGCATATTTTTTGTGTGATTCGGTAGCTTTTGGAAAGATGATTATTATTTTTTTTTTTTCTTTTTTTTTCTTTTTGTCATGGTTCCTTTAATAGCATCATTATGGAAATTGTATAGTTCAAGCAAGACTTAAAGAGGCATCTTGACATTATCTTACAAGTTACATTAGTGAGATGTTTTTATCTTTATTTTTTGGATGGAAAACGTGAGTGAATAGTTCGAGATATTGTTCAACAGTTGCACTAGTATTTAAAATCCTGTTTTTGAATGCAATTAGTACCTGAATCTGTTGCCTTTGTCAGTGCAAATAATGATTTTAATAGATTAGCATTTTTTGAGGGATGGGGTTGGGAGTGCCAAATTGTAATTTCTTCACTGAAGTTTTTTTTTTTACATTGAAAAGCCATGTTATAGATTAGGCTCCCATGACAGTCCATTGTTATGACTAT
>NW_028234414.1:16629124-16631624 GCF_977035675.1 Penaeus japonicus
AATTTAGGCTAAGAGGAAAAGCAATTGAAAAGTTTGCAAACATGGTAAGGCTTCAAGCAATTTTCAGAATACTGAAATAGCAGACAAGCTTTATATTGATTCTTTCATATTCTTCGTAGAGTTTTATGTGTCAGGAGCAAGCTCACTATAGCTTTCCTAATACAAATTACAAAGTAATGCTCATGACAGTTATATGAATACTAGTCATTAGCTGAAATTTCACTATACCATAGCCATTTGACTATACCATAACTGTTTTTTCTCTCTTCTTTTCTTCTTCTTCTTCTTCTTCTTCTTCTTCTTCTTCTTCTGCTTCTACTTGTACTTCTTCTACTTCTACTTCTACTTCTACTTCTACTTCTACTTCTTCTTCTTCTTTTTCTCCTCCTCCTCCTTATTCTCCTCCTCCTCCTCCTCCACCTCCTCCACTTTCTCCTCCTTCTCTTTCTCCTCTGCCTCCTCCTCCTTCTCTTTCTCCTTCTTCTTTTCTTTTTCCTCCTCCTTCTCCTCCTCCTCCATCTTCTTCTTCTCCTCCTCTTTCATCTTCTTCTTCTTCTCCTTCCTCTCCTTCCTCTCCTTCCTCTCCTTCCTCTCCTTCCTCTCCTTCCTCTCCTTCCTCTTCTTCTTCCTCTCCTTCCTCTTCTTTCTCTCCTCCTTCTTCTTCTCCTTCTTCTTCTCCTTCTTCTCCTTCTTCTTCTCCTTTTTCTTCTTTTTCTTCTCCTTTTTCTTCTCCTTCTTCTTCTCCTTCTTCTTCTCCTTCTTCTTCTCCTTCTTCTTCTTCTTCTCCTTCTTCTTCTTCTTCTTCTTCTTCTCCTTCTCCTCCTCCTCCTCCTCCTCCTCCTCCTCCTCCTCCTCCTCCTCCTCCTCCTTCTCCTCCTCCTCCTCCTTCTCCTCCTTCTCCTCCTCCTCCTCCTCCTCCTCCTCCTCCTCCTTCTCCTCCTTCTCCTCCTTCTTCTTCTATTTCTTCTTCTTCTTCTTCTATTTCTTCTTCTTCTTCTTCTATTTCTTCTTCTTCTTCTATTTCTTCTTCTTCTTCTTCTTCTTCTTCTTCTTCTTCTTCTTCTATTTCTTCTTCTTCTTCTTCTATTTCTTCTTCTTCTTCTTCTATTTCTTCTTCTTCTTCTTCTTCTATTTCTTCTTCTTCTATTTCTTCTTCTTCTTCTTCTTCTATTTCTTCTTCTTCTTCTTCTATTTCTTCTTCTTCTTCTTCTTCTTCTTCTTCTATTTCTTCTTCTTCTTCTATTTCTTCTTCTTCTTCTTCTATTTCTTCTTCTGCTTCCTCTTCTCCTTCTCCTTCTCCTTCTCCTTCTCCTTCTTCTTTTTCTTCTCCTTCGTCTTCCTCTTCTCCTTCTCCTTCTCCTTCTTCTTTTTCTCCTTCTTCTTCTTCTTCTTCTTCTTCTTCTTCTTCATATCAATATTTTATAATAAATTATTGATCTTTCATTGTGAACTTTTCTATTTGTGTAGGTTGGTGAAAGTGGCAAAGCTGTAGGTATTGACCACATACCAGAGCTTGTCAAATTTGCTCAAGACAACATTCAAAAGGATAGCCCAGATCTCTTGTCAGCAGGCACAGTAAAACTTGTTGGTTAGTATTTTTTTTAATGATTCAATGGGGCAATGTGCACACAGAGGATTGATGTTTTTTTCCTCTCTTTGAGTTATTAATTGTCAATATGGCACTGGCAAGTCTTAAGATGGTACACTTGTGAAGCTTTGTCAACACTAATGAGCATTTGTAAAAGGTCTTTGTTCAGTGAATTATTGTGGAATGTATTATAGATAATGCAGAATTCAATACTTTTTGTTACTTAAAAGTTTTGTGTAAAGGGTTGAATAATAATGGAATAACAACATCTCACTTATTGATTATATGGTAACATTTAACTAAGGGATTTCATTAAAAGAAACCATTGAAAGTTTCACTATGTTTAATATTCTACTGTAATGATTAAGCATATAGATTTCCGAGAACACACTGTGTGTAAGTTCATCAACATTTGATTTGAGTCAAATTTAGATTTAGATGCAAAAGATGTTTCTTAACTATTTTGCACAAGCTTCAGGCAGATATTCACGAATTTTCAAAGTGAATTAGTTTGTGTGAAAAAAAAAAAAATTGTTTTGGAAAAATATTACTGTTTTTCAAATTGATAAAGCTTAGGGTGCCTTAAACACAGTGTGTGTGATAATGAACTAAGATTTTTGTTTCAGTTGGCGATGGTCGACTAGGACATAAGGAAGAAGCACCATTTAATGCTATTCATGTTGGGGCTGCAGCTCCAACTCTGCCTCAAGCACTTGTTGATCAGCTTGCCCCTGGTGGAAGGCTTATCATACCAGTTGGTCCTGAAGGAGCAAACCAGAACCTAGAACAGGTGGGTCAAAATGTCTTGAAATGTAAAAACCAAAGTTGAAGTTAAATAGCAATATATGATCTGTTGTTAACCCATTTGGGCCGGAGATAATCTTTGCCTAATGCTGCTCCCACTGGCTAGAT
>NW_028234414.1:16639124-16661624 GCF_977035675.1 Penaeus japonicus
TCAAGATTACGTATGTACCTGTGACGTCATTCATATTACGTTATATCCCATTTTCTACTATTTAGAAGGATAAACTAAAGTAGCTAAGGCAAATCAAGTATGAAAATCGAATTGTACTAAGAATAATCTATCATTCTAATGCAGACGTTTCAGCACGTCGCTACTGGCCTCCCGGCGCGCGGGCCGAAAATGTAGCCCGTGCCAGGACGTCACCCGGGTCCGGGGCTTTTTTCGACCACGTGTCAGCACGTCAACCGGCGCGAATGGGTTAAGAATAAGCTGAATTAGGAAATCTATAAATGCAAATTGATAATTTGACAATGGAAAGTATGCAAGTTACATATCTAGCATTTATGAATTATTCATAGTTGTTGTTTTTTATAAGTGTGAATGAATGTGTGTGGAAATTATTAGTTCACCAGTTTTCTGTTTTGAGGATTTTTAATTAATGAAGAAAATTTATATGGCAAGGCAAATAATTTGTGTGCCTAATGTAATCAAAGGAAGGAATGAGCCATATGGAATTGTCTCATATTAATATTTCAGTAAATATATAAATATTTTTTCCTCCAAAATAATTGTAATTGGAACTAAACTAATAATCATTATGATGTATTTTCCAACTCATTATTCAATTGGGTTTACATCATGCTGTGGTTTACAAGTTGGAGTACTGACACTGAATATTAAGTCACTTTTACAAGAAATAATTAATTTGCTAGCCAATGCTGAACAATTTTTATTCTAGTTAGTATTCCAGAAATAACAATTTAACAGTTTGTTGTCATCTGATGATACTGATTTATCCTTGAAATTGGTAAAGTCTAATTTTTTACATATTTAATGATGGCCTTGGCCGTATCTCACTTCAAATGAAATATTTAGTTGATGCAGATTCAGATTTTGATATTGAAGTAAATGATTATGGATTTCTTTTTATCTGAATTTTCTCAGTAGCTAAAGCCAAAAAAAAGTGATTAATATTTTGGAAAGTGATAAATGCTTATTAGATTTAGCATTTTGAAACTGAATTCTCAATTAAGGAAGTATATGTTTATGAAATATTTTAATATTATCCTTAAAACCAATTATTATATGCATCCACCTCAGCAGAGATGGATGTGCATAGAAGTCAGTAGCAATTATGCCTATGGATACGAAATGTGACTCTTACAAAGAGAAACAATTATTAAATTGCTAAATACTATTTTTAAATGGTCAAATGGACTGTAATCATCTATACATTTTTGAAAGTTGATACAGGGGTGGATCAAGGGGATGTTCACTGGGTGCTTGTGAAGCCCCCAACTTTACTATACCATTTACACTTATCTTTTTTAGTACAAACCAAAGAAAAAATGAATTAGTCAGTGAATAGAACAGTTATGTTTTAATTATATCTGTTTAGAAAATATAATGGTATTATAATTTACATACAACAAAAATCAATATTGGAAAGTCCTAGGGGACTATGCCAGGGACTTGGTGAAGCCCCCTTGAGATTTATCTGTATCAGGTGGTGTGATATATACATATTTATGTATGATATGAGCATTTAATGTATATATGTGATCTTGTCCATGCACTGTGTAAATAAACAGTAGGGGCTTTGAGTTTGTTATTCCAGTAAATAAGTTTATGAAAATTATATATATGTGTATATATATATATATATATATATATATATATATATATATATATATATATATATATATGTATATGTATGTGTGTATATGTATATGTATGTGTATATATGTATATGTGTATATGTGTGTGTGTGTATATATATATATATATATATATATATATATATATATATATATATATATATATATATATATATATATATATATATATATATATATATATATATATATATATATATATAGAGAGAGAGAGAGGATATACTCAAGACCATCAAAAAGAAAAAGTGGCAGTGGGCTGGACACATATATCGGAGACAGGACAACAGGTGGACAAAGAAAACAACAGAATGGGTAATACACGACACAAAGAGACCCAGGGCAAGACCAATGACTAGATGGCGGGATGAAATAGCAAAATTCGCAGGAGTAAACTGGAATCAGAGGACACAAGACCGGAATGACTGGAAAAGATTGAGAGAGGCCTACGTCCTGCAGTGGATTGATACAGGCTGATGATGATGATGATATGTATATGTATATGTATATGTATATATATATATATATTATGTATATGTATATATATATATATATATTATGTATATGTATATGTATATGTATATATATATATATATTATGTATATGTATATATATATGTATATATGTGTGTGTGTGTGTTTGTGTGTGCATGTGCTTGTGTGTGCACATTTATGAGTGCATTTGTGGATGTGCGTGTGCATGCATGTGTTTGCAAGCAGAAGAAGCAGAAGCAGATTCAGTGTAATAGCCAAGAATATTTAGGATTTTAGGCCAGTTTCAAGATGTTTTGATCAAAGTTAGTGTTTAGTAGTGGTATGTGGTGCATAAGGTATATTTTACAATAGTTTATGTTCATTAGCAGAAGTACTCATGTGTAAATTCTTTGATATTGGATTATTTCATCTTAGTGTTTAGAAATTATATTTAAATTATTTGATTCTTGTAGACTGTGTGCTAATGTATATGATTAATAATTGCATAATGTTGAGCTTGCTCTTTGTATTGTATATAGGTTGGTTAGGTAAATCTTGTTATGTCTCATCTTGTGGGCAAGCTTTGAATTGTATTTTCATATCTAATTTCTACACTGGTGATTTTTTTTTTATGAAAAGGATATCAGGAAATTGTCTGCTCCTTTTCAATAGTGAACTGGATAGTCAAGTTGATATTTTTAATGAAAATCAAATGCTGTAATTCCTGTTCCTTACTCCAAGTTGTTTTTTACATTATACACACAAATTATTTTACATATTAATTGCTCTATAGAAGCAGATATTGACCAGAATTGAATATCAAAGCAAAGTGAAATGCGTAATCATGAAAAACAAGGAAAAGTTACCAAATGAAAAATAGAATAACATTGAATAGAGGTTTTTGCTTGTCACTCAGTAATATACATGAACCTTTATTTGTCTTTCTCCTTATATGTTTATGTGTCATATTGTCCATTTAGTATTTTTTGTAGTTTTTTATTGGGAACCCCTTGTAATATTACTTGATGATACATAATTTTGTCACTTTTCATGAAATATTAAGAAATTAAGATTTTGTTTCCCAAAGAGTTCATATTTGCATATGTGATTTTCTTAACATTTGTGAAACTGACAAAATTGAGTAGAAATCAGTAGAAATGTACTTTATTTCGCTCTCTGTACGTCTCCCCAACTCTCCCTGTGTTGTAGGTGGAGATACTAACCTCCGAGGACCGTAGGTGTGGCAGGAGTGTACATCGCACAATTTGTCTCCCCCTACAGACGGGAGCTGTGAGTTACGCCAGCTGAATCATAATTCCTCGCAGGTGCTGCTCCCTCCTTTAGTTGCCACCTCTGCCTGCATCTCCGCCACAGCCCACCCCACCATGCCTCCGCCCGCACCTCCGCCTTGTTATGCTGCCTCCCATCCACTACCTGGTCTTCATCCATTAATTGCCACTGAAATGCCACTCTCAGCAAACAGGACATGTGACACAGTGAGTTGCTCTGCTTCAAGAACTGAATGTAATATCTTGTATAATCAAGAAGTTAATAAATTAAATTAATTCCATATTTAGTGATAGATATTGTGCCATCACTATTTTGCAAGACAGCACAATCCTCTTAGTCAGTGGTCTTTTCTGTAACATTATTTAGCTGAATTAATGGCGCTGAAAGGATGTTACCAGTTATGCCCATATAGTAGTCATCATTGCTTTATCATAAGAATATAACAAAAGAATATGTATGTTGTAAGCTTAAAACTTTGCTCGCTAATAGAAGTATTATGTTTAAGACCTATTAGAGCTACTGTATACCTTTTAAGATCCCTCTAAGAAGAACTGCTTTGAGAACACTATGTGCTGTATAATCATATGTGTTACATGGAAGGTCCAGCTGGCAAAAAAGTGTGGATAAAAAGGAGGCCAGTTGTGGGAAGCTCAGGCAGCTGCAGTCTGTTTGGTCTTGTACTTTGGTATGTTATGATGGTAAATCATCCATAATACTTACAAATGTATGAACCAGAATCACTAATAATTTTTGTTGTTCATCTCGGCAAAAATGATTAGATTTTTGCTGTTGTATAATCACAGATACACAATATTTTGTGATTAGTGTTTTGTAACATCATATATGGCTACTAAAATTATTTTGTTCAGTCCACTCCTACAAAATGTGTTCTCCTGAAGATGAGTTTCACTTTTGGCCTGTTTGTTACAGATAAGTAAAATATGAAGGATCAGTAAATATTGCTTCTTACTGACAATATTAATATCTCTGCTCCTTATGGAAGAATATGAACGTCTTTGCCTACTTATAGTTATGCTTTTTTATAATAGCTCACAAATGATCACATTATAAGCATTGCTCTCTACACATAACATTCATAAGACAACTTTGAATATGGAGTAGATATGCCTTGCAGTAATACATTTGCGAAGATAAAAGTAGAACTTTGAGCAACAATTAGTTAAGCCCAATAGATGAACAACCTTTGGTTGCTTAGGCACAGCTTTTACAGAAGATAAGCATATCTCCTTCACTGTTAGTGCAGACTTTACAGAATGTATCAATAAATATTTGGAGAACAGAATTGGAAAGAATGAAATATCTCTATTTTTATGGTCTGTAATGCTAAAATGTTTATAAGTGAAACTTGTTTTGTATTTGATACATATGGAATGAATTGTCAATGGAAAAACATTGTTTTTGTTATAGTTTCTTCTACCTCAGTTTTAGAAATGGTGAGGAATACATTTTACATAAATTGATGTATCTTATTATTTGTGATTCATGGAGTTGATGTGATTGAAATATTTACAAATAAAAACTAATATTCATTATAAATACTTTACTTTTATCATTTGGAGAACAGGATGTAGGAAGCGACTGACTTGTTATGACACAATCCTGACAGGAATAGTTGAAACATAACATCAGTGTAATGCATAATTATTTGTGTTTATGGCACTTTGTTGTGGTTACTGCATTCATTTTGAGTTTTAACTATATAACATGTATTCAGAATTATCAGCTACCAAATGAGATGTGTTGTGTATTTACAGGTTTCTATTTCAGTTTTTGTTACTTTTTTCTTGTAAAAGGTTGCTTATAGAAAGCTATCCTAAAGGGATATAACTAGCTAAATGAAATGAAAGAACATCTTTATCACAGCTTGGTTTGGGGCTTTCCACATAAGTACCTTTTGCAAATTTTGGAATGTCTGAAATTACCAGAAAACCAAATACAATTAAGGTTACTATGATAGATACTCTTCGTCAAGCTGTTTATATATGTAAAGGCTCAATTAGGCAGTTTATTTTTTGTATGTTTATTTACAAATACTGTAATTGTGTTTTATTTTGACTCTAATATATTACCAGTATTATGTCAATCCCTAGTGTTCCTTGCAGTTAAATACAAATCTCATCATGGCATTAGGAAATTATTATCCAAGACTGGCATTTGGTAACATGTATTTTGTTGGTAAAATAATAACAATAAAAGTTGCTTTCTTAGACCACATGCACCTTTGTATTTTAAGTAATACTACTATATATTGTGTATTTAATATATATGTTGTAAGATGGGAACATTTAAAGTCCAGATATGACAAGAAATCACACTTAAAGATTGGTTCATTATTTCCTTTCAGGATATGTTATATTGGCCATAGCAACAGGCTTCTTAATTGGTAAATGTAATTTGTCTAGATGGAGAATCTGTATTTTTCATACTACCGTGAAAACTTTAAAAGCATTATACATGATAGGACATTTAATATACTCCAGTGAAAATGTATGGAACAGGTACTACAAAGAATAAAAGGCAACAACAAACCTTGTAGAATTACTTACCTTAAGATACTGCAATTAACAATGGAATTCCAACTTTTGAATGATTCATATACCTGAAAGCTCCTAATTCTGAAGCCCTCTGGCAGAAAGTTCTTACTACTAGTATGCTTACATTCTGTTATCAATTTTTGGCCAGCAATACTGTATTGACCATGGCTTCAACTACATTCCTATTCCTACCTGCAATAAGATACTGTATATTTTACACCCCTGATATTGAAGTATCTAAACCCTTTTTATTTTTTGTGTTAGTTCCTAAATTCTGTCAATAACTAATCCACATATAAATTTTGCATTCCTTGTTTTACGCACAATTCTAAAGATTTTTTTTTTTTTTTTTTTTTTTAAGGATACTATTTTGAAATTCCTAATATCACTACATCATGCCTTAACTCTTTAGATCCAGCCCCTTGGAAGCTTGATTGCTATATTTTGTTCTATATTCATGTAATGAATTTTAAAACTTGATTTTGACATTATTATTCATAACAATTGATTTGGAAATGCCATTTTTTGAAGCAGGTATAAAAATTCCCCAAAATGTGAGACTGTGGGATAAGAGGCAAAAGCCCAACTTGGTTGTCCCTAACTCTCATGACTGTATATGGTCTAGATATAAAGAGTTACTCATTTTCTTTAACACCATATAATATGCCTGTATGTCACTCATAATCTGCAGAGGTTTTCCCAACTTCCACTTCTAGAGTCGATATCAGTAAATGGTTTTACTTCACTCATTCTAGTAAGATAATAGTGAGAATATATATTTTGCTATCACGCAGCAGAAGAAATAACTCAATTATCTCACACATTCCACGACACTATTGTGCATAATATACACTGAACCCATTCGTTATTGTCATCCCAAAGGACTACTACTTGGTGGCTTTCTCTTGAGATTTTGCAGATTGTTGATTTCTAGTACTAGTTTTATGAAAATTAGCAAATAAGTACTTCTGGTCCATATTCTAAGAAATCAGTAAATCACTTCTGTTCATCCTTTCCACTTCTAACTTACCATGATTGCTCCTTTACAAGTTATTTGTCTAAAGAGGTCAGCTTTAAGTCTCTTTTTTTTTTTACTAATTATTCTTTCATTGAATCTGCATTATTAATTATTTTTTGTTTTGATTATTTTTTTAGCTGGAGATTTGAGCTTCTTACCCTTTTATTCTTTTGTGCAAAATTGTCAAAGCCAAGATTATAAGCCATTCAAATTACTGTAACTGGAAGGAAATGCATTTTTAGTTCTTTTTAATGAAGTTTTGTGGCAAGACCATTAGAAGTAAAGACTCCCTCTCTAGAAAGAAAACTAAAAATTAGGAATGGTGTGTACAAATTTCCTATGTTTTTTAAATGTTTAATTACCCTGTAGGCAAAGTTGGTGAATTTTCTAACCAAAAACAAAGTAATAAAATATTGAAAGTATATAGGGGAAGGGGGAGGGGGAGATTGATTGAAAAGTTTAGTTACAGAACAATGAAAATGCCTACGAAAGATAACTTCTACCCAAACAGGCTGAACAAATAGTTATTTAAGAGGGCAACAGTCAAACAATAACTGAATAATGCCTTAAGGGTTGCACTATAAGTGCTTACCTTACTAAGATCACTTATCTAGTCAAACAAAAATATTATTGGTCACAAAACAAAATTAATATTTCCTGATACCATTAAGATTCCAAATAATACTTAGTTATTTTGTGTAATCACTTGTCGCTGCAGGTTGTAAAAATTGGTATTAACCATGATGGAATGTCAAAATCCATTCTTGAGACTGAAGCTATATTGCAATCTGCTGTTGCATCATGGCCATCATTTGAACTATTTTCTGCATCTGCATTTGGAGCAGGTCTCTGTTTTCCAATTCTTTTGGTGGGTCTTGTGTGGCTTGTTGCATCACAATGTGCCTGAAGCTGGTACTACAGCTGGTGCTCCTGTTAATGTGGAACTGTGGTTGATGTTGCTGCTAGAGATGATGCTGCAGCTGGTGCTGAAGTTCAGAAGTTGTAAATGGAGCTTGTGCTGTAGCTAATGTCATGCCTAGAACTAAGGGAACAAATTCTGGAGGGGCATTTTCTGTAGCCACATTTGTACCTCCAAGTCTTGGGAAATCAGCCTCATCATTAACCCTCTCTGGACGGGTGGTATACCATGGGTACCGCGCATTCAAGGCCCGTTCGCTGGGGACGCCATACGGCGTCGTTTATTTAACTAATTTAGGCCTATGCGTTCGAGAGCCCCGGCATTGTGACATGCAAGGCTGGAATGCCCCCGTCGTGAATGGGTTAAGGTGAGTAAGTGGGGGAAGAACTACTAGCATTTTCTGCATTTGATCCTTTCTGTCTCTTGGGAAATTATATTATGCTCAAGATGATAGTTGACACATTATTTGGGGACATTTTTCCCCTGAGCAATCTTCTCGACATATAAGGAGCTTCTGTGTATGCTAGCACAATACCTTCAAGGAGACATGTCATGACAACTTTCCCATGACCCATGCCCCAATTGTGAATAATGTGGACACTTTGAAGATGGCACACTTGAAGACTGCCATACCTTCAACAACCTTTATTGTTTTGTGTATTGTTTGCCCCTTGTACTTAAAAATCATTGAGTCATCATTCCATTCATTATAACACATTATGCATTTACAATTTTCATATTCTTCTCTGTTAGTTACAATTTCCCTTGTGATATCAAAAATAATTAAGTTAGTGCATCGTCCTTTTGAGATTTTTTTTCCTGAACTTCTGCTGTTGTTGTTTGTGTAAGAATATCACTATTCTTACATCTTACAGTTTACCAGATGTTTCCCCAATGCTAAAACAGAGAATCTACCTTCTTTGCCCCCTGAATGAGGAACTAGTTAGGAACCAGTCTTTACTCTTTACTTTTCACACCATCTATTTTTCTACATGTAATCATGAATTTTACAGGGTTTATTTGTTATTACAGTGGGTACTTGTGTGAATGAATACAAGTACATATGGAGTGGGTTGCACCTTTGTTACACTGATAAATTATTTTTGTTTGGGACATGCTACTGACTTGTACCTTTTTCTATCCCATAACTATTTCAATACTGCTATTAACTAATGTTAATGAAAAACAACAATTAGGCTGCTTATCCTATGGAATAGTATCCTTAACAAGCTCTCTTCATGTTTCAAACATGTCTGAAGATCCAGATGGGATGTGTCAGGTTCCTAGGGCCCTTGTAAACCTATCAAGTGTTACCCTGTGTCTATAGTTCTTCCTAGAATACCATTAGGTATACCCTTCAAATGGTAACTTCATTTGTAACTCACTCCTGGTCTTCTGCTCTTGAGAATCTCATGTTGTCCCTCTTTGAGTTCTCACTTGGAATTCTGGCATAAGGCATTTCTGCAAACAAATTTAAGATATTCTGTCTTACCAACTGGTATCTGAAACTGACAGCTCAATATATGCCTCTGCTGCTTATGACAACATTCCTTGGGGATTCATTCTTTCCCTCTTCTCTTTTCTGATGATTCAACCTTTACTTGCAAAAGAATCCTGTCATACACTTCCTGTCTTAAATTTAGAACTTTCTTCGGAAAGCAAGTTGTGCAATTCTGTTTTTGTTCAGCCTTTAGTTGAGGGTATAATTTGAGAACAATATACACCAAAGGAAAAGTTTTTCACTTTTTTACTATTTTGCTTGAAGCTTTCCTTATTTTTTTAAATTATTATTATTATTTTTTATTATTTTTTTTTTTTTTGTCTTGAAGGATACAGAAATTTAAGTATCCTTGAAGATATATTATGCATTTCCAATCTGTTTTCACAAAATGTGTCTATGGTCATCATATTTGTATCCTAATAAACAATAACAAAACACTTTCTAAAATCATTCCATTACAGTTACTTAATGAAAACAACAATATAAGTCCATAAAGTTCATAGACATCATACATACAAGTATATGTAAACCTATCAGAGTTCTTACAATCAGAATACATTCAGATGCAAATCAAGACTAATTTACATTTCATTAGCTTTTAACCAACTTATGCTAACATCAGAACTTGTATCTTATTCAACCTCAATGAATATGTGGAAAAAGATTTGAGACATACAATAAAAGCAAAGGTCATGGGAAACATTAAGCAAAGTAATTATGCAATTTACTTTTTGGAGCAAAATATTAAAGATGCACTGAAATTTTGTGTAAAACAGTGACACCAATGGATAAAAATATAACTTATCTAACTATATTTACTTACAAACCTCAAATGAGTTTTATATGAAACAATCTAAATGAATCTTCTCCTTTTCTAATCTTTCACTGTGTAATTTGATACTGGTTCAATCTAATAATATTTTTTTCCATATATGAAAAGGATTATTCTTAAAACTTTAGATGTTTTACTTTATTGGTTTTGCTGTTGTCAATATTTACTCCTATAGTAGGTTTCAATGTACTGATTGAGCGATACTTCGGGAGTATGGAAACATTCAGCTTTATTCTCCACTTTGGTTCGCCGAACATTTGCCATTGTAGAACCTGAAATTATAATATCATAAGAATATCTTATAATTATTGGTCAAAAACCTTACAGAACCTTCTTAAAGACAGATGTTTAACATTTTTAAAGTACTACTGCTTCTAGGATTTTCTTTCAAAATTTGAAAATGCTGAGAAGAATTTAAAAGTTCTTTAGAGACATTATTCACATACTTTTTGAACTTAAGAGGTTGTACTCGCAGAGAGCATGAACCAAAAGGCGCTGGAAACTGGTAAGTTCCTGGGTTATGTACACTGTTGTTGGATCACTAGCGAACAACTCTACAATTTCATCTTCAAGGTCCTTCAAAATACCCTGTATAAGAGAAAGAGCAAAAACAGTTAACACTAGAGGTTACAAATTAAGAATATATGAATCCAGAGTTCCATGGAGTATTTCTCAATATGACATTATTTTTCATTTGAGAGAGAGAGAGAGAGAGAAGAATAACAATCTTACTAACCACCGGGAACTGCCTTCCTTTCAGCAATTTGCGCAACTGGGGCTTCACTTCCCAAAAACGTTGCTCAGTGGTATAAGCTGGATGCATGTTTCGACAGTCACTCATTGGTGGAATCACCGTGAATCCTGAAACTGAAGTATGCTCAGTTTTTTTGTAAAAGATGCTTCAGATAAACTTTTATTGACTATTATGTGGTATAATGGAAAATCTTCTAAAGAAGTGCCAACCTTCTTCCTCAGGTGACTCTTCTGTCTTCTCTTGTCCAATCTTTTTGACTCTCTGAGTAAAGGAAACACCACCAATGCCACTGCTTCCTGTATTTTCTCTCTTTTTACAAATGGAGTTCAAATAATTCTCTTGCCTGTCCTCACTCAGAGAAATGAAGTACTGCCAGATCTACAGCCAAAAAATATCTTAGTGAGTAATATAACTAAAAATAATCTTTGAAATATCTTCCAATGCTATTCATTGTATCCATTCAATTCCTAATAGAACTGGTCGAGTTATCTTGGGTATTCAGCATGAGAGAGATAAATATATATCCTCTTAATGCTGGGTGACCACCATACAAAACATAGTAGCTTTGACATTCTATCCTGGGGGGGGAGGGGAGTCCCCTTGATGCTGCTGGAAACATAGAGATCACTATGACATGTTCAAATGGGTACCCAGCAGTAGGGGGATATAAAATGAATGAGAAAGAAGGAAAGACTTAAGCCATAAATCAAAGCAGTTTTATAAATAAACTAGAACTGATTCTGATTAAATTACACAAACAGTAAACACAATAATTTACCCTCATCTTGTCACAATCATTGAAGAGCTTGGTGAATACACCGTCAGACTTGGGTGCAACATCCATAACACTGAGATGCCCCTCAAGGTCATCTTCAACCAGGGTTTGGAGAGCTTGAGCTGAAAATGGCAGAGAGATAGAGTCATAAGTCATTATTGATTTTATAAAGTGCATTTTTCATTCATTTTAATCATATGCTATAACTATATTTCTTTATAAATTCAGGGATCTTAATTCATGAAAATAATATCATCTTCATAAACATTAAACCCCTAATAAATACATTCTATGATACCAAATAATACAAGAAAATAATAAACAAGGAAATGAAGTAGAAAAATGCATAGAAATAAATGATTCTAGAAAAAAGAAAAAAAAGAAAAAAGCACCCTTACCCACAATAACATTCCAGAAACTAACCATACTGCCATTCTAAAAATTTGAATAGTACTATTTCTTATATGACAGCATCTGCTCGCTTTACATAATGAATATACGGCACCTTAATTATTCCAATTAGATCCATGATCATGTCAAGGGTAACACTTCAAAACACTCGCCATTGTCAGCCCTACGGGTCTTCCTGGCTCCTGTGCGCCGACGCTGGTTATGGTGGTGCTGTTCTAGCCGCTGAATGAGCAGGTTTGGATCACGTCGCTGAGGAACAAAGGCTGGAGGTGGCACATCGGTTGTTTCTGGCTCCGAAGGAGGGGTAGCTGGTTGGCTAATTCCCAGCCTAATAAATGTATATCAAGTAATAGCATGGGTATGTGGATATTTGCATGGACATTTGCTTTTACAAATGAAATTATATACATATAAACATACAGAGAAAGTGTGGACAGTATGTGCATTATATTAAAAACCTAGAGGTTAGAAGGAAATTATTAGGATGTGAAGGCCAGTTCCTGATGTTTTGAGTGCCAAATCTTCACAGGAAATGTCACCTATTATCTGATGAGGAATTGAAAAGAGTGAAGTGAATATCTTCTTTTCTTCAAAATATGATTTTTTTCAGTAACAATCACAGCCACCTCTGCTCTTTGTTCTTATTACTGATATTAATGAATACATCTTTCTTTATTAAAGAAATAATATTTAACAAAACTCCATAAAAATGGACAATAGTTATAAAGTAGACAACTTATTTAGATGTCTGCTAAACAACAATATCCCAAGTGCAATTAGAGGCTGATATTTCGCATAAAGCAAATTCATGAAATTTCACTTGACAAATAACCTGCCATAAAGTATGAATCTCATGTCGTCACTCAATGTAGGGAAAACATCAGTAATTGAGCTATAAAAGGAGGAAAAAAAAGTAATTTATTAACGTTCTCCACAAAATAACCTTCATCTAAACTGATTATTTTTGGAATGGGATTAAGCTCATATATCTAGCTATCAAGTGTCCCCTGCATCCCTTTCCTAAACCGAGAGGAGTGCAAGGGGAGGGAGACCTGTCAAATAACTTAAAAAAAAAAAAAAAAATTGTAAATCTAAAACACATAGAACTATTTAGGACAAACTTGCTATTCCTGAATTCATTATCAAAATCATTGCATCACATCATGTACATCATCATGCAAATCTAAAGTGTAATTGTGTGAAGAATCTTATAAAATCTTTAACACGCAATAATAAAGGAATGACATAGACGGTATCAAGGACTGGCATCACGATCGCTTTCCAAAGTGAAATTGAAAGGGGCGATTGCATTTATTGTATAATAACTGTGCAATGAACTATACTATGAGGATTTACGAATATCTAAATGGCAACTGAACTAAGATGAATCTCGTGAAAACGCAGTCATATTCAATTACTTTTATTTGAAAAGATTCCCTTAGATCTGAGCATAGGCCTATAAACGATGAAGACCTAAGTCTTGACGTTGCTAACCTACATAACCATTCCTTTTCTGATGATCTACGCGACAACACTTACGAATTCACAGATTCCTCGCTGAAGCTGATCACTTTAGCTCTTGGGTGAAGTTTCCTGATGACACCCATATTGTCCTGCTGACTTCAAGGATCCCCGAAAGAAACGGCGACAAGTGGTTCCGCGAAGGTTAGTTAGTTAGTATATTTAGGCGACTGACTCGGAGTATCCAATGGCGGAGGTTGGCGAGCGCTGGCAAGGTGTCGCGTCAAGGGCACAGCTCGCGCCCTGTTTGAAAGGCTCGCAAGGGGAATGGAGGCATGATGGTGTAACACTATATAGTCTTTGTATGCGATACTTGCATACGCACACACATCCATACATTCACATAGGCATGTTTACACCGTGCTGTATACACATATGTATGTATACAATCATGCACCCATAAATACGATTATGTATACTTTCATGCAAACATAAATGCATTCTATCACATATACAAGCAAATGAAACAAACATAAATATATGCATACACACACACACACACATACAAACAAACACACACACACACACACACACACACACACACACACACACAAACACAAACACACACACACACACACACACACACACACACACACACACACACACACACACACACACACACACACACACACACACACACACACACACACACACACACACACACACACACACACACACACACACACACACACACACACACACACACACACACACACACACATTTATATATTTATATATATATCTATATATACATATATATATATATATATATATATATATATATATATATATATGTATGTATATATATATACATATATATGTACAAGTACATATATTATCTACTAACACACATGTAAAAACATTGGTATATTTACACATGTGAACAAATAAATATATGCATAAACGCATACATAAATAAACATACAAAGACAGACGCTAGGGGTAACAATAACACATGATGATAATGATAGAAATAATAGTTATAGCTAATTTAATGTGAAGGATCGTGCTAGTGGCAATAACAATGGTATTGGGAATTGTAATAATAATAGTATGAATGATAATGGAAATTAAGGCATTGATTATAGTAAAAATAATGAAAATAACAGTAATAACAAAAATGAAAATAACAGTAATAACAATAATGAAAATAACAGAAATAACAATAATGAAAATAACAGCAATAATAATAATGAAAATTACAGTATTAATTACAATGAAAATAACAATGATACTGATAATGGTGATAACAATTATATAAGCAGTAACAATAACAGCAATAGTTATAATGATAAAGGTAATGAAAATAATGATGACAGCAATAGCTAATGATTACGATGATGATAATAAGGGGGTAGTAATGATATAATACGGATGATAATGATCATAGTGATTAGGCCCATGATGATAACGTTGATAATAACATAATGGTAGGAAAAATTACGATTATAGTAGTAGTAATAGTAAAAAGAAGAATTGTAATATTATGATCAATAATACTTATCATAACGCTGGGAATGATAAAAAGTGGTAAAAAAAAATATAGTGATAGATCAGATTAGATTAGATCAGAAAGGTGGACCTGATATAGACGATAATGATTATCACAGGTAATGGTAATGAGGATAAAGAATATAAATGATAATGATATAGGTAGTAATAAGAATGATGATAAAAATTATAATCATAATCATATTATTGATGATAATCATAATGCCAACAAAATGATAAGGACAACAATGGCATCGCTGAAAATTATAGTAGTAGGCCTAGTATGGAGGAAGGTGATAATGTTAGCAATAGTGAAAATGATGATAATAATAATTGCATTAAAAACAACAACAACAACAACAACACTACCGCCACCAACAACAAAATAACATTGATAATAATAAGTAATAAAGATAATAAAAGTAACACGAATGATATCGGTACTGTTGATAAAAATAACTATTTGTCTTTTATAAATCTACTAGCTTCTTCCTAGTTTAGCTATAATTAGCATAATCGCATCATTATGGTTATCAAGATCATATGAAGTAGTTTATGATTGTGATACCGTTGTATATTGCATTAACCTTGTTCTTTGTTTTGTATATTTTTTTTTCTTATATAAACGGTTGTACAAGTATATTCAGTTCAGACAGTCTTTGATTTATCGATATGAGGTTTCTCGCACATTTGCCAATATTTATTCCGTTTTTTGTGCACATTTTTTTTTTTCGAATCATCCATCAGCTCCGAATATCGCTGTTTTTGTGTCCTGTCGCATAAAGCATGTATTCATAAGTATCAATGTTTTCAATTTATTTTAAAAATAATATGAATTTCGATTGTTCAGTCAGACAAAGCAATGTAAATGCTCTCGTGTTTGCACTTATCTATTTAGTTTGCATGGTAGTGAGTGCTCAATCTTATATATTGATTTTGTATTTAAGTCTTCTCTTTATTTGGTGTTTCATGTTGGTCTTAACTTCTGTGAACACATTTGTATTTATACCTAGTGTTATGTTATCACGTTATCGAAATCCGAATGTATGATAATAACAATGATACTGATAATGGTGATAAGAATGATAAAAGCAGTAGCAATAACAGCAGTAGTTATAATGATAATGATAATGAAAATAATGATGACAGCAATAGCTTATGATTACGATGATGATAATAATAAAAATAATTTTATTTATTTGTTAATAAAAAAAAAATCCGCAAACCACAGTGTCACCACTACCATAAACACGACTTAATTTATAACAAACGCATATCACCATACCATTACCATAACCATTTGCATCCACCTGCCTTACCTTATTTAATTTCACTGTAGCAATAATAATAATAATGATAGTTGATTTGACTGGCAAGAATATTCAGCAGCAACCTACCATATCTAAATCGATCTTGCAGTCAAATAGAAATCTGACAGTGTTGACTTGACTGCCCTATATTATCACTACTGATTTTATACTTTAAGTCTGCTGAATGTTAGTAGCAAAACGTGCTGTCATGCTTCTTTGTTGATTACTCTTGGGAAGCTACAGGGAAGCAGCGTATGTGAAAGTTCAATCTTTTGTCATAACTAAAGAAACCTTTCTTGTACTTTCTAGACACGCTTTTATATGCACACACAAACACACACTTTTCTCTCTCTCTCTCTCTCTCTCTCTCTCTCTCTCTCTCTCTCTCTCTCTCTCTCTCTCTCTCTCTCTCTCTCTCTCTCTCTCTCTCTCTCTCTCTCTCTCTCTCTCTCTCTCTCTCTCTCTCACACACACACACACACACACACACACACACACAAGTAGACATACATACATAAACATACAAAGATTCACACACACGCACGTAGACAAAAACACATTTACATGCGTACACATGCCCACGAATGGACTATTAAACTTAGTCAGCGCGTTCCTAGGAAATCAGAAGGAGGGAGATTTTCGCCTTCGTTCTCATTCTTTTATTTTAGCACTAGAATCTAGTCGGATTCTCGTATGTGTTCTCCTCATATGTGTTCGGCCTTGCTCCGAATCGCCAAAATGAAAAGCCTTTACCTTGGCGCACAGGTGTGAATAAGATCTAAGAGTTAGAATACATCGTCAGTCATCCACTTGCTTCCATCTCATGGCGTGGGAGTGTGCACCTGTGCGAACAGGTGCCTGGTGTCTGAGAATATTTGTCTCTGGCTAATTTGTTTGATGGACCCTTAAGCTCTGTAGGTATTACTTCGTTTTCTATTTTTTTCAGCAATAGTTTCAATCAATAAGATGTAAATTCATTTTAATAGTAATATATTTTAATGGTTCCTTCTGTTATGGCTCTTCACAAGTAATGATAGGCGCAAAAGTTATTGTGTCATACATTTCACTGTATGATTCACCAATATGATAAAATTAGGATCAAATTACAAGTAAAGAAAATAAGTCGAAACGAAATGACTTTGCGGCTGTTTTCGCAGGGAATATTTGTGTCATCTACTTTGTTTTGGCGTTGCTTGCATGGGTATTGCTTTATTCATGTATATTTCCCACAATATTTCTGAGCTGTATTCTATCTGGGACGAACAACCTACTGTTGCAAATCTCATGGATAAAATAGGCTTACACGTTATCAATGTCAATATCCATGCTTTATATATAACCTATAAGGTGATTAGACACGCGGACAAGCCGGGCATTCCCATGTAATAGAGTTGAAGAGCCACTAATATCAAGACTGAAATTATGTTCATAGTTTCATACATTTCAAACGAATCTGACTATCATTTCCTCTAAAAGAAGTGGCAACACGTTTATAGAATATTCCCTTAGCCCGACCCGTGTCCACATGCAATGGAAATAGATATAAAAAATACTTATATGCTGATGTATCTAGGTGGTATGTTACCAGTTTTCTGAATCTAAATAAAAACCTGGAATTGAATGTTTTCCTGCCGTGCCAACGTCTTTCTACAGGAGTTTTTTTTTCTATTCCTTATAAATACATGATTATGAAATAAAATCATTGTTTTTTTTTTCTTTTTACTTTCTACGTTGTTTTTAGTTTTATTGTTAGATTTGGCCTGGGTCTCTTCCCTTACACTGGGGTGCTGTCGGAAATGTTCTCCATTCTAAAGACACTGTTCTTCCAACTTCTAGGGTTTATCAGATGGAAATAATTACAATTGCCTTGACGGTGGCACTAGCAAGGTAGTTGCAAGGCTCACACACACACACACACACACACACACACACACATGTATATATATACATATTTATATCTATATCTATCTATCTATCTATCTATCTATATATGTATGTATGCATATATATATTATATATATATATATATATATATATATATATATATATATATATATATATACACACACACACATTTGTATACATACGTATATGTGTATACCAATGTTTGTATATATATATATATATATATATATATATATATATATATATATATATGTGTGTGTGTGTGTGTGTGTGTGTGTGTGTGTGTGTGTGTGTGTGTGTGTGTGTGTGTGTGTGTGTGTGTGTGTGTGTGTGTAATATGCATGTACATATACATGCACACATATACATGCACACATATACACAGCGATGTATATGTGTGGGGAAGAATTCTGTGTAAGCCTCATGATATTATATAGAGAAGATTATTCCAGTGTGATTCTGTCATCTTCAATAAGTTTCAATAAGGTAAGCAGATCAACAATGAAGAATATTGGTTAGACTGAATAATATTTACTGAATATTCGATTAACAACTAGAAAATATCTCTAGGAATATATAAGATTTTTTACCATTCTTGGCTTTAGTTTGGAATATTTATATTGTTTTGTATTTGTTGTGGTTTCCATTCCGCTGTCAGTTATCGTGAGGCCGAGAAGGCCGCCCGGTGTCTGAGTCTCATCTTGATCCTGGAAATCGCCTGGACTTTGGCCCTGAAGGTGCCTCCTCCGCCGCTGTGCCCGTGCCCGTGGCTCCCGTGCCGTTCTCGGAACTCAGATTCCAACCGGTAGTACACGCCGGGGTCGGGTCCGTTCGCGCACTCGCGTCGGCGGTCCGGACGCCCACGGTGTCCCTTGTGGGAGCCGTGGCTGGCGTCGTGGGCGTTGGGGGCCGCCAGGGTGAGCCAGGACGTAAGGTCTCGCAGCAGGCGTGTCTCTTTCTCCCGTTGGGCGTCCTGGTTGTGGCGTGTAGAGCGCCCGCTGTCCCACCTCAGGCTCGGCTCTGCCATGACCCTGGCAGAGGTAATCGTGCCCGTAAGAATAGGGTCATTGGATTTCCCTAATCCCTATAGATTAACTTAACGTATAGGCTTCTTTGATTTGGATTTATGTGATGCATATAAGATACAGCTAAACCAAATAAAACATGTTTGTAATGCTCCTGTACGTACCTGTATATGGCATCGGACCCCACGATTTTATCATTGCAATTTTGGTTATGACAACTTTGTGGAAGTGTATATGTGATTTCACTTTCTCAATAACTATATATTGTATATGATGATAACATATACAAGTTTACTGTGATGTTTACACATCAAAGTATCTCTTTGTTGTCTATCTCAGTCTCTTGTGATCTTCCACTTTCTAATTACCTAACAGCTAACCGGGGAACACACACGGGTATACTCACTCGCAGTTGACAGAACGGCGAGCGCGGTTAGCCCTCCGCATGAGGCTGGCTTTCAGTCTGGGCGTGAGACCCGGCCGCCCTCCACCCTCCTCCTCATCCGAAGAACTCTCACTGCTCACGCCCGTGCCGACGGCCAAGTTCACACCCGTCGTGGCAGCCGCAGCAGTGTTCTCTGGTATTCCGGGGCGAGCAGCGACATGGCTATCGCGCTCACCTGCAAAGGGACGTTGCAGATAGTGAACGTGCTTCCATAATAGGATCTGCACAGCTGAGGTTCCCAGGAGTCACATTCATGAGGACTCTTGAAGATGCTACGAATAAGGATTCCCTCTGAAATCTAACCGTCAATTATGTATGTAAACGCCTAAAAGGTACTTGGGTTGATTAATACTGTTTCGCCCCAAAGAACTTAGCTTTAAGAATGGCTAAAGCATTTCAAATACAAATAATACATTCAAGAGAACTAATGAAAAAGTTTTGTTAAAAAGATGGGACTCACCATGAGAAAAATGCGCCAACCAAGAACGATCGAGGAAGCTCCGCTCAGCCTTGTTAGCTGGTACAAGAGGCACTCCTGTCCACAACACACTCTGGAACACACCCACAACAACACATTATCCTAGACCTACAAAATTAGCCATAATAAAATCACCATGACACAGTAACAAAGAACATGCAATACAGAGTAACAAGATACTTCACCTTGGACTCAGGGGTGAGCTGGTAGGGAGGGTCGATGCACACTAAGAGCTGGAACGTGAGGAGGTCGTCATAGATAAGGGGAATGGGACCCCATATGTCGCTCTCGCCCTGGCTGAGCTGCACAGTGTGGTCAGACGTGAGGCAACCCTGAGTTACGGAAGAAAATCATTGAAAAACAATAGATTCAGAGGAAACATCTTTTGTATATACAATAACGAAATCTAAAAGCACAAGAAGAGGACATCACCAAATAAATGAAAGACATTAAGTTAGACACGAAAATTCTAGATATAAAACACGAAATGATGTCCTTTTTTCACGTACATTCCTGACGGGCAGAGGAGAGAACTTGAGGGCACGGGCACCACAGCAGGGGTAAGTGTCACTTGCAAGGAGCAAGTCCACATCGGAGGAAGCAGCGTCGAGGCGGTGGTGGCGACAGAACTTCATTTCACTTCCCGGAAACACTGCGCCGCAAGTGGAACATGGTAGGAAGTGTACCTGAGAAAATTATTGAAGGCTCCTGATGGTTATAAATCAATGCCTTTAAAGGAATAAGTAAGTAGTCACCAAGGCTTGTCTACACAGCATGGAGCATGGTAAGAATCGTACCTGAGATGTTTTATGGAATTCTTCTAATGTGCTTAACTAAGTATATTAAAAGGAGATTGTATGTTTTAAGGATCAGGTATATAACGTGGAACGTGGTATGCAATGTTCTTGTGAAAGATAATTAAATTTGTCTAGTGGGCATAACTAAATATTTTCAAACGAATAAGGAAGCATGTCTACAGGCTTAGAAATACAGTGACGCCTCTTTCAAAATTTACGTTTATTCCCGCAAATATCCGTGCAGATATACGTACCTGACCCCACAGCCGCCAGTAGACCAATTTCCATGTTTTCAAGTCGGTCTTCAGTTGACGCACATGCTCAGTCAAGCTCCAAGACCCGTCCCTTGCCAAGGACAGGTAAAAGTCAGTAATAGTTTTGCACCTCGAGATGTAGCATGTGCAAACTTTATAGTCTGATACATCTATTAGACATATGAAACTGAGATATAATTTCCATGCTAATCCATTAATATGACTTCATGTAAAGATTTCCCTTATTCTAGGTCGTACCTCGAATGGGTATAGTAGACTTGTCCTGTTGTGGTGATACAGGTATTGGCTGGCGTGCAGGCTACCAACCGCTCTACACCTCGGCTCACAAGATTTCCACACTCAGTACACCTGAAAATCAAAGAAATACAATGTGAATATATATAAGAAGACAGAGATGAATAAGGAAAATCAGTGTTAGAATAAGATAGTCAGAAAGAGTGATCAAGTGATCTTCCTCAAAAAAAAAAAAAAAAAAAAAAAAAAAGAGAGAGAGAGAGGAGAGAGAGAGAGAGAGAGAGAGAGAGAGAGAGAGAGAGAGAGAGAGAGAGAGAGAGAGAGAGAGAGAGAGAGAGAGAGAGAGAGAGAGAGAGAGAGAGAGAGAGAGAGAAAACATAAGCACAGCTACCTGGACCCCATCCTCTGCCTTACCTGTAGAGCGTGGAGGCCGTTTTAAAGATCCCACGAGCGGGCGAAGGATAGGCCTCGCACAAACCCTGGAGGAACTTGGCGTACAGCTTATTCTGGATTCTGTCCCGCCGGTCACGAAGACTTTCTAGTTCCCAGTGAGTGAACAGATAGGATAGCCTGTTTGGGTAAACAAGACGACAGGATAAAAAAAAAAAAAACAAAAAAAAACGCGTAATATTCAATAAAGATTTCAGATACGGTAATATATGAAAATATGGAAGAATAATTACGATGTTCAGTGACATTTTAGAATGGAAGTTGATGTTGACCTTCAAAAGCCAAAATGTTATAGGCAATGGGTGCACACATATAAGTTGATCTCTCCACTTTTAAGAATTCTATCATGATTTGAAGTA
>NW_028234414.1:16669124-16671624 GCF_977035675.1 Penaeus japonicus
GGAGAGGAAGGAGGAGAAGAAGAAGGGGAAGGAGATGAAGAAGAAGAAGAAGAAAGGGAAAGAGAAGGAGAAGGAGAGGAAGAATGGAGAAGAAGAAGGGGAAGGAGATGAAGAAGAAGAAGAAGAAAGGGAAAGAGAAGGAGAAGGAGAAGAAGGAGGAGAAGAAGAAGGGGAAGAAGGGGAAGGAAAAGAAGAAAGGGAAAGAGAAGGAGAAGGAGAGGAAGAAGGGGAAGGAGATGAAGAAGAAGAAGAAAGGGAAAGAGAATGAGAAGGAGAAGAAGGGGAAGGAGATGATGAAGAAGAAGAAAGGGAAAGAGAAGGAGAAGGAGAAGAAAGAGGAGAGGAAGAAGGGGAAGGAGATGAAGAAAGGTAAAGAGAAGGAGAAGGAGAGGAAGAATGGAGAAGAAGAAGGAGAAGGAGATGAAGAAGAAGAAGAAAGGGAAAGAGAAGGAAAAGAAGGAGAAGGAAAATGAGGAGAGGAAGAAGATGGAGGAGGGACAGGAGGAAGAGGAGAAGAGAAGATGATGATGATAATGATAATAGTGATGGTGATGATGATGATGATAAGAAGGAGGAGGAGGGGGAGGAAGGGGAGAATTACCAACAAAAATCTATATATGATAATAGCAATAACACCACCACAACTAACAACAATAATAATAACAGTAATAGAAGTAGTAGTAATAGTAGTGCAGACACTAATAAAGGTCATAATTGATTATAATAATAATGATAGTAATGATAGTGTTAATGATAATGATAACAATAATAATAATAATAATGATAATAATAATAATGATAATAATAATAATAATAATAACAATAATAATAATGATGATGATGATAATAATAATGATGATAATAATGATAACAATAATAATGATAATAATAATAATGATGATAATAACAATAATAATGGTAATAATAATAATAATAATAATAATAATAATAATAATAATAAGGATAATAGTGATAATGATAACAGTGATAACGATAATGATAATAATAATAATAACGATAATAATAATAATAATAATAATAATAATAATGACAATAGTGATAATGATAACAGTGATAATGATAATGATAACAATAATGATAATAATAATAATAATGATAATAATAATAATGATAATAATAATAATAATAACAATAATAATGATGATAATGATAGTAATATCAGTCGTGATAATAATGATATTAATAATAAGGATAATAAAATAATAATAATAACTGTAAGTATAATAATGATAATGAAATAATAACAATCACAATGATAATGGTACTAATAATGACACTACTACTACTACTTCTACAACTATTACTACTAAAAAGGATAATGATGATGATAATGATGATAATGATATTGATATCAATAGCAATAATAATCATCATCATCGTTATCATTATCATAATGATAATCATTATTATGTTAATAATGATGACGATAATGATAATTATAATTATAATAACAATAATGATAATGATAATGATAATGATAGTAAGAATGATAATAATGATACCAATGATAACAATTATAAGACAAACAATACTTGTAGCAGTAATGATAATAATAATTATGATAATAACAAAATTGATAATGATAGAAAATAATAACAGCAACAACAATGAGGATAGTAATAACAATAACGATAATAATGATAATAAGAGTGATAATAACAATAATATTAATGATATGATAACTATGCTAATAACAATAATACTAATGATATGATAACTATGCTAATAACAATGATAATAACGATAATAACAATAAGGATAACAGTGATAACAATGTTGGTGATGACATTAATGACGATAATGATAATGATAATAATAACAACAATAATTATGATAATGATGATAATAATAATGGTGATAATCACAATTATGATAATAATGATAATAATAATAATAATAATAATAATAATAATAGTTATAATAATAAGGATGATAACAACAACAACAGTCACAACGATAACAATAACGATAATAATAACAATAAGGATAATAACAATAATAATAACGAGAGTAATAATAATGATAACAGGGATACTAATAATGATGATAATAATGATAATCATGACAATAACTACTAGTAGCAACAATAATAATGATAATGATAATGATGATAATGATGATGATGAGCATGATAATCATGATAATATAAAGTGAGACTAAGATGCTTGCTTACAATTGCAAATTAGGATAATTAAATATGTAAAAGGTGCAGTAGATACATTCAAATAAGTTGTTACGAAACCAATATTATTTGTTTTTTTACGAAATAAGTTTAGGAAGCTGCTCTTTTAAGTCGTCTTTTCGGCTCTTAACAACATTATACTCCTTCTCCGAAATAGAATATCCAAACGAATGCTAATAGATAGCTATATCATATTTAACCGAGATTTCTTACACACCTGCATAAGCGAAGGTACCTTGCGAAGCTATTTACACTCGTTACCATGGCGACGAAAGGAAGTCAAAGAAAATGTGCAGA
>NW_028234414.1:16681624-16686624 GCF_977035675.1 Penaeus japonicus
ACAAACCCACACACACTCACATACACATATATAATGTTACCACCACTAAAAGTAAGACAGCCCAATCATTTATGACTCAGCCACCAACCTCAGAATATCCATCTCGCTCTGAATCCTCCTGCAGATTGGACTTGATGAGGAACCGGCAGCGCGTGGCGTCTTCAGAGGCTCAGTATTATGGCTTCGGAACCGCCGCCAACAGCGCCATCATCCGGGTTTACAAGAACGACATCGTCTACGTGTATCTAGCCGAAGGATTCCTCTACGAGAACGACGCTCGCTTCAGGGGTTACGCCTCCTTCTCGGGTTTCAAGATCGGATGAGGAAATAATAATGCTTACGCGAGCCACGGCGAAAAGGATGGCTTCTGCTTCCTTCGCGGGCTCGGTTATTCGAGAGCGGTGAAGGATTTCCATGTCATGGAATACTTTCTCATATCTATTTTATTTATTATGGTACGGATGATTTATACAAAGATCGCAAACACAAAATACAGGCAGACACAAACAAATATAAATGAATAGACGTGTATAGGTATATATTAAGATCCTATAATCAAAAGACATTGAACTCCACTGATTTCATCGTAACCGGCCAATCGTACCGCCTGATTGAAATTCAAACGAGTCCACGAATATCAACTGTCTCAGAGTTTAACAGTCCCTTATTAATCATGCTGCACATCCCAAACGTCCGTTTAATAAACCAATATATATATTTTTTTACATTATCCCCTGTGTAAAAGCAGTAACAACTTTAATCTTAGGATGATAATTAAACATCTATATCAATTAATGTGATGATTTCCTCTTTTTTTTTTTTTTGGAATGACAGCGACTATGAGAGCTTCTCTCCTTGTCCAGGCGGAAGAATGACTCGTCAAATTTAAACGTCAGATGGTCCTTGGTATTGTTATTGATATCTTTTGTAAAATCCACAGGGCCATCAAGACAATGGCGGGTAAGTGAGAATGAATAGCTGATCACGACAGATAGAATATGAAAAGATTGTTCTTATGTAATTGTTTTTGTGTCTGCTTCTACGGCATCAGAGTCATGAACTTTCGATCGCCAGACGGATAAAGTAGCGCTGTATTCTCGAGTTGTACGTCTTTGTATGATATGATCCTTGGTATATATGTATATATATATATATATATATATATATATATATATATATATATATATATATATATATATATATATATATATATATATATATATATATATATATATGAATCGCAAACACACACACACACACACACACTTGCAGATTTATAAACAAAGGAAAACAACGTGAATTATGAAAATATTATAACACTCTCTTATGGTGTTTCGTTCTACCTCAGATGTTCCATTGTGCATATAGTGTTCATATGATGCTGATATTAGAAAGGAAAGAGAGAGAGAGAGAGAGAGAGAGAGGAAGGAAATAGAGGTTGAGATAGATAAACAAATGGACAGACAGACATATATATATATTTTTCACAAGAAAAACAGAATGTACAAAGGAAACTAGAAAGAGAAACACAGAGACGGAGACGAGAAGACAAAACATGGTGGAAATGGCTTTAATTTCATCACTGAAGTTATGTCAGACTTTTCGACAGGAGAAAATATTTTTGACCTAAGCTTAGCCGAGAGAGAAAGAGAGAGGGAGGGAGGGAGAGAGGGAGAGAGAGAGAGAGAGAGAGAGAGAGAGAGAGAGAGAGAGAGAGAGAGAGAGAGAGAGAGAGAGAGAGAGAGAGAGAGAGAGAGAGAGAGAGAGAGAGAGAGAGAGAGAGAGAGAGAGAGATTTTGATTTTGATATGAGAGAGAGAGAGAGAGAGAGAGAGAGAGAGAGAGAGAGAGAGAGAGAGAGAGAGAGAGAGAGAGAGAGAGAGAGAGAGAGAGAGAGAGAGAGAGAGAGAGAGAGAGAGAGAGAGAGATAAGTAGATAAAAAGAATTGGTGTTAATATGTAAATATTTACCACAGTATATACTGTGATGATAAACCAACGTAATGAATCGAAATAGTAAAAGTGAGAAAGGAAAAGTCAACGTTATGAAAAAGTGACAGAAAAGGAAATTAAAGGAGCGTAACGCAATTAAAGACATTTCCGAAAAAAAATGGAATGGAGTAAGAATGAATTGAAGGAGAGGGGGTAGGTCATATGGACACACCTGATAGAGTCCTTATGTTACCCCCGTGCTCTGACCGCACCTGAGGTCCCGTTTCCCTCCAGGACATGGGTAACACCTGCACACGTGATACACCTGGGAACTTCCGCGAATCAATCGATCAATGTCTTATGGTTTCATTGCTATGTTTTCGTAGGCGGGAAGGTGTTGCTGATTAGAGGAAATGGGCGAAGTTGGAATGTAAGGTTAAGATCATGTCCTGAAGTGCTCAAAATAATATCATGCAAAACGTTCTGATGTTACGGATTGTGTTATAGTCACTTATGTAACAAACGGATTTTGTGTTGTTTAGCTTCAGTGCACAGTTTGCACTGGAAAAAATAAGGTCAGTATCTCACTTGGCACTGCAGTTTACAGAAGAATCCGGAAAGGGTAAATATGAATGCAATAGAAAAGTGTAAATGTAAATGAACACGCTTGCCTTTAATTAAACGTATGAATTGTATCTCTGTGCAACATAACGAAAGGAAATGTTGATCATCTACTCTTTCAGAATCCCTATATACAAGAAAGGACTGCAACTTGATCATGTAACTATATGGATTACTTGTTAATCAAGAAAGTCAATTTCCCTCTCATCTTTTGAATTGGAATGAATTCACTTTATATTACTTCCAGAGACTCGATATTCTTAAAAGTGATGAATGTGTAAAAGGGTACTAATCATTTTTTTTAGTTTTGCCTTACAGTTATTTTCAATTCGAGAGCGGATGTTGCATGATCAAGACAAGCCTGCCATAATAAAATAATCTATTCCGAATATTCCTTGCCACTCATTTAGTACCAAACAGAAGTTACTGAGAAGTGATAGGACAGTCACCATCAACCGGTGAAGTCCCCTTAATGGTAAAATATCCTTTACTCGAGTATTCTGTAAAAAAAAGCCACTGCCACTTAGATGAGGAGAGAATTCATTTGCAATCTTAGAGTACTATTTTATGACTAGAGTAACTTAGAGCATGTGTAACAATGAACTGGTTCAGAAACGTGTTTTAGCCGGCATCTACGTGAGAATTGAAACATGCTAATGAGGAAACCGTGCTAATGCTATAATCTTAAACAACATTATATATATATATTTTTTTTCTTTTCCTCTCTCTTTCTCCCTCTCGAACTTTCTCTGCTACTATGTCCGCCTGTCTAACTGTCTGCCTGCTATCTGTCTGTCTCACTCACTCGAATAATGATGATACAAATAATAACATTGATAAAGATGAGGATGATAGTAAAGACACCGGTAGTATTACTGATTATGATTACAGTAATGCTAGTAATAATAATGATAATGATAATTGTATGATAGTAATAACAATGATAACGGTAATAGTATAGAAGTAATAATAATGATAATGATGATAGCGAAGATAATACGTATAATGATAGTAATGATGACAATAATGATAGTAATGATGACAATAATGATAATGATGATAATAATGATAATGATGATAGTAATTACTATGATAATGATAATGATGATAGTAATTACTATGATAATGATAATCATGATAATTGATAATGTTAATAAAACAACAACAATAATAATAATGACATATGTAACCATGACGATAACATGAGTTACATTTATATGATGATGGCAGCGAGAGAAGAAAGTCAAAGAGGCAATAGCAACGACAGTGATAAAAGTGATAAAACAAAGACAACAAGTATCAAGTGTAAGAACATGGCAGCGATAAATATGAAAAAAAAATGTGATATCGGTTATAACTAGAACATATCTCCGTCATTGTATTTGTCTATCTGTATCATTATTTATTTTCGAGACATACTGCCAAAACAACCCGACATTTTCCAATCACGTTTATCAAAATGGAAGATCCAAAAATTGATTTCACGGGACATTCTTGTTTGTTGTTTGTTTATTCCCCATAAAATAGTCAATTTTTCGATATCCCTTGAGGGTTATTGGTACACTATATTCACATTTATTATTAAAGCATTGTAAACTTTACCCGGTCTGTGTCTAAGCTCCTTATATTTCCCGCGGGATTCGAATCAAACCGTCGACCCATTAGCCTATATGTTTATACTTTTTGAAAATCGTTTTACGCCCGTTGTTTTCATTTCACGTGGTAATTATTCAGACATTCTGCATTGAATATTACGTCCCTTGAGAATGAACTCGGTACTTTAGTGAGTTTAAAGCTGATGACAACAAATGATGACAGTTGTTTACATATGTCTTTTATTCTTTTTTTATACTATTTTTGCTTTTGGCATATGTCGGTAGTGAAGTGATACAAAACTGTTTGATGCAACTGATTTAAATATAGAGATATATTTATTGATATATAGCATGTTTGAGATAGAAACAGGGAGAGGGAAGGGGACAGTAAGGGGGAAAGGGAGAAATAACGAAACCAGTTGGGTTCAAAAACGTCCGTGGGGCGAAGGCGTCGGCTGCGTCCAGTCGAAAGGAAGAGAAACGCCGACCGTTTGGAGGCTGAGCGCTGCCTGCTTCCTGTCCCTACGTGGATTAACGACGATAATAATGGAGGTTAAGTGCCATTACTGTCCCGGCGGTAATATACGCGCACCGATGTTTATGCTACTGCATGGATCGCGCTGAAAAATGGACGAGAGTTGCCCGTTACCAACAACATTCGCTGGAATTACCCGTTCGCACTTTCGCAAGTGACTGTAAGAAGATTCTCGTTTATATCCTCGGATTCGATCAATATTCTCCTCTTTTTTTTGTACCCGACGTGTCAAGGTGTTTTTTAAGTCCCCCTGTATCCTACCAAAAAATAAAGAGGATGACGAGTTAAGTACAGCGGCCAAGTAACCCGATCATAGGGC
>NW_028234414.1:16694124-16696624 GCF_977035675.1 Penaeus japonicus
GATGGGAGGGGATAAGAGGGCGAGAGGGCGAGAGGATGGGAGGGGATAAGAGGGCGAGAGGGTGAGAGGGTGGAAGAGGGCGAGAGGGCGAGAGGATGGGAGGGGATAAGAGGGCGAGAGGGCGAGAGGATGGGAGGGGATAAGAGGGCGAGAGGGCGAGAGGATGGGAGGGGATAAGAGGGCGAGAGGGCGAGAGGATGGGAGGGGATAAGAGGGCGAGAGGGCGAGAGGATGGGAGGGGATAAGAGGGTGAGAGGGTGAGAAGATGAGAGGGGATAAGAGGGTGAGAGGGTGAGAAGATGAGAGGGGGCGAGAGGGCGAGAGGGAGGAAGAGGACGAGAGAGGGGATAAGAGGGAGGGAGAGCGAGAGATGGAGGGGGTAAGAGGAGGAGGAGGAGAAGGGAGAGAGGGAGGAGAGGGCGAGAGGAGAGGAGGGACAAGAGGGGGAGGGGGATAAGGGAGGGCGAGGGCGAGAGGAGGGGGAGGAGAGGAGAGGGCGAGAGGAGGGAGGGGAGGGCGAAGGGGGGGAGGGGATAAGAGGGGGAGGCCGAGGGGAGGAGGGAGAGGGGAGGAGGAGGGAGAGGGGAGAGGGCGAGAGGATGGGAGGGGATAAGAGGGCGAGAGGGCGAGAGGAGGGGGGGGGGAGGGTGGAAGGGGGAAGGGGAGAGAGGGGAGAGGAGAGGAGAGGGCGAAGAGGGCGAGAGGATGGGCGGGGATAAGAGGGCGAGAGGGCGAGAAATGGAGGAAGAGGAGGGCGAGATGGGAGGGATAAGAGGGCGAGAGGGGGAGAGAGAAGGCGAGGGAGGAGGGGATAAGAGGGCGAGAGGGAGGGAGAGGGAGGGGGAGGATAAGAGGGAGGGAGAGAGAGGAGAGGGGAGAGGGGATAAGAGGGAGGGGATAGAGGGGCGAGAGCGAGAGGATGGAGGAAGAGGGAAGGCGAGAGGGCGAGGGTGAAGGATGGGGGATAAGGGCGAGAGGCGAGAGGTGGGAGGGAGAGGGCGAGAGGGCGAGAGGAGGAGGATAAGAGCGAGAGGATGGAGGGATAAGCGAAGGCGAGAGATGGGAGGATAAGAGGGCGAAGGGGAGAGAGGAGAGAGGGCGAGAGGATGGGAGGGGAAAAGGGCGAGAGGGGAAGAGAGGGGAGAGGGCGAGAGGATGGGGGGGAAGAGGGGCGAGAGATGGGGATAAGAGGGCGAGAGGGCGAAGATGGGGTAAGAGGGGAGAGGGGAGAGGAGGATAAGAGGGAGGGGAGAGGGGCGAGAGGGAGAGGGAGGAGGGATAAGAGGGAGGCGAGAGGATGAGGATGGCGAGAGGGGAGAGAAGGGGAGGGATGGGAGGGGAGCGAGAGCGAGAGAGGAGGATAGGGTGGAGGGAGGAGGGGGAGAGGGCGAGAGGATGGGAGGGGATAAGAGGGCGAGAGGGCGAGAGGATGGGAGGGGATAAGAGGGCGAGAGGGCGAGAGGATGGGAGGAGAAGAGGGCGAGGGCGAGAGGATGGAGGGGATAAGAGGGCGCAGGGCGAGAGGGCGAGAGGATGGGAGGGGATAAGAGGGCGAGAGGGCGAGAGGATGGGAGGGATAAGAGGGCGAGAGGGCGAGGATGGGGGGATAAGAGGGCGAGATGGGGGGGATAAGAGGGCGAGAGAGGGGGAAGGAAGGGGATAAGAGGGCGAGAGGGCGAGAGGAGAAGGGGATAAGGGCGAGAGGGGAGAGGGAAGAGGCGAGAGGGCGAGAGGATGGGAGGGGATAAGAGGGCGAGAGGATGGGAGAGGATAAGAGGGCGAGAGGGCGAGAGGATGATGGAGGGATAAGAGGGCGAGAGGGTAGAGGGGGGGGAGAGGGGAGAGGGCGAGAGGGCGAGGGTGGGGGGATAAGAGGGCGAGAGGGCGAGATGAGAGGGGATAAGAGGGCGAAGGGCGAGAGGGCGGAGGGGAGGGGATAAGAGGGCGAGAGGGCGAGAGATGGAGGAAAGAGGGCGAGAGGGGGAAAGAGGGCGAGAGAGGATGGGATAAGAGGCGAGAGGCGAGAGGAGGGGGATAAGAGGGCGAGAGGGCGAGAGGATGGGAGGGGATAGAGGAGAGGGGCGAGAGGGGGATGAGGGGAGAGGGAGAGAGGGGGAGAGGAGGGGAGGGGATAAGAGGGCGAGAGGGCGAGAGGATGGGAGGGGATAAGAGGCGAGAGGCGAGGAGGATGGGAGGGGATGAGAGGGGCGAGGGAGAGGGAGGGGGAGGGAAAGAGGGCGAGGGGCGAGAGGATGGGAGGGGATAAGAGGGCGAGAGGGCGAGGATAGAGGGCGAGGAGGGCGAGGGAAGGGCGAGGGAGAGAGTGGGATAGAGGCGAGAGGGCGAAGGGTGGAGGGGAGGGGGAGGGCGAGGATGGGGGATAAGAGGGCGAGAGGGCGAGAGGAGGGGGGGATAGAGGGCGAGGGAGAGGATGGGGGATAAGAGGCGAGAGGGTAAGAGGGGAGGAGAGGGGGCGAGAGGATGGGAGGGATAGGGGAGG
>NW_028234414.1:16716624-16719124 GCF_977035675.1 Penaeus japonicus
TATAGCACGGTAGCAATCTATACACATAGAAGCATATCAAGAGAACATGTGATATTCCCTTCTCATCCGTCCACTCGGGAGGCGAATTCTGCGTTCATATTCGTTCAAAAATAATGACGACCTGTGAAGCCATCTTGTCTCGCGGTCAAATCAGCACTGTTGGCGTATCTGCCTCGTAAAAGCGGGTCATCTGGATTCGTGACGAAATGATTCTGCTCTTGCAAATTTGTCAGTATAATGTCAGACTTCAAGTTCGCTGTCAGTACACTTGGTTCTAGACTTTTCAACTTCAAACTAACGTACCACGTTTTTTCAATTCACACCTGTATTTATTTTTTGCTGAGCAAATAAGAACATTGCTATAAGAGATCAAGGGAATCGAGCAGAATCATAAAACAAGAGAGAGTAAGGTTTGTTTGTATTTTAGGACCGAAGACTTTTTGAGTGCATTGCCTGGACTGCGTACTTGCAATAAAAAGTCAACCGAAGACAAGGTGCATTGAACTATCCTTGCAAGGTACTGCATTTTCAGACATTATGGCAGGCGTGACTATGTGTGTCTGTAAACTGATTTTAGGAAATAAAAGTTCCCTATAGCCCTTTACCAGTACACACACTATGTGTATTATCTGTGTTATAATTGCTGAATATGGAACATTTTGTCAATAACTGTTTTAGCCAAAACTTGTTCTGCCATTTATGCATCTGCTTGAAACCAAATATTTGTTTTATCACTGATAACAAAACCCCTTACTGATCACTATCATAAGTTGTACAAATAGCATAATTGACATTCAGGATCGTTACAAGTGCTACAGACATCACAACGTATGTGTCAGTCTCATCACCAAGCCAGCCACCGCCCTCACTTACAAACACGTTTCCTCCTCCTCTGCCAGACAGCCTCCCGAGCTCTGCCATGCTAGCTATGAAGCCTTTTTTTCTCTGGCATTGGCGCTTGGATACAACGCGTTGCTCAAAAACTGTGCTGATTAGGAATTAAAGTTTGGTCCTTAGTTAGAATATGTATAATAACAGTCTACGTGGAGTTTACTGAGACACGTATCTAGAGCAGGAAATACTTAGAAATGAATTGAAGAGATTCGTTCAATCTTTAATATCACACTATTAAATTCTTTCTAGGTTTGCATTAATTTCCTTAAACGTCAGATATTCGTTTATTGGTTATTAACATACCAAACATTTACTATACTAGATATACTGTACAACATGTATGGATGAATCACATATATATTGGAACATTGCCCAAATCATCTACATTTAACAGCCCCCCCCCCACCTTTCCTACATTTCTCATCATTTGTTAATTATATAATACAATATTACCTTTGATACAATACTCAAAACTCTACCCACCTCGTGAAGACGCAAAATCAAGTCAGTCTGGTAAACTGATTGCCCTTTATCACATGATCACCGACATCTGGCAAAAGCTTCAGTATCTTTCTACATTTCTTAAAGGTTTTTAAACTTTTCTGTGCGTTAGTCTTCCAATGTGTGTCGGCGCAAATATATCTCGATGATTAGTATGCAGGATGTAGACTAGTAAAAGTTTCCAAACAGACCTGATCAATTCCAATTCCTTCCCTCCTCGCCCTCGCCCCCGATTGCCTCATATAGTGCCTTGCTCTCCCGTTATACTCTATAGAGGCAAGGGACAGGCGGCGAGGCTTTATACACGTATATACGAATTAACATGTCATTTCGGAATGCTGAGCGTCCTTTGCCAATACTTGTTGGGGAGTCATCGTGGGCGTGGGTGCCTAGAGCTGATGCATAGACGGGTGGGCGTGAACACCCATGTATCACCATTACTGGCCTGGAGTAAAGCAGAGCAAGAAGACATGTTTATGTGGGCTGGAAGCAGCTAAGCGACGGCAGGGGGTGCAGGTCTACCAAAAGCCGTAGATTTGTAAATCGGTTTCAAGTAATGAGGTACTGGACGCGGTGCAATTGCAAAGGGCGTGACCGCTTAAGGTTGAAGGATGCGGGCAGCCAGAATGCTCGAATTAGAGCTCATGACTTGGCCTCCTGTTTTGCCATCCTTGCTTCCCCAGTTTCGCCACAACTTACTGAATTCATGGCCACAGACAAGAGGCATTAAGGGCCTTATTTTAAAAGCAGGGCTCTTATTCGTATTCACTTTTCACACCCGGGCGAGACTTAATTATAGATGAGATTATTCGTATACCATACAATCTTCGTGTACTACACGTGTTTCGCAGTCAACGAGCCCAGCACCTGTTTTTTTTTTTTTTTTACCGTATTTAGCTTGGAGATCAAAAGAGTGGTCCACCTTCCCTTGTTATACAGTTTCCAAGTTAAAGAGCTTTAACAAAGGTGCTCATAATGTTAGAAAGCAACACACGTTTCCTTGCAGAAGTATACGATTCAATACTGGTGCATAAGAATTACACGCAATTCTTTCTGGCGTCCAGAAGGGCACTCGTGGTTTACAAACTATCAATGGCATTCGTGT
>NW_028234414.1:16741624-16744124 GCF_977035675.1 Penaeus japonicus
CGACAGCAATTTTAGCATCCTGCAATTTTTTTTTTTCTTTTTTTTTTCTTTTTTTTTCTCGTTTTGTCTCTTTTTTTTCGTTTTTTTTTGTATCTCGTTCTGCTTGTTTCTTTTTTTTTCGTTTTTTTTTGTATCTCGTTCTGATTGTTTCTTTTTTTTTTTGTTTTTTTTTTTGTATCTCGTTCTGCTTGTTTTGTTTTGTTTTTTCTTTGTCGGTTTTCTTTTCCATTCAAGACACCCTTATATAACCTTGAACGCGATGTGTTTCCTTCTCTCCTACTTTCTCTTTCTCTCTCTCTCACCCTCTCTCTATCTACCTCTCCCTCCCTTCATTCTCTTTATCTCTTTCTTTCTCTCTCTCTCTCTCATTCTCTCCCTACCCCCTCCCTTCTCTCTCTCTCTCTCTCTCTCTCTCTCTCTCTCTCTCTCTCTCTCTCTCTCTCTCTCTCTCTCTCTCTCTCTCCCTCTCCTCTGTCTCTATTTTTTTGTTCTTTGATCTCAGATAAGACCCGTACATCCCCGAACGCGAGAGAAAGAAAAACTGGATAAAAGAGGTATAGAAAGAAGGTCGGAAATTGAAAATGCCTTTGGTGATTTATTTACGTTCTTCGTATGAAGTGGTTCATCTGTTTTAATTATCATTGTTAATATATTTTGTCTCTTTTTTTTAGTTGAATCATATGAAAATGCTCTTTTTTTTCTTTCTCATTATTTCGGGTCTGCAGAAAAGTATTTACATCGTATTACTGTGGTAATTACAAAACACTTGTACCTTTAGGAAATTCCGTTAATTCACATCTTTCGCAGTGGTAATGCAAGCTCCTTGAATAGAAAAATAGATACAACATTATTCACACATTGTGCACCAGACAGGAACAAAAGAAGAAAAAAAATATATATATACATATAATATACACGGAGCAAGACAATTCCACTTACTAATTAAAGTGGTAGCATAAGCTGTATTAAAATTCGCTCACCGCTTTCCCATTTTCTGTTCATTTGCATTCAATAGCGCATTCAGAGACATAGAAAATGTGTGCAATACCAACATTCGCGGCGTTTATTACCGATACGATAATTGTTATTCTTGATAATACGAGGATGATCTTCTAATATATTTTCGTGATTATTTTTCTCATCGTCATGGTGTTCATTATGATTACATTATCATCAGGATATTGTCATAGTTTGTGTTCATAGTTTTTGTTACTTTTATTATCGGTTTCTATCGATAACATTATAACGACCACGATCATAAGCAACACAAGGTCACAGTGTCTAATATCCATATCCCACCTCGTTCACATGTTGCCACAACATATCCTCAGATATTATTATGCAATATACACATTCCTCTCACTACCATACCCAGTACATACATATACACAAGTCCGTACATCCAGTCATCAGTCACGAAGTATTAAGTGTCAGCTTCGCGTATGGAAGTGGTGGAATCAACCCGCTATCCTCACCGTGGGTCTCGGTCGGCAGGGCTCGTGCACTCACTCCCCGACAAAATCTTTATTGGAAGTGTCAATACAGCGAACTTCATAACGCCGGGGTCGATCGTATCGTTTATGATCGGCCGACAAGAACGATGGCAGCCGGAATTTGCTTGTTAAATCTCATAACTCGGGAGAGGTTTGGTTTGATCTATAAAAAGAGAAAGGTTTTCGTGTCATCTTCTTTATGGTTATGTTTATGCTTTTTTTTATGTTTTCATTTTCCTCCCAAATGTTTTACAGTTAGGTATATTGTATGGGAGTGTTATAGAATGCGGTTCGAGTTAATTCATTATTGTATTTTGTTGATAATATTTAAGGGAACTTACGAATCAATATTAGATACTATTTTGTGATAGACAGTACACATTTTTTTTTTCAAATCTGATAACAATAACCAAATACCGTGACCCAGCCATTAATCACTTGAATCTTTATAACATGAAGCTAACGATAACTTCAAGAACATCGCCACACTTCTTTCACTTCATTCTCAATACCCCATTGCTTAAGCTCAAACCTTAGTCACTTACCATGACATAAACGCCAATCCAGCTTCTTTAATTAAACATGAAACAATAACGTGAACTCACCGAAACGCATCCCTTTCCGGCCTCGTTCACATCCCGTTGGTTTCCTTCGCTCTTAATGGCCTCGCTCATTCCGATAAGATCTTTGGCGCTCGTGTTAATGCAGTCCGTTTGTACCTCTTTGGGCCTGCCCCCCGAGGCACTAATGAGCAGGTGTCGCGGGGGGGGGGGAGAGGTGAGACATGGGAATTCAAAATCATTATCTGGGTCAAATAGAAGAGGGGGATCTGCTTATCTATATATATATGGGGGGAGGGAGTCTTTGATTTATGGTTGTCTGTTTCACTTTTGTTTGTTTGTTTGTTTTTTTGTTTTGTTTTTAATAAAAAAATTCGAGTCTTTCTTTGGTAATTGTCTCTTTTGTTAAGTTAGCTTTTTTTGTATATTCATTCATTGTCTTTTCTT
>NW_028234414.1:16764124-16766624 GCF_977035675.1 Penaeus japonicus
TCGTGCACGCGACATCTTGTTTATAACACTCCCTCCCCCTCCTTTTTGTGTGTGTCATTTCGCCACAGTGCATTTTCATGGATTTACATCCACTTATTACTCGCCTGTCTTTTATCACTCTCGGTGGTAAATCTTCCACGACATGCAATATCGCTTGGATTGCTATTGCACGCAGGTAAAAGTGATTTATTGCTTTTGCCTATATTTGGTGTTGTCGTAAATATGGATTTCTTCATTTTTGGGCGTTATAAAAAGAACAAGAACATTTTTTAGATTTTATTGTATGTTCGGGGGTCTTAGAGAATGAAATTGATACTGTGTTGATGTTTTTTTCTTTCGTTTTGCTTATCATACACACTGTGATCGTCGAAAATTGCAGTATATAATATCCTCTTAGAATATGATAATAAACGAACTTTGAAATCGAGAAGAGAGTTTCACGCGTCGCATCAAAGGGAAAAAATTAAAGATGAAAAACAAGCTGTGTTCAAAATATTTTCTCTGATATAATTCTAGTTAAACACAAATGTGTCACGCTTAGATAACCGCCTTGAGCCTTGTCGTCCATGCCCCCCGCTTTCCCCATCCTCTTGTTCGACCTTTCCTGCGACCTCTCTCCTTTGACATGTGTACGACCACAACTTCGACCTCTCGAGCGACCACACGTTCACAACAATTTCTCCCTCGGCCAGCTTTACCTCAGTCTCAACCCCCACCCCACAGCCCACACCCCGCCCCCATCCCCACCCCCACCCCCACCCCCACCCCTCGACCACCTTCCCCTGACCTCTCCTGGGAGCACGAGGAAACTTGACCTGTCCCTTGCAACACAACGACCTCCCTTGTCTTCCTGCTGTCGGGGCGTGGCAGCGTAAGGCACGCGTCCCGCTGATACCCTGACCACCATCTGCCTGACACCCGAGGCCCCCCAGCTGGCGACGACGCAGCGCTCCGCCCGACGCCCGGGCCCTGTTGCCAGCTGATCTGGGGACGCCAGCTGTCTGACACTTGATAACGACACCAGCTGACGACTGATCATGTGGCCCTCACTACTGGGGGTGAGCTCGTGTGTGTGTGTGTGTGTGTGTGTGTGTGTGTGTGTGTCTGTATCTGTATCCGTGCGTGTATGTGTATGTGCGTGGAATATCACCCCACCATGCGTCATTCATTTTCAAAGTGATCTTGACACAAACGAACAGAGCCGAAGGAACCCGACGACAACTATTGAAATCGGGATTGATCCTAGGAGAGATAAAGCATGTGAGAAAGAGTGCAAGAGTGACAGTCCTGACGCGGGCGGGCGAGGTGAGAACATCAGAGCAGGAACGAGGGTGCGACGCGACCAACATATCGACTGTGTTGAGTGAAATCGTAGGCTTCTCACGTACGTCATCGCCATCGATAAAAAAAGAGAAATAATGTCATTTCATTAGTAGGGATGATTAAATCACAGCTCGATATTGTCAGAATCGGTGTTGTCACAATCCTTATGATAATTGTCATCAAAGCTGAATGATATTAATGTGACATGTATTGCCATCAGTATTGTTATGAATATCATAATCACAGCCACTTATAGTTCTATTAATTCCGTGTATTTTTTCCGTCGTGTTTACTGTTTTTTTTATGGATTTTCGACTTGCCTATGTTTCGTTTTCACTCTTTTTCTCTTTCTTCTTCTGGTCTTGCTTCTTCTCTCTTTCGTCTCCATCTTCTCTTCTTTCTTCCTCTCACCACCAGTTTCCTACGCTTCTTTCTGTTTTTGTACTTTCTTCTTTTTTAACTTCTTTTCAGTTTTTAATATTTCTTTTTCTTTTTTACGTTTCTCATATTTTTTCGTTTTCCTTTTTATTCTTATCATCACTTTTCATCCTCCTTCCTTTCGACTGACTCCTTCAACTTCGTCCTTTCAATTGCCTTCTTTAACTTCTTCCCACTATCATCCTTTTACCTTCCTCCTTTCAGCTATCTTCTTCATCACTTCCCTTCCTATTTTTTTTGAACTTCTTCTTTTACCTTCATGAACTTCATCCCTCTATCATTACTTTTATTCTTCTTTCTCTCAGTTCACTTCTTCGACCTCTTCCTTTCAACTTTCATCACACTTCCTTCTTCTTATTTGTTCTCATCAGATACATAATTACCTTTTGGAAATGTGTAGCTCGAGAGATCAATTTTTTCAAATGCTATCAGACAGATCATATATAATTAGACATATCTTAGATATTCAGACATGTCATAAATCTTGTGTAATAAGACAGGTAGTTAGATCTATTCTATGTAATTAGATATGTAATCAGACAGATATGTAATTAGACACATGTAATTAGACAGATCCTATGTATTCAGACACGTGGAATCAGACAAATACTATGCAATTATACAAGCAATTAGACAGGTCATGTGTAATAAAAGACATGTAATTAGATGGAATTAATGTAATTAGATAATGTAATTAGACATATCCTATGCTTGACAAGCGACGATGGTAATGTTACTA
>NW_028234414.1:16779124-16781624 GCF_977035675.1 Penaeus japonicus
TCAACAAGGGCGTTTGAAAAATTAAAACCTTTAAGCGCTGATTCATCTTAAGTTGCACCAATAGAATGTAATCAATGTTATTAGTGTACCATAAAATCAAAAGATTTTATAACATTATAGAATCTACATCTGAGAGTATTTAGATACTGGCAGAGAGTATAACGTTATTCAAGTCATCAAAGACAAGATCAGAAACGCACACAAACTCTTCAGCATGTTATCCTTATCACTTTAAGAAGAATGTAGCAAATCCAAAACTCGTAAAGATTCACAACCGACTGGCTCGGAAGTGTTACGTAGGTGACGCCACATGCACAAGTCCAATATATATTTCTTTTTTATCCCGTATCTGACCTTTCCCAGAGGCTCCACTTGACCTCGTCCGCGGGATCTCTGGAGCCTCGAGATAAATCGCATATATACTTGCAGAATAAAGAGATAAATTTAACAGTCTTTTGAAGCGAGTCGCCATGGGGATTGACAGAGTGAAGATCCACATGGACGAGTCTCCAAGTCTCTCCTTTGGAAAATCTATGTACTGAAGAAGAAGAAAAAACGAAAAAGAAAACGAAAAGAATAATGAAAACATACACAATGATGCATAACAATAATGATGATATCGTCTTCGAGGTGATATATTATAATTCAAATTTGGGGAAAAAAAACAAGCCGAGACGGAACGGAATCTCGGCGAGCAAAATTAGACAAAGGATCCATTAGGACGTGTTATTGTTGGACGTAAGCACACAGAACGGCGCGGCGGAGGAGAGAGGAAGAGGTGCTGTTTTGGTCCATGCTCGCTCGAAGACTTCACTCATTTGGTCTGACATATCAGTATGTTATATGCTGGCGTGGTACATATTAGTCGTAATGTATCAGTGCGAGATACTTGTGTATCTTCAAGAAGATACATATATATATATATATATATATATTTTTTTTTTTTTTTTTTTTTTTTAGGATTATTTATTTCTTTAAATGTCCCAGTGTATATGATTCACACTCGCATGCTAGCACGCACAGACTAATGCACGAACGCACAAAATACACACATTCAAAGAAAGTGTATGGATATTTTTGTGTGTGTGTGATATATATTTATATATATATATATATATATATATATATATATATATATATAGAGAGAGAGAGAGAGAGAGAGAGAGAGAGAGAGAGAGAAGAGAGAGAGAAATTAGAAAAAAACGACTTTCGAACTGAAGAGGAGGAACTGAAACTCAAGGAAAGTAAAGGAAAGAAAAATGAAAATGAAACATTTTTTTCCATCTGAAGCACACAAACGAAAAAAGACAAACAAGCAAACAAACAAACCAAAAAACGCTTCTTAGACGTTAAATATTTCTGTCTCAGGTTTTGATTCCAAAGATATGCAGAGTAAAAACCGGTTTTATTAAGTCCTCCAACTTCGTTAAATATAAATTTCGTAATTTCAAGTTCTCTTAAATCAAACCTAAAAGTATTTTGAGTTCCCATTTTACGATAATAAAAAAGTCATTGTTCATATAAATATCAGTGTCTACAATTGATAGAAATGTATCTTAAGTCAAATATATATGACTATGTATTTATAAATGCTTTAACCCTACGATATAGATAGGTAACCAAATGCATATATATCGTTAAAAAATATTGTTTAAAATAAAAGTGAGAGTGCGTTTATTTTTATTATTTATTTTTCGTCTGTGTGTGCTGTCGCAGTTTAGAAGAGCAATTTATTATACCATTTTCATGTCACCTAACCTGACCACAGACCTAACAGACGGACATGGAAACTCACTACTTATGAGTATTCTCTTCTCAGGCAAAGAATGCTGGTTGTCCATTAGCTCTGGTTTTCATCCGATTGGTCACCGGAACACGTTGCAAGGAGTAAAATCCCGTTCGCCTAAAAAGCAGCAACAGATATTGATACGTTTCGCACTTTTTCCTGTGATTTTGTGAATCTTTCATTTATTTGCAATTTGTCAATATAATTATGTATAGTAAACACCCCGATTTACGTCTAATGGGATGTAACACACATACACACACACACACACACACACACACGCACACACACACACACACACACACACACACACACACACACACACACACACGCACACACACACACACACACACGCACACACACACAAGCACACACACACACACACACACACACAATTTTTTCAGTCCCAGAAAGAAAAGAAAAAGAGAGAAAGAAAAAAAGATAAGCTTCATTTATTGGCTTCCCTCTCAAAAAGAAAAAAAAAAAAAAAAAAAAGAAAAAAAAAAAAAATTCAACTCCACTCCATAAGATGCATGAGAAAAAACATTAAAAAAGGCCCGGATAAGAAAATGAGAGAAAGAAAGAAAAGACAAAAAGAAGCAAAATAACGAAACCAAAGAAAAAAAAAAAAAAGCTAGAAAAACAAAAAAGAAGTGAGAGATATAAAAAAAAAGTAGAGTGAGGTGAGAGTCACTGTTCCCTATGATCAGTTTG
>NW_028234414.1:16786624-16801624 GCF_977035675.1 Penaeus japonicus
GAAATGTGAAGAATGTTTTATTAGCTGCCTTTTCAGAAACCAAGTTACTCACCTGTGGATTTCATTTTCTATTGTGTTAACACTCATATTTCCCTTCTGCGTTCCCTGCCTCTTCCTCTCACCGTGCCTCTTCTCTTTCCACCTTCCCTTTCATCCCATCCACGTGCCATCCTCTTCTCTTTACCTTAACTTTTCCCTTATCCTTAATCCGCTTACCGACTCGCCTCCCCCACCTCCTCACCTCCTTCCCTCTCCCATTCCTACGGGGCCCTTTCAGTCCCACTCCCCCTCCCCCCTCCCCTATCCACCCTGTCCCCGCCGTTGCCACCCCCCCCCCCCCTTTCCCGCAGCACCCCTGACCCTAGGGCCTGGCCTCGCGTGTGTGCTTGCCTGTAAGATCGAGCATGCCCTATGGTTCCAGTCAGCCGTCATCGCGTGTCCGGAAACCCCGTCGCCGAGCTACACGGCGGTTTGGAGAGGGGGGGGGTGGAGAGAGGGGGGAAGAGGGGAAAGGGGACGGAGGGGGAGGGGATGGGTGAGGAGGGAAAGGGGGGAAAGGGGGGTGGGGGAAGAGGGGAAAGGGACGTAGGGTGGAGGGTAAGGGTGAGGATGGGAAATGGGGGAAGATGGGGGAGGGTGAAGAGGGGAAAGGGACGTAGGGTGGAGGGTAAGGGTGAGGATGGGAAATGGGGGAAGATGGGGGAGGGTGAAGAGGGGAAAGGGACGTAGGGTGGAGGGTAAGGGTGAGGATGGGAAATGGGGGAAGATGGGGGAGGGTGAAGAGGGGAAAGGGACGTAGGGTGGAGGGTAAGGGTGAGGATGGGAAATGGGGGAAGATGGGGGAGGGTGAAGAGGGGAAAGGGACGTAGGGTGGAGGGTAAGGGTGAGGATGGGAAATGGGGGAAGATGGGGGAGGGTGAAGAGGGGAAAGGGACGTAGGGTGGAGGGTAAGGGTGAGGATGGGAAATGGGGGAAGATGGGGGAGGGTGAAGAGGGGAAAGGGACGTAGGGTGGAGGGTAAGGGTGAGGATGGGAAATGGGGGAAGATGGGGGAGGGTGAAGAGGGGAAAGGGACGTAGGGTGGAGGGTAAGGGTGAGGATGGGAAATGGGGGAAGATGGGGGAGGGTGAAGAGGGGAAAGGGACGTAGGGTGGAGGGTAAGGGTGAGGATGGGAAATGGGGGAAGATGGGGGAGGGTGAAGAGGGGAAAGGGACGTAGGGTGGAGGGTAAGGGTGAGGATGGGAAATGGGGGAAGATGGGGGAGGGTGAAGAGGGGAAAGGGACGTAGGGTGGAGGGTAAGGGTGAGGATGGGAAATGGGGGAAGATGGGGGAGGGTGAAGAGGGGAAAGGGACGTAGGGTGGAGGGTAAGGGTGAGGATGGGAAATGGGGGAAGATGGGGGAGGGTGAAGAGGGGAAAGGGACGTAGGGTGGAGGGTAAGGGTGAGGATGGGAAATGGGGGAAGATGGGGGAGGGTGAAGAGGGGAAAGGGACGTAGGGTGGAGGGTAAGGGTGAGGATGGGAAATGGGGGAAGATGGGGGAGGGTGAAGAGGGGAAAGGGACGTAGGGTGGAGGGTAAGGGTGAGGATGGGAAATGGGGGAAGATGGGGGAGGGTGAAGAGGGGAAAGGGACGTAGGGTGGAGGGTAAGGGTGAGGATGGGAAATGGGGGAAGATGGGGGAGGGTGAAGAGGGGAAAGGGACGTAGGGTGGAGGGTAAGGGTGAGGATGGGAAATGGGGGAAGATGGGGGAGGGTGAAGAGGGGAAAGGGACGTAGGGTGGAGGGTAAGGGTGAGGATGGGAAATGGGGGAAGATGGGGGAGGGTGAAGAGGGGAAAGGGACGTAGGGTGGAGGGTAAGGGTGAGGATGGGAAATGGGGGAAGATGGGGGAGGGTGAAGAGGGGAAAGGGACGTAGGGTGGAGGGTAAGGGTGAGGATGGGAAATGGGGGAAGATGGGGGAGGGTGAAGAGGGGAAAGGGACGTAGGGTGGAGGGTAAGGGTGAGGATGGGAAATGGGGGAAGATGGGGGAGGGTGAAGAGGGGAAAGGGACGTAGGGTGGAGGGTAAGGGTGAGGATGGGAAATGGGGGAAGATGGGGGAGGGTGAAGAGGGGAAAGGGACGTAGGGTGGAGGGTAAGGGTGAGGATGGGAAATGGGGGAAGATGGGGGAGGGTGAAGAGGGGAAAGGGACGTAGGGTGGAGGGTAAGGGTGAGGATGGGAAATGGGGGAAGATGGGGGAGGGTGAAGAGGGGAAAGGGACGTAGGGTGGAGGGTAAGGGTGAGGATGGGAAATGGGGGAAGATGGGGGAGGGTGAAGAGGGGAAAGGGACGTAGGGTGGAGGGTAAGGGTGAGGATGGGAAATGGGGGAAGATGGGGGAGGCTGAAGAGGGGAAAGGGACGTAGGGTGGAGGGTAAGGGTGTGGATGGGAAATGGGGGAAGATGGGGGAGGGTGAAGAGGGGAAAGGGACGTAGGGTGGAGGGTAAGGGTGAGGATGGGAAATGGGGGAAGATGGGGGAGGGTGAAGAGGGGAAAGGGACGTAGGGTGGAGGGTAAGGGTGAGGATGGGAAATGGGGGAAGATGGGGGAGGGTGAAGAGGGGAAAGGGACGTAGGGTGGAGGGTAAGGGTGAGGATGGGAAATGGGGGAAGATGGGGGAGGGGGAAGAGGGGAAAGGGACGGAGGGTGGAGGGTAAGTCCGAAAATGATGCAGCCACAAGGAAAACATAATTGGACATGATTAACGACAACCCTTCCCCCCAAAAAAAAGAAAAAAGAAAAGAAAAATAATAATAATAAATAAAATAATAATAAATAAATAAATAAAAACTAAGCAAACAACAAGGCAATCGTGGGCGTGGAAGCAATCGGAATGTTATTTCTATGCAGATGTGGAGTCCTATGTTTGACACTGACCCATCTTGCGTCATAAGTATGGGCGTCGACGCTGCGAGCCAGGGTCGAGTCGGTGGAGACTTGTGGAACGTCGAGTGGATGGATGGAAGCATGTGTGTGGAAGGCTCAGGTGAGCGGAGGGATTGAAGAGGAAGTGATGGTGACGATAGATCTATGGTGAAGATGGTGGTGACGATCTATAGTGTAGGTAATGGGGACGATTTATGGAGAAAGTGATGGCGATAATTTATGGTGAAAGTGATGGTGACGATGACTGATGGTAGCAATGGTGAAGGTGATGGTGACGATGGATGGTGATTAAAGATTGCGAAGTTGAGCGAGGATGAAGTACGGAAGTTAGCAGCGATGAGGAACCCTGGTGATGGTGAAGATGTATGGTGACTATGGAGGATGTCGAAGGTGAAGTATGGAGATAGAGGTGAGAAAGGAAGTCTAATGATAATAACGAAAGATGGTGAAGAAGATGTAAGACAGTGAAGATGGAGTAGAAGAATGAACAAGGAAGTTCGATGATAAAGGTGACAAAGGAAAGGTGAAAACATAAACAACACCCAATGCTTTTTCCCCTTTGATACAAAATCTATCAGAAACATTTTCCCAATCAAGTCCCGCGCGAAAGACATTCCAAAGAACGAAGGAATAAGGAAGAAGAGAAGGAGAATGCCGACACCTTTCGACCAGAGTTAAAAACAGCGACGATAATTAAGGTTTAGGTCGAGGGGCGTAGCACTTTCTTGGTCCAAATCCTCTGTACTTCCTGGCGGCTGTCCTTCCCCCTTTCACCTCCTTTCCATGTCCTTAGACGCCTTTAGTGGGTCGCGTAGCTGATCACAACCGCATACAATGATTACCATTACTGTTGTTGTTGTCAGTATCATCATTTTTTTATCATTTAGATTATCAATATTACTATAAACACCATTGTTAACATTATAATCATTATCATTATCATATTCTTAATCATTATCATAAAATCTCATCATAACTCTTAATAACAACATTATTATCGTCAGTACGACGTTCATCATCATAAATAACGTAAATACGATATTTTCTTATTCATCAGTCTTGCTGTCATCTCACATTCAGTGGCTACCTAAGCTATTTTAGTATTTATCAGCTACATGACCCTAACTGCGCCATACTGGTACATCGTAGGATACTTGCACGGAGTGAGTACGCTGCTTTCATCATAGTGTTTACTTTAACTCGCCACACACCACGCTGCTATCATTTAGAGAAACCATGTAAATTCGGGATGCAAGGTGAAGATGTCCTGGACCACTTGTGTGTTGATGGAACCCCGACATCAGTTAAAATATTCCATACCAAGAGGTGTGAATTCATGGTCTACATTCCCTTGTGCAATGAGGCTGTGTGTGTGTTGTGTTGCTTCACCCACGCCGCCGATTACACTGAAAATAAATAGAGGAACTCTTCTCAGTCAAGGATATATTAGATACTAGACATACATTATTATCATGTTTAATTCATATCATATCTATTGCATATGAGATTTAGTGATTACATATGGACAATATAGCTTTAATAACAGATACTCTTCGCAAGAGGATCACCAGCATCATGCAGTGAGAGGGAATCTATTCAAATCGGGAGTGAATCCTACTCGTACAGTATTTATCATATTATACTGCATTAATCTGGTGAATTATCCAACTCAAGCAATTAAAGCCGGTTGCAAATCACATATAATTTCTATTATATTGTTTGTTATTAGTAGCAAGGTAAACAGCATGCATTTCTGTAGCAGTGGAATCGCCCCAGTCAATTATGTTTTTACTTGCCGAATAGATAGAAACATAGTTCTATAAATCTTATAAGTAATTGTCCCACGATTGAATCTACTGAACCACATGCAAAGCCCTACAATCACTTATAGATGAGAGAAGGGGGCTAATGCAGGTTAGAACTCTTGTCTTCACATTATAGGCGTCTGTATCCCTGTGACCATTTTGGAAGAGGCGTGTTACAGTCGAAGGCAATAATGAAGGATTATAGAGTGGAAAAGGGTGGAAAGACAGTTTCTCAAAAGACCACGGGCATGGAGAATTTAGACAGCGGTGCAGTGCAATTGTCGTAGCGCAAGGTTTACGTGAGACTTCTCTTTGGGAGTCTAGGTATTTGTGTCGAAGGTTCTGTCCTTTATGGTTAGTAGATTCAGTTCCCTTTTTTTTCAAATGACAGTTGTATATCGAGGTGTTTGTTTGATGTTCGTTGCAATGTCTCGACCACACGTGCAAAGAGGTTTATTATCATTTAATTTTTGTCGTCAAATCTTAATGTTAGAGCTTCCATTAGCACCCAGATGCAAAGACATATACATTTTCCTGTATCCTATGACCTGACATTTTGTACAGTCGCTCAGCAAAATGATTAAGAAGTATTTGAACTGTACATCTACCATGAACTATACTACGGGTACATATATCATCAATCTATCAAACCTCAACCACTAGTGATGCACGGAGACAAAGCAGAACTGAGAACCTGCCTGAAGACGCCGAGTTCTGATTCAGGTCGAGATGCCTTCAGGTATTAAGACACTCCTTGATCCCAAGCGGCAACTTACCCTCAGACCGGTGAGTTGTTCAAGCACGACTCCCCCGTGGGCAACGTTGCAGACATCTTGCAAATTTTAGATGGATGAATCAACATTTGACTTCTGGTGGAGGGACAGGTAATCGGGTCTGTGTAGTTCTGGCGGGATGAATTTCACACAATTTTGAATGGGGTTTGATTCGTTTAGAAACAGCAAATATTCAGTGGTGATGATCATATGATGATGATAAGAGCAAGGATAATGATAATCATAGTAATAATAATGATGATAATAGTAATAAATATGAAGATACTGATAATGATGATAATAGTAATAATAATGAAAATACTGATAATGATGATAATAGTAATAATTATGAAGATACTGATAATGATAATAACGGTAATAATAATGAAGATACTGATAATGATGATAATAGTAATAATTATGAAGATACTGATAATGATAATAATAGTAATAATAATGAAGATACTGATAATGATAATAATCATAATAATAATGACGATATCAATAGCAACGAACATGATAAAGCTAATTTCAATAATAGTGGTAGGAGTAATAATAATAGCAATGACTATGCTGATAACAACAATCCCAATGAAGATAATGGTAGTGATAATGAAAATGAAAATTAAAATGATAATGATAATAATAATGTTAATGATAATAATAATAATAACAAGAATAATAGCAGTAATAACAATGAAATAATGATGATAATAATGATAAGAAAAACAATGGTAATGGTAATGAGGATACTAATGACAATAACAATGATAATGTAAATAATGACGATGATAGTGGTAACGGGCACGCCAATAATTGCAAAGATAATAACAGAAATACCAAACAGAGACAGCAACAAAAATAAGAATAACTACTATGATTATATTGTTGACAATAACGATGTTAATAATGAAAATGGTAATGCTTATACTAATAGTGGTACTACTACTAATTAAAAAAACATGATTCTACTTCTATTTATAATATGTGTCATTATCTTTACCTTCATTACTATTTTATTCCTAGTAATGTAAACCATAATCAGTATTGCATTTTTAAAAATCTTATTCTGACTATTTTTGTCATGATAATTATTACTAAGATTATTGATGTTATTCTTGTTACTATTATTGTTATCACTACTACTATCATCATTATTTTGTTATGGTTAACATTATCACTACAATTGTTATCACAATTATTATAATCACTATTGTAATTATTATTATTAGTAGTAGTAATAATGATAGTGTCATTATAAGTGTTATTGATGTTATAATCATATTATCATTATTGTTATTTATATTATTATCATTCTCATTCCCATTATCATAATTTTCTCTGTGATCATTATTGTTTCGATTATGAATACAATTTTTTTATTGGTATCATTATTCTCATTGTCATCATTATCATTTTAACAGAGTCATTATTTTCCAGAAATCGCATAGATAATAGCAGTACCCGTGAATAGTATTAGTAATGATAACAACAGTAATACAATTATCAACAATAAAGGTAATAACACCTAATTATAATCACAATGAAGCCGAGCAGTAATAACATCAATAATGATAGTAATTATAGTAGTAGTATTGGTATTGGTAGGAATAGTGGAAGTAGTGACATAGCGATTAATAGTATTATTAGCAGTTGTAGTAGTAGCAGTAGAAGTGGTAGTAGTAGTAGTAGTAGTGGTGTTGGTAGTAGTAGTAGTGGTGGTGGTGGTAGTAGTAGTAGTGGTGGTGGTGGTAGTAGTAGTAATAGTAGTAGTAGTAGTGGTGATGGTAGTAGTAATAGTAGTAGTAGTGGTGATGGTAGTAATAGTAATAGTAGTAGTAGTGGTGATGGTGGTAGTAGTAGTGGTGGTGGTAGTAATAGTAGTAGTAGTGGTGATGGTAGTAGTAGTAATAGTAGTAGTAGTGGTGGGTATCAAAATCAATCGTAAATAAGACACAGAAAGCACGGCTCTCATAGCCTCACCCAAAGTATAGGACATCCTACCTCCTTCCAGTCGCTGAGGCCCACCAGCTAAGGCTATCGACCAGAATCCTGCTTCACTGACGATCCTACAAGCCTCGGAAGGGGCGTTTCGCTGCAGGAGGCTGGGCACGAAGCCTGACCCGGAAGACGTTTCGTTGTTGATGAGTGAAGTGATGAGTAAACAAGGACCTCCGGTTAAAGGGCTGTCTCGTGGTGCATTTGATAGAAGTGCTCATCATGAGGGAGGTGGTAACGATGATGATGATGATGATGGTGATAATGACGGTAATAGTAATCGTATGATGATAATAATAATAGCAGTAGTAGTGGTAATGGTAATGGTAATGGGGATAATGATAGGGATGATAATAGATTGTTATGAATGATAATGATAGTGATAAATATGATGATGATCATAACACAGTAATGATAATAATGATAATGGTAATGATGAGGGTAATGATTATTATAGAAATTGTAATGATAGTGATAATAATGATTATAATGATAATATTGGTTTCTGCAATAGCAACACTAATACTAAGAACAAAAATGATGATATTGATAACGATAATAATAACAGCCACAATATAGGTTTCTGCAATAATATGGCAAAAACAATAATAACAATAACAAATCAACAATGATGATAGCAACGGACGGCAACAACAATAATAGCTCGTATGTGTTGTTTTTTTCTGCAGCTCCTCGTCAATATATTGTGCAGAAAGTTAAAGGCCATGAAAGTGCGTATGTATATAACGTGAGGGTATGTATGTATTTACGTAAAGACAAACACAGACTGCCATTCAATATCTACAATTGATTAAACTGGAAATTCTTAAACTACAAATGTTTATGGCGTCCGTGGCGCCAATTCTAGCGTTGGGCGTAGCCAGTGTGTGTCTAACCTTTATTTGCGGTTATCAAACATTGGTTACCTTAGACCTCAACGCAGAATCGTAGCCGACCGTCTATATATAAACAATCGTTTAGACTTCTGCTACGTGGCAATCATATGTCTCGCCATGACGTAGCCGACAGAAAACCTCGAAATGAGGCTTTTGAAACTAATCTGTTCAAGAAGTAATACGAAAAAAAAAATGCATATACGTCTCGAATAGTCTTCAGATTAAACTTGAGACAGCGTAACCAGCGATAAATCAAGAGAGCAAAGCGGGGCGGAGGGGCGACGGACGTAAACATATATCTGTTATGAGTCTCCCTTGGAAAGAGCATTTGTATTCATCGTGTACGAATGAATGTGAGTGCGCGCAAATGGATATTACTCATGATATCTCTCAGCAAGGACGGAATATATATATATATATATATATATATATATATATATATATATATATATATATATATATATATATATTTTTGTTTTTTTTATATATCTTTTTTTTTTTTTATGTTTATGATAATATTTCTAGCTGCGCATGTTAACGTTAATGGTAATATGTATTATATGAATGGTATTAATAGTGCTTTTCCTATTACTGTTGATCGTAATGCTAACGATGGCGATAGATGATGACCATGATAAAATTAGTAATGATAATGATTACGTTGATGACCGGGATAATGATTAAGGGTAAAAATAGTGTCAATAATGAGGATAACAATGATGATAATCGTCAAAAGTGATAATAATCGTCATAATAATGATAGTAATAATAACAATAGTAATGATGATAATGATTATAACAATGATAATATCAACATAAACAATGATGTTGCTGTTGATGTTAATAAACATGATGTGATGATTATAAGTATGGTGATGATGATGGTTATCATAATAATGGCACTGATGCTATTAATGACACTCGTGAAACTGATAATAAAGATAATGATAGTACAGATAATTATAATCATATTAGTTTTGCCATTTGTTAAAAATGTGTAGTTATGGTAATGATAATGATGTTAATGACGATTTGATAATTATTTTTGTTATTTTTCTTCTGATCAGCATTACTGTCATCGTAGTTACAATCACATTATCGTTGTTAATACTATCATTATTATGATATTATCGTTATCATCATAATAGTTTTATCCTTATTATCATTTTCATCAACAATAGTTGTAGTAATGTTTTATCATTATCATCTTTAGCTTATTGGTTTTATAGTTATTATCATAATCGTTATCATAATCATCACAATCATTATCATCATTATTAACATTTTCGCTGCTGCTGTTGTTGTTCTTATGATTAATATTATCATTGTATCTTCACTATGTATCACTATTGTAATATACACTAAATATCCTAAACGGATATCGAAGTTCCGGTTATACTAAACGCATAATACACATTGCATTCTTAAACAGACAAACACATAAAACAAAACAATTGAATTAAGAACATTGGGGGAAAAATGTTGGAATATTTAATCTGGATCTTAGATATAGACGATATAGCCTCGTGTTCTCTGCTTAATGAATTCCAACAGCAAGCCTTGACGTTCCGTATACATTTGCTTAATGGGAATCTTCACTCAAGTAAAAAAAAAAAAAAAAAAAATGTTTTCCCTCCCGAATCAAGAAAAAAAAAATCCTCAGCCGAGTCCCCAAGGCAGACGGATCTAAAGCTTAGAGCAATTTAAAAGGATCTGCTGCTCTTTCTTCGGTCGTATCGCTGTTCTTTTGTTCGTGGATCTGCTGCGTGCGCCTCGCCCTCTATTCCCTCACCTGTCCATCCGTCTCTGTCGCTCGGTCAAGAGGCTCGTCTTATCTCATTTCCGGTCCCGTTAGCCTGCCGATAACAATCTTCGTCCATGCTAAGAAGCCATTAACTATTTCTCGCACAGGTCTTTTCCCTCCGCTGCCTGTTTCCTCCTCCTCCCCCCCCATCTCCATTCCCCCCTCCCCCTCCGCCCATCGTCTAGACCGCCCCCGCCATCTTTTCCTTTGTCATCTTAATTCAAGACCTTCTCGAGGAAAAGAGGCACGGCAGATAACACGCGATAAGAGGTCTTTGGTGGGGTGATAACATGGCGCAATTGAGTGTGCGCTTCTCTCCAGGCGATTGTTTGCGTTGGTGGAAAGCGAGGGGGAGTGATGGAGAGAGCGAGCTTGTGTGCTTGCTGGATAATCCCTCGTAAATACTTTTTGAACTCTGTGCTTGAGGCTGATTATGCGTCGCGGTGAACCATTAATATGGATGCTAGTCAATTAGTAACTAATTATGTAAAAAAAATGCTGAAATCCATACCACATGATTATGAATCTATAGCGGTGGCGAAACAGACTGGAAAGTGATTATGCAGTCAGTCGGGACGGTGGGTCGTAATGCTGACACAACAGGAAGGGACCCGACCCCAGCCTCCAGCCGTGACCTGATCCCGATGCGTTGCGGGGGGTCGCTACTTGCCCTCGTGACTCCCTTCGACTCTCGGCGTTTTATGACTTCTTATTCTCTCTGTCTGTCTGTCTCTGTATTGTTGTAGGTCTATAAATTTATATATATATATATATATATATATATATATATATATATATATATATATATATATATACATATGTGTGTGTGTGTGTGTGTGTGTGTGTGAGTGAGTATGAGTGAGTGAGTGTGACATGCCCTCAAATATACCACTGTATTCTCCTCTCCTTCCCTTCCCTTCGCTCTCCACATAGCCTGCCTTCCAACATGCTTGTATCCTTCCAAGCATCCTTCCCTCATAATCTCGGCCGCCTTATCATCCCAGCCTGAGGGCTCACGACTATGGCCCCGTTTGTCTGTCTTCTGCCCCTTTCCTTTTTCTCTTTATCGTTCAAGTAATTGTTTTCTAAGTCGGGCGTCAAGTCTACCTGCCTGCGATACAGACAAGACTCGTGGTCATCACTCTTTTCATTGTCATAACAAAATGAACGACCCAACGCACATGCACTTTTTTGTGTGTATGCGTGGGAGTGGGAGTGAATATGAGTGTGTGTGTGTGTGTGCGTGTGTGTGAATATGAGTGTGAGTGTGTGTGTGTGTGTGAATATGAGTGTGAGTGAAAATGAGTGTGAGTGAATATGAGTGTGAGTGTGTGTGTGTGTGAATATGAGTATGAGTGTGTGTGTGTGTGTGTGTGAATATGAGTGTGAGTGTGTGTGTGTGTGTGTGTGTGTGTGTGTGTGTGTGTGTGTGTGTGTGAGCGAGAGAGAGAGAGAGAGAGAGAGAGAGAGAGAGAGAGAGTGTATGTGTGTGTGTGTGCGTGAGTGCGTGCATGCAAGAATTAATTAGTTTATTCCACTCTGTGCGCGTGTGTGCATGTCTGTAAGTCCCCACACATGTCCGTGAGAGCGATGCTTAGGCCGCCAGTTGGCCGGTCTCCCTGGCAACAGCCTCGAGACATTTATGGAGCAAAATTCGGTGCATGGCAAAAGCGGCCAGCCCTTTTTACTGGTATTATCATTATCATTCCGACGAGGAAGCTGGAACAAGTTGGCACAGTTTAGTTATGGGCCATGATGGCGGAGACGATGGGTCTTGGCGGCGCGGCACCACACGCCAAAGGGCCACACACAACGACACCATATTCAGGATATGGCCCCGTAAGAGCGTAGCCTTGCACGTCACCATAACAAGACAACATTCGCTTAACACTGCAGACAGATAGAAATAAATCAGTGTGACCGAAATATTTCACAAATTAGGATCTAGTTTACTAGCAATAAATACGTGATCATGGAACCACAGTGTTGTTAACATAGCATTTCGGAGCATCATGGTAGCATATTTCTTTTCTATGGAGCGTCCACGCATTTGCATGGTGACATTAGTAAGGCCTACATGATCAGCATGTGGGCCTTTTCCCCTCTAATCATTATTATCATATCAACATGGCCTATAGTTGATACAACAACTCATCAACACCCAACTACATCAAAAAGACACAGCTAAACACGGCATTTCATCAGTGTGCCAAATACAACCACACATATATCATGCTCAAATATCACCAAATTGCTATAACACCAAAATTATCTTTAATAGTAGGGCATCACCAGCACAGCACTATCCCAGAACAACTCGGAGACATCAATATATTACCATCACGCTACACCAGTAGACAAAGGTGAAGGTTCAGAAGCAGGCTGCTCACTAATGTAGGAAGTGATTTATTCATCCATACAGCAAGCCTCCCTCGTTGCCAGATGGATGTTCTATACTTATATGAATCTCATTCATACATATTTTGTCTTCTTATGTATCATATATCTTTTCGCGATTAACATCGAAATCTACATAAATACATTACAAGTGAATATATTATCATAATTTAGATGGATGAAAGAAATATCAACTTCATAACTAAGAAAAAATCAAGTTTTTTTTTTTCTCTCTCTCTCTTTTCATTAAAGCCACCGATATTTCTTCAACTAACGATGATCATAAAGAAAATGTCTGCTTCGCTATGTTCACTGCTACATTTGTCATAATAATCAGCGGGAAATGGGAATTCAAACTGCGCTTGCATTGTAAACTGTAAACTGTATCAATCTAATGTCTGACGTATTACCTGGCTCGTGATAACTCTCTCTTGTGCCATAATATTTTTGAATCGTGTCACAAAACCTTCATGATAATGCCCATGTTTTTATTTCATGATTTCTGATTTTTTTTTTTTTTTTTTTTTTTTTATAAAGATAAAAAAACAACAACAGAAAGACGACGGCAGTATAGACTCCGATTAACAGATGGAATATCCTATCGAACAACAGAAGATCATCGGTCTTGAGTTTTAAGTCATATAAACACTTTATATGTCAGATGTGGGGTGACTGTTGACTGTTTTAGGAGGGGGAGGGGGAGGGGGAGAGGAAGGGGGAGGAGGAGGGAGAGGGGGAGGAGAGGGGGGATGGGAGCGGGAGGGGGAGGAGAGGGAATAGGGGATGGGGGATGCGGATGGGGAGGGGGAGGGGAGTGAAGGAACTATCCCGGGAAACATCGAATTTGAATGTTTCAAGAACCAAGACACAGTAACGGCCGTATAAAGAGGAAAGGAAACATGGCCATAATACTACAGGAGACACTATAACGGATTAGTGTTTCCTTTATTACTTCGGTTGCGTTGCATTTCATCAACATGCAATGACTATAAGTGTCGTGACTGACATGTACTCTTTTCTTTTATGTTCACTTAACTTTTCGTTTACTTTCACCTAACTTTTCGTTTATATTTCTAAGTTCAAAATCTGGATTCCCTTTTTTAAAGAGAATTCTTATTCTTATAACTTTACTTCTTCACGGAACAATACAGTAAAGGCTAGAGACTCAACCCTCGTTTAAAGCGACCGGAGTTTTTCCCATAGGAAGCTGACTTAACTTTCTTTGTATCTGTGAGTGTTTCTCACTTACTCTCAATTTTTTTTATGTTACTCAGTCTCTCTCTCCCCCTCTCATTCTATCTCTTTCTCTCCCTCTTTCTCTCTCTCCCATCCTCTCTCTTCCTCATTCTGTCTCTCCCCTCCTCTCTCTCCCTCCCTCCTCTCTCACTCTCCCTCCCTCCTCTCTCTCCCTCTCTCTCTCTATCTCTCTCACTCCTCCCTCACTCTCCCTCCCTCCTCTCTCACTCTCCCTCCCTCCTCTCTCACTCTCCCTCTCTCTATCTCTCTCACTCCTCCCTCACTCTCCCTCACTCCTCTCTCACTCTCCCTCCCACCCCTCCTCTCTCTCTCACTCTCTCCCTCTCCCTCCCTCCTCTCTCTATCTCTCTCTATCTCTCTCTCTCTCTCTCTCTCTCTCCCACACCCTCCCACCCCTCCTATCTTTCTCTCTCTCAAACACGCGAGTGAAATCCTGCTTTACTGAACTTTTTCCCCTCTAATCTCTTACAATGTCTCCAGTAAAATCTGATTTGGATTTAAGCATTCCCCGTGTCGTTTCCTGTAACCTGCTCTTGATATGCAATCTGTAATTCATGTTCCTATAGGATCGTTCTCTTGCACAAGATATGGATGTGATAGAAGCAATGGCGAAAATGATGTTAATTTACTGATGGCCATGTGTAATGATGTTGATGATTGATGATGATGATGGTGGTGATGAGGATGATGATTTGATGATTATGATGATGATGATGATGATGATGATGATGATGATTATGATGATTATGATGATTATGATGATGATGATGATGGTGGTGATGGTGGTGGTGGTGATGATGATTATGATGATGATGATGATGATGATGGAGATGATGATTATGATGATTATGATGATGATGATGATGGTGGTGACACAAATGATGATGATAACTATGAAGAGAATGACGAAAATGATAATGATGGTACTAACACTGTAAAGGCGAGCAAAAGGATAATGTTAAGATTATGATAGTGATCTTAATGGTAATGGCTATGGTGATGATGATTGTGCTGGTAATGACAGCAATGATAATAATGGTGATGTTGATGATATTAATAACATGATAACAAGTAATGGAAATAATAAAAATAAAGATAATGATAATAATGATAACTACTGTTATTACCATCACCATGACA